>NC_056628.2:56762599-57075099 GCF_002870075.4 Lactuca sativa | reverse complement strand
CATCGTGATTCTTTGTGTGTATATAGGAACAATTCATTACGGGGTGGATCACTTCCTAATTTCCTCTTATACATATATACCATAAAATGTAAACCATACACATAAACATGTACCATTAAAAAAAATTACCAAATCAGAAGCTATCTTCAAATGATTTGCGAATCCAACATTATGGGTAGGTTTTTCTATTCTATTAGCCACACGGTTATGCCTTTTTTTCATGTTCTACTCGATTTCAGCTTGTATTCATCTGTATTCCATTTTTGTAGCTAGGAATTACAGACTTCTTATGAAATATAAACTAGTTTAAAGGCATGTGGGATTCTTTGTGGACTCCGCATGTTGTAGAGATATTGGCCATAACTTTGTGCCGCTTTACTTGTCTAAGCTTGCTTCACCGGCGAGTCTATTATTTCACCCCAACAACATTTTTTCTAAACATTAACAATATAAAAATAAGTTTAAATGTAAATTTTTACCAAACAACAATTTATCACATATAGTTAACTACCTGGAACTCCTCCCAATATAATTCACACATTTCTTCGCTTACTTTTCCTCAAGTGTAACCTTCTGGATCTACTCTTTGTAAAAAGGACCGACTATTAATGTGTGCACAAGCTCCTGGTGGCATGAGCCTATAAATAATCATGTGATCATTTTAGTTTTGAATTAATATGTACGTGTACAGAAAAAGGTTATACATAGAAAAAATTTGTAAGATATGATTGGTAACTCATGTTTTTTTGCCAATCATGAACAGTTAAACATTCATCTGGTCCACAATCTTCAGAGGAGACGTTTTCACCTTCTACATTTTCCATAGCAGATCCATTCATGGTTGGTTGTATTGGTGATGGTGTAGATTCTGGGGTAAGTGTGTTAGATTTAGTGTCTAAACCCATAACTATAATTGGTATATACTTGACCCGAGAGTAGCATGGCACCGGAACAATTTGTAAGGATGGACTTTTGATAAGAGGATATTTATGATTTATTAATATATTATAAGTTCTAATAAATTAATATGAAATCATATTATTTAATTAGTGTTGATCAAGAGTTAATTTGGAATTTATTTTGTGATCAAAAGACACTAATTAAATATATGGGGATTGATTGTATAAATCATTCATTCTTATAAAGTGGGCTTATGATCCATAGTTCTTTATGTTGGGCTAAACCCATGTGGTGACCCATGATGGAGGTTAAAGCCCACGGAGCCTAAGGAATGTGGAAAGTCACGCACATTAGGGTTTGCATGGTGTAACCCTAGTTGTGTCACACTATATAAGAGACCTCATGGCAACTAAAACCGGCACTTAAGTGAGATACAAGAGGGCTAGCCGATTTTGTGTATGCAAGACAATCTGTTTTCAAGTCCTCCATTGTTGGTGGTGTTGTGTAAAGCAGTTGAGGCATCACACTTGGGGTGCTAGGATCTTAAAGGCTTAAGGTTTCAAAGCTACAACAAAGGGAAGTCATCTAACTAGATTTTTATAATGTATATACTCCATAGTATGCTAGTTAGGATGATACCTTGGAAAATTGAAAGTTTGCATGTATAATAGAGAAAACATAGATCCAAGGCATCTAGGGTTGTATAGACACCATAAAAGTGTTAGAATGCTCAAAACCCATCAGTGGTATCAGAGCCTAGGCTTGTTTTCCATTATACTTGATGCTACTTGTTTTCAAAGCTTGGAAAATCGATTTTCAGCTTTCTGGAAAGTGAACTCGCCAAGTCCACTAACAGACTCGCCGAGTCCACCCTTAAAACCAACCAACTCGTCGAGTCAGTTCATGCACTCGACGAGTTGGTGCTCCAGAATGCAGAATTTCGAGTTTTAAAGCCAGAATTAGACTAGAATCATCACCATAAAGTGTTTTTGAACAAATAAACCTGTTTTTTATGTAGTAATGATTGTGCTTATCCAATTTCAAAGATAAGTGTCAAAGTTTCATGTTTTATACTAGTTTATATGATTAGGCTAATTTCATGAGATCTGTGTGATATGAATTATCTTGTTCATATGAGTTTAATTAAATCATGTATGAATTATTTGATTATTATGTTAATTAAAATAATTGGTTAAATGCTTTTAATGGACTCCATAACTTGTCCTCAAGTTATGGAAAATGAAAGGTTTTTCTTTTAAGAGATCATTAAACTCATATGTTTTGGAAATGAAAAGTTTTGACATGTTTCAAAACTTGCCCTCAAGTTTTGGAATCTGCAAAGTCACTTTAGTATACATTAATTCCAAACCCAAGAATTTTAAAAGTTTAAAATTCAACCCTTATACTTTATAATATTATAAGTTTATATATATATATATATATATATATATATATATATATATATATATATATATATATATATATATATATATATATATATATATATATAAGATCAAGTCAGTCTTACCGTTAGTAGGCCTCATTCACGAAACCGGTCTATAAAGGGGGTATAAGGTTACTGCCTATAGAATGACAGTTTAATGAGTGTCCACTCTCACCCACCGGTTCCTTGACTGGTGGGGGGTCGTTAGCCGAGCGGGTAGGATAGGACTATAATTCTCATTAAAAGTATAATGATAATAATAAAGTAACTAAATATTTTTATTAAATTCCTAATCTTAGTTACTTTAGGAAAATTTGAAATTGGTGTTAATCCATGGAAATTGCACTTTGCACCTTACCAAGTCGTTGATGGAGCGTGTGTGGTTAACCGACACACTAACTTGGACTATTAAGGGTGGCATAGGGTGGCTCGATGTTTATCATAAGATTAATGGAACGTGTGTGGTTAACTGGCACATTTATTAGGTGATAAAGTCGAGAGTACCACGCACATTTTGCATAGTTATTCACACCTTGTTTGTGATCCTCGGTATCCCAGTCACAAACCTGAAGGGCATAATCGAGATTTGGACATGCCATTGAATTGTTCAATGAATCTCAAAGGATCTAGGAGTTAAAATCCAATTAAAACTTAATAACAATTTCATTTTTCATGGTAAAAATTGGTAAATCGTCATCTACCTACCTTCAAATGTTTTGCAAGTTGGATTACGGCATCCCTCTTCCAATTTGTAAAATATTGTGTTGGGTCCTAGTCTTAATATTTCATCTTGGGTGTTTTATTAAGTACTCTTTATCTAATATAAACTTGTCTTTCTTTCTTTTCAGATGTCTTCCAACATTGCTTCTAGCTCAAACCCTACTAGCTCCTTCTCTCTCATGAACTTGTGTGGGAGAGACATCTTTGATGGTTCCAACTTCAATGATTGGATTAGGAACATTAGGATGGTCACTCGCTATAAGGACAAGGAATATGTCCTAGACAAGGAGCTTAAGGAAATCGATGAGTCTTCTGCTACTCCTAAAGAGATCGTTGAGTTTAGGACTCATGAGAAGGATGCCACCAAGGTGTCTTATATCATGTTGGCCACCATGACAGTTGAACTCCAAAAGTCCTATGAGGACTTCTACCCTTTTGAGATGCACCAGGACCTAATGGAAAGATACCATCAGAGTGCTCGTCAAGAGAGGTACGAAATCATCTCTTCCATGATAACAACCAAGATGAAGGGTGGTAAACCCAGCACGGGCCACTTGCAGAAAATGAAAATGATTGTGGACCAGTTGCTAAAGTTGAATGTGAACTACGCTAAGGAGCTAGATATATATATAATTCTACACTCCTTACCTCCATGTTATGATCAGTTCCGCATGACCTATCATATGAACAAGGAGGAGGTCACACTTAGCAAACTTCAAGGGCTTTTGTGGACTGCTAAAAGTGGTCTCAAAGGTAAATCGGTTGTTGCTACTCCTACCACCACCCCTGTTCTGGCAATTGTACAAGGGAAAGGGAAGAAGAGGAAGGCTCCCTCACAGAGTCGCAAGGGAAATTCTCTTGATAGATCCTCTTCAAGTGGGACCATGGCCGGTTCTGCTTCTCCATCTTCCATTCCTAAAGAAGCAGAGTGTTTCTACTGTCACAAAAAAGGGCACTGGAAGCGAAGCTACCACAAATACTTGCAAGATGTAAAATATGGGAAGGTTAAGGCCACCCGTGCAGGTATTTATACTATTTTATCTAAAAACTCATCAAATTCTAACTCTTGGGTTCTTGACACAGGTTGTGGATTTCACATTTGTTCTAATGTGCATGGCCTAAAAAGAAGTAAGGATGCGCAGCACGGGAAGATAAACTTGATCATGGGGAATAGGAAGGTTTCACTTGTCACCAAGATTGGAGTTTACTCTTTATTTCTTAGTAGTGGATTAGAAATAGATTTGAATAATTGTTGCTACTCGTCTGATATGGCGAGAAATATTATTTCCTTTCATGGTTTGTACAAACAAGGGTTTAGTATTTCATTTGATAATGAAATTGGTGTTATTAATGCTTATTATAATGGTGTATTTTATTTTAAAGAGTTACCTTGTAATGGTGTATATCAAACTTTGAATGTTGTAGACAACTTAGGAAATAATGTGTTGCATGGTGATTCTTCCAATGAATTTGATAAGGCATGCTTGTGGCATTGTCGTCTTGGACATGTTAGCAATAAGCGCATAGGCCAACTCCAAAAGGCTGGAGTTTGGGGTCATTTGACTTAAAGTCGACTGACACTTGCAAATCTTGCTTTATTGGAAAGATGACCAAGTCACCCTTTACTGGTACTTTTGAAATGGGTGAAGTTTTGTTGGATCTCATACACAACGATAAGTGTGGACCCTTCAGAATCGCCACAAGGGATGCTAACCACTTCTATGTGACTTTTACTGATGATTACAGTAGATATGGATATGTCTACTTAATCAAGCATAAATCAGAAAGCTTTGAGAAATTCAAAGAGTTTAAACAAAAAGTGGAGAATCAGCTAGGCAGGAAGATAAAGATGCTCCGATCCAATCGGGGTGGTGAGTATCTTAGTATCGAGTTCCTTGACTTTCTTAAAGAATGTGGAATTTTTTCACAGTGACGTCACGTAGGACACCACAACTTAATGGTGTGGCTAAGAGGTGCAATCGAACCTTTTTGGACATGGTTTGTTCCATGATGAGTCGAGCTTTGTTACAAATCTCATTTTGGGGGTATGCCTTAGAGACTGCTGCCCATATCCTTAATCTAGTCCCTACCAAGAAAGTTGCCAAAACACCTCACGAGACGTGGATTAGGAAGGTTCCCACATTAGACCACATCAAGGTTTGGTGTTGCGAGGTTTTCGTGAGACGCGAGACTGAGCAGTGTATTTTTATTGGCTACCCACAGAAATCCTTTGGTTATCTCTTCTACAGACCGAGTGACAATGTTGTCTTCGTTGCGAGGAGATGAGTCTTTTGTGAGAGAAAGCTCATAAGACAAGGAGACAGTGGGAGGCAAATTGAACTTGAAGAACTTCAAGAGTTAAGCGGTGAAGGAACCTCAAATGCTAGCGATCAACCTAAGGAGGAAACTCTTGTTGAGCTGATTGACGAGTCTGTACCTCTGAGGCGTTCCAGTAGAGTAAGAGTTCCACCTGAGTATTATGGTTTCCATATTACTGCAGAAGGTGATACATTTATCAGTGATAACACACTAGTAAATTTGGATGAACCTAACAACTACAAGGAAGCCATGGCAGGCCCTGAGTCTGCTAAATGGAAAGAGGCTATGGACAGCGAGATTCAGTCCTTGTATGACAATCAAGTTTCGAACTTGGTTGAAAATGTATCGGGTCGTAAGACAGTCGGGTGCAAATGGATCTTCAAGAAGAAGACCGACATGGATGGGAAGATACACACTTATAAGAAACGACTGGTTGTGAAGGGCTTTACTTAAACTCCGGGAGTTGATTATGATGAGACCTTCTCACCAGTAGCAAAGATTAAGTCTATTAGAGTTATGTTAGCCATAGTTTCATTTCATGATTATGAAATATGGGAAATGGATGTCAAAACCGCTTTCCTTAATGGAAAGTTGGCTGAGGATGTTTACATGAGTCAGCCAGAGGGTTTTGTCGATGCAAACTGCCCTAATAGAGTGTGTAAGCTTGAGAAATCCATTTATGGATTGAAACAAGCATCTCGCAGATGGAATCTTTGTTTCGATGAGAAAGTTAAAGAGTTTGGCTTTTCGAGGAGCGAGGATGAGTCATGTGTATATGTCAAAGCTAGTGGGAGCATAGTTAGCTTCGTGGTATTGTATGTCGATGACATACTACTCATAAGAAATGACATCCCTACCATGCAGGAGGTTAAGTCATGGCTTGGGAAGTGTTTCACTATGAAGGACCTTGAAGAAGCTGCCTATATTCTTGGGTCTAAGGATATTGAGATACAAGAGTAAGAGACTAACTGGACTTAGTCAAAGTACCTACTTGGATAAGGTGTTGAAAAGATTCAGCATGCAGGATTCCAAGAAAGGTGACTTACCGATGCAGAGCAATGCCAAACTGAGTAAACCTCAGAGTCCGAGTATAGAGGTTGAGATAGCTGAGATGAGTCTAATACCATAAGCTTCCGTTGTTGGCTCGATCATGTATCCTATGACTTGTACTCGCCCTGATGTGGCATTTGCTTTGAGCATGGTCAGCATATATCATGGGAATCCTGGCAAGGCTCACTAGACTGCGGTAAAGAACATTCTCAAGTACCTGTGGAGGACTAAGGATTGGGTCCTTACCTTCGGTGGGAGTGATGACTTGAGAGTGGTGGGGTATAGTGACGCTAACTTTCAAACCGACAGGGATAATTTCCACTCTCATTCGGGTTGGGTCTTTACTCTGAATGGAGGAGAAATAACTTGGAAAAGTTCCAACCAGGAGACTATAGCTAATACAACTTGCGAATCATAGTACATAGCAGCAAGTGAGGCAGCGAAGGAGGCAATATGGCTGAAGAACTTCATTGGAGACCTTGGAGTTGTACGAGCTATAAAGGAGTCTATGGAGATTTTCTATGAAAGCGAGAGTGTAGTTGCCTTAGCCAAGGAACAAAAGGATCATGGCAGATCCAGGCACATCAACAGAAAATACCACTTCATTAGACATCGAATAGAAGAAGGACTCCTCGTGGCGAAGAGGGTATCATCAGATGAGAACCCAGTAGATCCCTTCACGAAGCGACTTAGTAGGGTTAAGCATCTACAACATGCGAGGCACATCGGGCCGAAGGACGATATTAGGTTTAATGATTAGATAGCTTTCGAAACTTGTAATAGTTGAAATGTAATTGACATTTGATGCTTAAATAAAAGGTGCTTTTTATTTACTAGTATGGTTGTGCATTGATAATACGAAACTGCTTTAGTAACTTGATGTTATAAAACATGTTGTGTACAATTTGATGTGTAGTTAGTACAAGCATATGAGTCGAAGTTTATCTGTTCCTTTTAGTCCTTGGAGGATTAAAAGCGATATCTTGGGCCCCTCGATGATTTTGTTTTAACTTATGTGTTGGGCCTATTCATAACTAAATTGATGTGTTCGATTAAGTTCTATGTCAAATAAATCGGAGATCGAGAAACAAACTGTTGGACAATAAGTATGACATTGTTCCATGTATTTTTTTTCTCGCTAATATCTTGAGAATAGAGGATTATATGATCACTTATCTAAAATGAAGCGTCTCAGTTCGACAGAGGCTTTTAAGAGCTACGATTACTAGGAGTGTTAGAATGCTCAAAACCTATCAAGGTGTTAGGATAGATGTATTTGTTGAGGATGTGGTAGTTTCTTTAGGTAAGGATGATGTGGTAGTTACTCTAGTTACTGAGGATGGTAGTGTCGATGAAGGTGCTGAGGTTGTTGTATTAGCTATAGGTGTTGATGATGTGGTAGTCGATGTCGGTGTTAAGGATGGTTTCGATGATGTATGTGCTGAAGTTTTGGTTGTAGATGTAGGTGTTGAAGATGGTATCGATGGTCCAGTTGATTAAGTTTTAGATGTATTTTCTGAGGATGGTGTGGATGTTGTAAGTGATGCTGAGGAAGTGGTAACGATCATTAGTTTTAATGATTTAGGTTTAGGGGTTTTGGTGCTAGATGTTATAGGTGCATTAGATGTGGTTGATGATGATTTTGAGAAGTCGACTTCTTCATCTAGTAATTGTATGCTTATGAATTTTGCAGTTGAAGTCATGTTAGGGTTCAAAACCTAAGGTGCAATGAATTTAGTTGGCTTCACACCTGATGCTCCTTTTTGTATCAAGTTTGACATCTTTCTTGTTTACAAATAAACAAAAACTATAGTCAATACCAATTTATTAAATATGATAAACTATTGATGAGTAGAGAACAATCATACAATAAAATAAATTATAGATGAAGGCATTACTACGCATGCATTATATTGAATACAACTTTTGAATAATATTGCCTACTTCGTTAACATGTAGTTAAAGTGCGGCAATCATAGATTATGAAAGAAAAACCAATGTAGTTGTAGGTTAAGATGATAATATATATATATGAAGATGATCCGAGAACAAGAAACAATGATGATGACAATAGTAAATTAAATAAAAATAAATTTTAGAGGAGTGACAACCTATATCTCCAAAGCCAGTGCACAAACATAATGAAAGGAATTGCAAAATGTTTTAAAGCTCCAGTAATGAAAAATTCAAACTACACAAATTAGTGCTAAATATTTAGTAATTCAATTTTTTTTTAAAAATAGTTCCACCAAGATAGAAAGGGTATATAACGTCAACAAAGAACAAAGAGCAACAAGGTTTTCATACCATAATTTTAATTTAAAATTATAAATGAGAATTAAACAATAATAAAATATACATCTTTATGTTGCTATGTTTGAAACAAAATTTATATATAAAAGGAGAATGGGTCATGGGTCATGTGTTAGTTGCTTATAGTGTCATGGTAATACCCATGGACGACATATGGGTCATGGGTCATGTGTTAGTTGTTCATAGTGTCATGGTAATACCCATGGATGACATATGAGTCAATGTGGTAATTTCTTATAGTGTCATGGTAATACCCATGGATAACATATGGCTCATGGGTCAATGTGGTAGTTGGTTATAGTGACATGGTAATACCCATGGATCACATATGGGTCATAGGTCAATGTGGTAGTTGGTTATAATGTCATGGTAATACCCATGGATGACATATGGGTCATGGGTCAATGTGGTAGTTAGTTATAGTGTCAAACTATTAGGGTTAACTATATATATATATATATATATATATATATATATATATATATATATATATATATATATATATATATATATATATATATATATTAGTGTTATTCAATTTTAAGAAACATAAGATACTTTAGTTCAGCTGGTTGACACATCTTTTTTCTTTCCGGAACTCGCAGGTTCGATTCCTACTTACTTCGATTTTTTTATTTAACTTAATATGTTTCATTTAGATATTCAAAGTCCACTTTGACCCCTAAAATATTATATTATTTGAATAATGTGATTTGAAAAAACTACCCTTAGTAATCACATATTTGGAATTATTTCAAGGGCAATTTTGTCTTTTTGCACTCTACATCGTTTAGGCACCATGATGTTTACGATGACATCATGTCGTTTTGCTTCTTCAGGCCATTCAAAAAAAAGATCAAACAGTCGACGATCAAAGAAAACCCCAAAATCATCCATAGATAGTCACTTTAATATTCCCCGATAATATTGAAGTCAGTACATAGTCCACAACCAGTGCATCACAAGTAAGAATTGACATGAAAATTGATAGGAGCGTCGGGGGGCCATCTAAAATGACATCTTCACCAGTGGCTTGAGCTCTCAACTCGTACATCTTCTCTCTATACCACTTGTTTTCCAGTTGTGGGTCAATCCAAAGAAAAAAAAAAACAAAATTTATGTATTCATCATTATAGTTTGTGCAGCAAAGGAACCTCCTTCCAGGATTCTTTAGCGTCCATGCCGTCCACATTCCAACCGAATGTCCACGTCCGCACAACCTAATGTTACTGCTTGAAGAAAACGACATCAATTTTCCCTAATTTATCTTCTCCACTTATGAGTTTGCGAATATGGGAGTTGGATTGGACGCTTTATTTATGCAAATAAATATATAGCACTATAATTAATGTAAAATACTTTACAAAAAATTAATTCCTAGCAAAATTGGTAACAAAAGTTGTAACATATTATTGCTCAATACTAAAAATTCCATGAGTTTTATTGTCGTTGCAAATTTTCATAGCTAAATATCTATGAATTTGAACTACTCCTTATCAATGTTGCTATGGAATTTAATTTCGTAACAAATGTCGTCACAAATTAGCTAGGCTTTTTTTTATAGCAAAAAAAAGCAAAGAAAATCAAATTCTATTGCAGAATTCCCTATCAAATACCTACGAGTGGTACTTCCATAGAAAAGCCACTATGGAATTGTTTTCGTTGAAAAAATTAGGTTCCATATTAACCATGATAACTAATTCCATAGCAGCAGTACAACAGAAAGTGTTTTCGTAAAAACTTTTGTTGAAAAATTGCTTTGAATGTTTTTTCCATAGAAATATCGGTAGCATAATACCAACGGATATGGAGTCGGTAGCATTTTCCTAGCAACTCTCATGCTCGCTACTAGAAATAAATTTCGTAGACAATGTGGTAGCAACCTTGCTATGGAACGACATTCCATACCATGATCCATTGAAGATTACCAATGAAAATACATTCCATAGCGTCATTCCCTAGCAAAATCACATTTTTCTTGTAGTGTTCCAAGAAATCTAAAAGGCATAAGAAACAAAAGTTAACGCAAGTTTTTTTTTTTGAAGAGGAATCAATTGAACACACTCAAAGTCTTCTTCATAACAACAATGAGTCTCTTATCAACAATGAAGAAGATACAACAAACGTTTCACATAAAACAACTACCGTTTTGGAGTTGATTCTTACATCTATCTCTACTCCACTTGTGTCTTCTCACATGGAGACTGAAGCTGATATTGACAAACGGGTCATTGATAATCCTTTCATCACTCGTTTGGAAACTCCTCCAACACTACCTATTCATTCTGATGTTTCTCATTCCACTCTAATTCCCACAAGTACCACTTTTGATCTAGTTTCACAAATCTCTACAGCACCTTTGGAAATTCTGCTTTTTAATGATTCAACAACAACTTCTGTATCAAAAACTACAGCAGCAAAAGAACCTCCACCAGAAGCTTCTACTTTAGAATCCTATAGAGAGGAGATTAGAACCTCAAACATCTCCGGAAACACATATGATGTGCGACCAAACGTTAATATTGTTTTGAATTTATCTCAGACTCATGTTTCTAAACCAGCCTATACTTCGGCTCCTCTTATTTCTAATGATTTTGATGAAATGTTAATGGTAGAGAATTTAGGGTCAATTGAAGATTTTGTTTTTTATAGATTTTTCTTTACAAGTTGACAGTGATAATGATGATGATGATGATGATGCTCCAATGACAAAAGGTGATTACCGTAAGCTGAATCAAAAGTTAAATGATATTCTTTCTCAGTCCTCTATTTTTATTACTACAAAATGTGAAGAATTGATAACTTCCCATCAAACAATAATTCAGAAGTTAGTTCAATGCCATGTTGAAACTCATGCATATCAAAAACAACTAGTTGAAGATTCTTCTCAGCTGATTGAGGTAGCTAGTTTAAAAGTTTCCAACACTATTTTTGAGATCAATGAGATGAAAACAAAGCAAGTCACATTCATGAATTCCTTTCAGACTGACTCTGATGACAATGTTAATGAGATGAAAAAGTGATTCTTAGTTTTCGGACTTCATTGCAAAATGAAAGAGAATCATTATCTGGACTTCCATTTGGAATGCAAAGAGATAATGTTGTTCATCACACTTCGGTTTCAAATTCAATCCTATATTTACAGATAAGTCATGCTCATGAAAACAAAGTAGTGGATACTTTTCAGAATCAACTAAGAAAATAAAATTTCTTAAGGAGCAATTAAAGCATACTATTACGGATTTTGGTAAAGCAAATGAAGAATTGTTGTTGGTGAAAGGACATAATTTTGCAATCACTCAAAAACTTGTTCAAATTGTTGAAACAAAGTATGATCCATATGCAGATTAGATCTCGCAACTTACAGATGGAAAATTAAAACTCATTATCTCAAAGTTGAATGCTATATCTAATGTTCTAAGTATCAAGGGTACATCACAACAAGAGGGAGAAAGAGGAGTCTTTCTGGTGGTCAACATTAACAATCCTTATCAAACTGGTCCAATGGAGAAGAATAATGAGAAGATTCATTTGGAAAAGAGAACACTAGATGAAAATTTGAAGAATTTAAAAGAAAAAAACAGGTTAAGAGGGTAATGTAGCTTTTGGTTAAGGAAAAGGAAAAGTGATGATTGTTTTAGCGAAAGAGGATAATCTGCATCCAAAATTGACTAAAGAATAATTGGTTGAACAAGCATAACATGATGTTGTGCTTGATGAACTCAAAGCCGTAAATGCGAAAATCATTGTAGAGGAAGTTGAACAGAAAAATGCTGATTAATTTTGGCAGACAAGAAAGCAATGTTACTTGTTTGGATGCTTGAAAGAATTGAAGATGAAGCAATCAATTATCTGCATCTTTATTGTTAGAGCCTCAAAGTTATTTTTCTGTTGAAAATGAACTAGAGTGTCCAATGAACTTTCCCATTACTGCGAAGGCTTTGCAATTTCATTGATTTGAGAGCATTCAGAAAGTGTTGATGGTGAACACAACAATCAACATGAAATAGTTTAATTTTTATTTGAAGAACTCTAAACCTCAATACGATTCTTGGTGCCTAAATAGAATTTTTGGTTTGAAGGCTGGGAAGACAGTTGTTGTTGATGGATTGTCAAAATATCTATTTCAAAGTTGCCCGAGGGCATAATCATGAAGTTGATGAGTTTACTCTGTCAGATCTTCCAATGACGAATCCATTTGATTGTATTTCAATTCTCAACATTGTTTCAAATGAAACTGCAAAATACGAACCCATTTGTTTTCACGTGAAAAGATTGATCAAGGTGTACATCATTGAAATCTTGAAGATAGACATAGAGATTTCTTCAGTTTTGAAAAATGAAACCCTTTGAAGGTCTAGGTGGTATTGATAATATGAAAGTTGGTTTTATTGAAAATCAGAGATAGGGTGTGGTGCTCAAGACTAACGAAAATGATGTTGTGCATATGTGTATGTTCTTCTTGAGGGACAAGCATTTATATTCATCTATTGATTTTATTCAAATCTTTTCAAATGTTGAAAAGTTTTAATCAAAATTTACCGGTGATGTGAGGTGTATTTCATACATGATCAAGTGGTGGATTGGTGTTCGTGGAATCTTGTTTAAGACTATGCCAAAATCTTTTGATGCAGTGAAGAAACATGAAGTAAAAACTACAACAACAATTTGACACAAAGGAGGAGATTGTTAGGGTTCAAAATTTAATTGTTGTGCCAATTTGTATTGGGTTGTGTTTGCATGTTTTGTATTGTCTAAGTTTTTACTTAGTGTCAATTGGCTTAGTTCGAAATTCTTATATTTTGTATCCTTAAGTTCATAGTTTATCTATTGGATTAATATGCCTTTCTAATGTTCCTGTGAATCCTATATAAAAGAACGTTAGTTATTAGAATGAGTCAGAGTTTTGGATAGAATAGTTCTTTCTTTGTATCGAATTGTTATGTTGACTCATTAATGAAAGTGAAATCTTTTATATCTTGTGTGTTCTTGTGAATCTCTTAATCATTTGTATTTTGAATCTAATCGTTCCATCACATGTATTAACTAGTTATGTGTAACATTTATATAAAGGAGGAAAAAGACAAATTTTATCTTCTTCTTTTAACCATGGTCGAAAGTATGATGAAGGCATGGGGCGGTTGTTTGTTAACCTTCTTCTTTTGTCCCCCATGCCCCTAAAGTAAGGTTATTACTTTACATTATAATATGAGGTTGCTTTTTATTTTTCATGGGTATATAAAGATGTGTTTTACATAAGTTTTTATCTAGTATTTGGCTAGTTTTTTTCTCTTTCTCTCTTGTGACCGAATCCACTTCTCTTCCTACTCATGTCTTTCGTTTCAATCTAAGCCAATCCTGTGAATTAAAGCTTCCTTGAGTTGTCTCCTTTAGTGCTTATTCGAGTTAAGTCCTTAAACACTTAAGACACCCAAGAATACAAGAAGAAACTAGCATTCCAAATGACTTATCTTGATGGTGGATACTTGTAGAGAAAATCATCTTCTTTGATCTTTCTATCTTCATCAACTCCCCAAAACCAAGTGGGTTCAAAGGCTCCAAAGGTTTTCATTCTAAAATACTTTATGGTTGTTTTTAATATCACTCTAACCTTTATAAATGGATCCTAGATGCTTTGGTTTAGTTATAAACTCAAAAATAAACTTGTTATTTTTAAAGCTTCTGTTGCTAGTTTTTTGTGAAAAACTAACTTATATTTGTATCAAAACCCATAAACATATACATACACTGTCACTCCTACCTTCTTTTTGAACATTCTTGAGCATAACAACACTTACTACCCAATCAACTAGCACATATAATTAAATTTCTATATAGTTAAAGTTCTAAAATAATGTGACAATGTCACCTCCCGATGTTTTATGTCGAACATCCTAAAGGATTAAGGGCTATATATATATATATATATATATATATATATATATATATATATATATATATACTACCTCCGTCCCAAATTGATAGTCCACTTTTGAGTTTTAAAGTCATTTTTCTTCAACTTTGACCTTAAATATTTTTTTTTGATTGATAATATTTGATGCAAAATATATGAATGAATTGTATTTTAAATGTTTTTTCATTGTTATAAGTTTTATCAAGTAATATATAACACAAATAAAAATATTTAAGGTCAAAGTTATAGAAAAAAGACTTAAAAAGTCAAAAGTTGACTATCAATTTGGGACGGCAGGAGTATATATATATATATATATATATATATATATATATATATATATATATATATATATATATATATATATATATATCTGTGTGTGTGTGTGTTTTCTTATACTTATAATATTTTGGGATAATGTCACTGTAACACAATGAACTTTTGTGATTTGTCCGACTTGACCAATTATGTTTTTTTCTTGCGCATTAGGTCATCTAACTTTTACTGTACATGTCAATTAGGTCATTATCGTTAGTTTTTAACCATTCCTCCGTTAACTAGTTTTCTAAATTACACGAATGGCCCCTATGGTTTAAATTTCTTTCGTAATTGGTCGTTATCAGCCATGTTTTAAATCAGACGACTAAAACTACCACAATCCTGAAACTCTAGGGACCAAAGTGTAACATTGTCATTTTGGGAACAAATTGCAGATTATTGTTATTTTATGATTATAAAAATCTGAAAACCAAAAAAAAAAATCTTTTACATGGTAGCCACCCTGGATCTAGTTGGAGATACGCAAATCGGTGGGTTCCTAAGCATCAACGGCGAAGCCAATCTAGTCGCCAACCTCGACGGTGAAAACGACCTCTGCAGCTTTGCTGACGTGGAGACGTTCTTAGGCGGTGACATCGTCTTCTTCTTTGCGCTGGCCGTTTTGGGTCTGGTCGGAGATATAAAAAGTGGTGGACTGCGAATCTTTACTTGAAATTTAGCCATGGCAATAGGAGGCGGCGGCGTCTTGATTAGAAACTTGTGAGGGGTGGTCTGACGGGTTCTTGTAATCACCGACGACCTTGTTTTGCAAAATTGTTGGTTTTGTGAAGTAGTTGTTGAATGGAAAAGGGGGTTCGGGAAGATCATAGTTTTTCTAGCCTAAGGTCTGTTCTTCGGTGACACCCTATTCGCCGGAAACTGACCCTTTTCATTCTCGATTTCTTTTTTGGGTGGTGAACCGGAGACTTTGAAATTAATCTGTGATTTTGCTCTTTCAAGTAAAGGAGAATGTAGATTTGATCGGATTATCTGTTTCTCTCTCTTTCTCTGTGACCGGAGCTCGGTGGTTTCTGGGTTTAACCTCGAATTCCGTCTAGAATCAATCACCGGAGTTTTCGGATCGCCGCCGGCCCAGTGGTAATCTTTTTGGCTTTCGTTTCAACTGCCGTCACGATTTCTCTAGGAAATTGACTGACATTTGATTAGGCTTTTAAGTATCAAAAATAACTTAATACCAACAAATTATGAATAATAATAAATTTATCAGATTCAACATATTTGATCGATTTTGAAAGAGCGTCGGGTAAGTTAGCATACGAAAGAATTTAGGGAAGACGATGACAATGTTGCACTTTGGTCCCTAGAGTTTCAGAATTGTGGTAATTTTAGTCATGTGATTTAAAACATGGCTAATAAGGACTAATTACGAAAGAAATTTAAACCATAGGGGCCATTCGTGTAATTTAGAAAACTAGTTAACGGAGGAATGGTTAAAAACTAACGATAATGACCTAATTGACATGTACAGTAAAAGTTAGATGACCTAATGCGCAAGAAAAAAACATAATTGGTCAAGTCGGACAAATCACAAAAGCTCATTGTGCTACAGTGACGTTATCCCTAATATTTTATCATTTACGAATTGATTCGTTTTATTACATATAAACCTTTTCGAAATGTTTATTTAAGTGTAGTACTATATTTACTCAATTACAAACTCAAGATACTCTCTAGTATGTTGACATTTTTGGAATATCTTTACATTTATAACTTTATTCAACCAATGAACACATAAATATTACTTTTATCCCATTTTTCACAGACATATTTGTACCTCTGAATAAGTCAAACAATTACGATCACTTTTGCAAATCTTAATTTTACTATCTTATGCCCAAGATATTCAGCGCATCCAAGATCTTAAACATATTTCAAGATCTTTACCAGTTTATAATTAAATTTTTACCTAAAATATTACACAATCTTTACTAATTTGATTACGAAACTAAAGTTATTTTTGACCAAAACATATGATATGGGTGGATTCTTTTCTAAAGTAATTTTAATTTTAGCTTTTATTTCATAGGTATATAATTATTATTAGTTACATTTTTTTTTTGCATTAACGAGGTGTTTAGAAAAACCCTTTGCAAAAATAAGGTCTTTTTTAAATCTCTTTTGCAAAAATGGGGGTGATTTGACCAAAAGTTTCATTTTTAGTCCTTACGTAATTTATAGTTTGAACCCTCATATTATATCATTGTTACTATTCAATTTTTTTTAAATTATCTTTTGGCAGTTTTTATATATTATTTACCAAACTGTTTACTAAAAGTATATAATAATAATAACAATTTATATATTAGTTCTGACCAAGGTTGCAAAAATCACTCGACGGTAGCTCGGCGGTGGACTGAGGTCAATAGATTAATCGGTTAGACGAGAATTAATCGGGAATCATTAATTATTAAAATAATTATTAAAAAATTAATAAATATAACATTAATCCTAAGAATATAAGTAAACAAATTAACAAGTTAATAAATATAACATTAATCCTAAGAATTAAAAAAATTATCACACAATTAAACTAACGAATCTAGTTTTTTGTTTGTGCATATAAATTCAAAGTTAATTTCACACTATTAGAACTAATTCCATTTTTTTGTTTGTGCATATAAATTGAAAGTCACTTCCACACTATTACAAATACTATTACAACTAATTCCGTGAGGCCCTTTAAATATAAAAAGATAGGGGAAATACGGTTTCTCAAAAAAATTAAAACAAAAAACTGAAGATTGCAAAGATTTATATTTAAAAATATTGGAAATGGATGTAATGATTCTTATAAACCCATCAATCTTACAATAGAATGGAGAATTATAATAAAACTACCCTAAGGGCAAACTGGTCAAGAGACCAACCAAAGAGAAGTAGACCAATAACCAACAACCTAAACACTACAAAATAAATTTTATGCATGTAATTTAACATTTCAGCACATTAAAAGAGATCAACAATTTTAAATGGTTAATTGTAGGTAATGTACACCAGGCTCCATGAATTAACATTGATGATAACAAGTTCTTCATAATAAAAAAAAATATATAATTCATAATTCCAAAACAAGTTTGAGCCCTGCACATCAGCACCTTCATATCTGATCACATTTATATCTGATAACATTTGCAAGTCGATGCCAGTAGAAGTCGTATTATATCACAATTTTTAAAAAGTAAGCATATCAACGCAGGATATGAGAATAAGTCATAATAATATCCCAAGATGATTTATAAGAGAAATAATAGATAAACATAACATACCACCCATCTTGTTACGTGAAATAAGAAGAAGCGAAGAACAAAAGAAGAAAAGAGGAGTTAGACCACCTGTGGTTCAGGTTCTTCACCCTCATTTTTCTTCGATTCGACCTCATCTTTCTTCACCCTCGATTCGACCTCATCTCATCCTCACCAATCCTTTCCAGATTACCCGATTATTGATTGTTGATTGAGTTCAGTACTTTCCATCTGACGGTGCTCAGTTTGATGTCGTTCCATTGATGTTGTGGCAGAAGATGATGGCAAAAGACTAACGGCAGCAGGGGAGGAGTGGGAGTCGAGCAGGGGAAAAGTCAAATCATAAAGAAAATTGGGGAAGAACGAGATGCAAAAAACATATATGAGCATCCCACATCGAAGCTGGGAACATTCTATCAAGGAAAAATACTCTATAAAAGGGAATCCTCCCTAAGAGAACAAATGCACTTATGTTTAAGGCAACCTATCTCCTTTGAGTTGGTGGGTCCTTTAGATTTAGACGGACTGATTAGGTCCAAGTTTGACCGATTTGGTCTGAGTTGAGCCGACTTTTACAGATATTGACCAAGGCCGCCTAGTTTAACCCTCTAACACCTATTTGTAGGCGTTTGGAGGCCGCCAAGTGCCAAGGTGCTGATTAATCGGCCACCGGACCGATTTTTTACAACCATGGTTCTGACAAATATTAATATTAACAACTTTTACCATTATTAAAATTCCGTCAACACCCTCAAATTGATACGGAAATCAAATATATTACGACATTAAGAAATTAAAATATTTTCTCAACATAAAACACAAGCTACATTAAACGTGAAATGCAAGCCAAATTAGACGTGAAATTACAAGATCAATAAAAATTACAAATTTCACATTGCCCTAAATCTTGGTTCAAAATTTGATATTTTCTTCGAATATGGCCAGGTTAATTGCATAATCCACATCTACGGGGTTCATCAGGCTAACGAACATCCATCACATTATGATTTCGATTTACATGCCTTGTCCCTCGACAAATAACAAATTTTGAGTTATTTGCTTCAATCTTCCAATCTGATTTCAACCAATAATCAGCGTGAGGAAGTGGTGAAAAAGTGTAATTGTATTGTTGTTTATACGTTATAGTAGTGTAAACAATATTCACAATGCAAAGAGGGTTATCCACTATGAACTGACATAGAGCAAGAGCATGTGAACATGTGAATCTTTCCATCTGCCATTTACCACATGTACATATATGTTGATAATAATGGGCATTATGTGTATTCCTTCCGGTTTCATTTATCTGTAACTTGGTTATAATTCTGTAGACACCTTCAGAGTAGCCAAACTCAGATAAGTTATGACGTTGTGCATGAGTAGCATGGTTAACAAAAAGACGCCACATACGTGGTGGTCGAGGTGTATTGCATTGCATTTCAATATCATTGTGTTTTGTAAAAAGTTGCACAGTTCTATTGAATGTAAGATCCATACGTGGTGGAGGATGTATAAGGCAGCAGTTGCATAATTTAAATTTCAGTTATTATTTCCTACACAAGATCCAAGAAAAATTGTGTATCAACCCAACGTGTAATCTTCCACATATGGTGATTTTGCTTCCTCATTGCACGAACATACCATGCACATTGTGGTGTATAAGACAAACTATTTGAACTTTCTCCTTCATCACTTTAAGTCTTACACTTTGCTACCTAATAATTACTTTTACTTTCATAAACTTTAAACTCCCTATTTTGGGCAATCGACCAAAGTGCTACTACCTTTTTTACCTGCTCCCTACTTTCAAATAACACTCCTAGCCTTATTTTGTTTTATGTTTCCTTCGAACAATCTATATGAATGTTATCTTGGAAATCACCTAAGTCGTCATCGCCTACATCTTCAATATCATTCATAAAGTTCAGAACTGGAGTTTCACAAACATCATCAGAATCGTCCCCAACATCACTTACTGACTCACTAACATCATCTTCACTAAGTGGGGAGTTGGGTTCATCAAATCTGAAGGCATCATCTGCCTCAAATCTATCATCATCAGGCAAATGAAATGGTACATTTGTGGGATTGGCCACAAAAATCATGAGATTGAATAGGCTCAGATACTTCACAATTACAAAGAAGATCTACAAAACTAGTATTTGAAGGCCACATTACTTGTTCTTGAGTAATGTTTTCAATTAGTGTAATAACGTTATCAAATTGTAACTGCATAATAAATAATAAGATAAAATACAAATATTATAATGATAAATATAATGTTTCACATTAAATCTATGCAATTTAGATAAGAATACGTACCTTATGATTAAGAGATGAAAAAAGGTCGATAACTGAAGATGAAAACGTGAATGAATGATAAAATAAACTAAGAACACATTTGAGAGAATAGTTATTTGATGAAGAAATTGTGAGAAAAAATTGAATTCAGTATAATAAAATTATAGTGCCAAAAAATGAATTGAAAATATGTGATTTGACAATGCCTCTTGCTTTTTTCAGATGAGCAGGAAGGTGTTTGTTTTATTACGCGAACAGTGATTTGTTTAATTTATCAGATGTATAATAATTGTGTTTTTTTTATCATGAATAGTAAAAGAATTTTTATATTTTGTAAAAGATAATAAAACACAAAATTTATAAATATACTGATTTTTAATATTTTTTTAGATAACATATTCATATCGATATATATTTGAAGGTGTTGACTATTGTTATATTTTAATAAATAAATTTATCTTTAATATATAAAAAATATCAAAGAATAACAATTTAAAAATAAGATTTGTAAATAGAAAATATGATCATAAAGGGTTTAAAATAGAAATTAAAAATATCAAAAATGAAACATTTTAAAAATAGTAACTAAGATATAATTTATAAGTTTAAAATTTAAATTATATAAGGACTAAAACTGAAACTTCTGATAAAACCACCTTATTTTTGCAAATTGATTTAAAACCATCCTATTTTTGCAAAGACTTTTTGAAAAAAAAAAAATCTTCTTTTGTTGTTTTCTTGATTTCTGCTACATGATCAGTTGCTAAAAAGACTAAATTTTTATTAATATGAAGGGGTATTAAGGGGTAAATTAGTACATAGTTTTTGAATTTGGTTTGCTTTCAAAACTTTCAAAATTTTGTTTAATAAATGTTATTCTTTATTTCATTTTCTGGACTATAAGTTGTGGTTCAATCCGGATATGTAAAATTGGTTGTATGATTATGTTACTGTTTTACTAATAAAGGTAATGATGTTTATGATTAGATTGTCAAGTTGTTTAGAAGTTTGATTTAGCCCCAACTACAAAAGCTAATAAGTGTATGTGATCATGATATAAACCTATATCTAATGTGGTGATACATGTTCTTGGAAATGAGCAGGGTAGAAGCATTGAAAAGATGTTTGGAAGATTGAGATAAGATCTTACTGGTTTGTTTCAATTGTATTCATCTATTATTCTTATAATTGTTAAACTTTATTATACTTTTATTTTTGTTCTTTCAGTTCATTAAAAAATTTTAATTTAAAAGTGTTTCATATTTGTTTTTACCTCGGACTTCAAAACGGTTTGGACCACACTGCTACCTTGGGTCCTATAGAATTATTCTAATTTAATTTAACTTTTATATACATTTTGCTTGAATCTATACATTTTTCGATGTGTGTGTTCACTATGTGATCGATAGGTAAGTTAACAAAAAGAATTACTATAAGTTAAATATTTTACTGATCAGGATTCAGGATTACTGTAGTAAGAAACAGTTGTGTATCTACATCTCAACAGCATTACAGTTGCACTCATTCCGCATGTGTTTTTCTATACTTGTAAATTAAGACACCACTGCACAAGTGTACGTTAACTAGACTGCAGATCTATTGGCCGGACCACCGCCGGGAGTCCACCACTCACGGTGGCAGTAAGCCCCGGGGCAAACCGTAGTGCCTGGCTAGGGTTCACCACTCTCACGTCAAACCTCCGAATCAAACACAAGGCAACACTTTTCATTTCAACCAATGACATCTCCCTCCCCAAACAAACCCTAACCCCGCCTTGATAAACTGGATACTTATATGCACTTTCTGCCTTAAACTCCCCATTTCGGATCCACCTTTCAGGCTTGAATTCCAAGGCATCGGGGCCCCATATCCGCTCCATACGACCCATTGCATACGGGTGGTATGTGACCCGACTCCCTCTCCTCACGAAAGTCCCATCAGGTAACACGTCCTCTTGTTTAGTGAATTTGGAATCGAATTGCACTGGTGGATAAAGCCTCATGCTTTCGTGAAGCGCTGCTTGCAAGTAATGCAAGTTTTGTAGATCTTTAAAGCTGGCTAATGTATCACGGGTCTCACCCATGACCTGATCAGATTCCTCACGGATCTTTTTCACGACTTTCGGGTTTTGTGACATTAACAAGAAGAAGCTGGTCAACGCGGACGCCACCGTGTCTCTTCCGGCCAGAAGGAAACTGATGACGATGTCTCGGAGGTAATCATCGTCACTAATGGAACCCATGAATCTTGAAAGCAAATCATTATTTGAAGAAAAACCCGTTTCTCTTCGTGTCTTGATTACCTGATCGGCCATTCTTTTCACAATCTTGATGGATTCTTTTAGGTTTTTCTCACTCCCTATGTTGAAAAGTCTCTTGATTTTCCATATCAATGGAGACGGCGCCATGGCTCTCTCAGCACAAAGCTTAGAGCTCAGATCAAAGGCGGACTCGAGTTCTGAAACGGGTAGTGATGGTTTTAAGCTACCCGGGTCTAACCCGAATGAGAATTTACATATAGTGTCAAAAGAAAACCTTCTGAATACATCTTGCAAGTCCAAAACGGCGCCGTCTTTGTTCTCAGCAACCGATGAAAATAATGGAATAAGCCGAGATTCAATCTCATCTACCACAACATTCAAAGCGTGTGATCTAATAGACACACTCCCAAGTTCCAAACTCGCCATTTTTCTCTGAAACCTCCAGCACTTTCCGTCGACATTGAAAATACCTCGGCCGAGAAGATCTCCGAGGATGGTTGAGAAAGCTTTTCCTTTTGGGTAGTTATCGAAGTTTGTCTTGAGCATGTACTCAACGTTATCAGGGTTCGATGTAATTATATTGTTGAGTACATGGAGGTGGATGGTGCCTGTTGGCGATTTACGGAGGAGATGGGTGTACCAGTCTGAAAGATTCACAAACTCAGCCGCCCAACTCCGTGTGATGAAGGCGGTGCAGACGTCGCAGTTGCAGCAGCGATTAAGGCGGAGGATGTAAAGTGAAAAAGAGAAGAGGAAGAAAACGGCGGTGAAGGTGAAGAAGACAAAGCAAAATGAAAATTGAAGGTCCATTTTGTTGATGATGATCGTTTGAGATATGGTTGTGACTTGAGTCATATGAGTGTGTTTGTGTATTTATAAGCTGGATTGAGAAAGAGAAGGGTGAAATTGACAATTTCTGAAAAAGAGAGTGGTGGGCAGTTGGGGAAATGAGATTACGAGAATATGTCATAAGTAACGCATGCGTAAATTAAGTGAGAGATACAACTTGTGAAGCGGTGGGTATGTCATGGCTTACTCCATTCAACACTTCGCTTGTATACGCTCGTGGTTATTTAATTTGGATATTTCAGTTGGGATTCAGAAAATTTATGGAAATTTAATTTTGTGTATATAATAATAATAATAACCTATAATATAAATTTTTGACAATTTAATTATAACATTAATGTTTTGCTATTTCATTTTGGGAAGTGATTCGTATATAATGTCTTTTTGTCCTGCATTATATAGTTGTAAAATACAACATTTTAAAACACTAATTGATATGTATATAGAAAAATTATTGTATACGGATTAACTTCCTTTAATTATATTAAGAAGTAATATATTAAATAAATATGTGTAATAATTTATTGTTCTTATATATGTAATCATATTATTTTTCATCTTAAAAAAAAAATGTAATTGAGATAATATACCTTTAAGGCAAGCTTTTTAATCTTCTAACCATTAAAATGTAGATTACACAATCGATATAAACATCTTGTAGATTAATTACATTATAAATTTCCAAATTATTTAATATAATGTATTAAAGTTTGGAACAGATTTCTAACATCAATACCATAAAGTGGAAAAAAAATAATTAATGTCGGAAAATATTTTAATCTACAAGAAAACATTTACCAAAATGCTAATAAACAACTTACGACTACAATAACTATTAAAAAAAGGAAAATCTTGAAATAAAAATTTTAATATTTTACCTTAATTTACGAAAAGTCTAAAACTAAAATTTATTTACAAAAAAAGAAAAATTACCACTAAAAATAACGATTTGACTATTTTTTTTCGGTTTATCGGTTTCATTACTACCAATTTTTATTAAAGTCTAATTATTTTATCCTAATTTACGAATAAGTCTCAAACTAAAATGATTTGACGATCTTTTCCATGTAACATATATTTTATCAGTTTCATTACTGACTTAGACACATGTTTATTAAATTAGTTAATAAGATGAATATCATGGGTTATATAATGCTACATTTACTGTAAAATTTGATATCCATCTCATGGGCTATAGAATGCACATGTCAGACATACCCAAGCATACGTTTCACGTAGGCATCTGGATCCTCGACTCTGTGAAGTAACCTAGTACGTCGGGCATACTAGGGGTACGCTTAGCGTACTCGACCAGTGGGCTTTTGTGGCTTAGGCCATTTTTTGACTATTAGGGTTTTGGGCCTTGTTGGGCCACTAGCGTTTCTGACTTTGGGCCATTGTTAAGTTGTGGGCCTTCTTAGGTCCGGTCCCATATTTGGCATTGGGTGTCCTTTAGGAATTAGGCCATTATTGGGCTTTTAGTGTCATTGAGTTTGGGACTTGGTTTTTAGGCCAAGTGAGGGAAGGGTAAAATGGTATTTTACCCTGAGGGTTGGACAAATGAACTAGTAGACTGAGGTGAGTTTGCTAAATATATTATAGGACACTAGGGATTGTATGTGCTTGTAGTCTTTATGACTTATGTTGTATGTGTTGTATGCTTGTGTGCCTGTTTTCTATATGTATGTGGGGTGAAATAGACTCGGTACAGCCTTGTCCTGCTATATGAGTTGAAATAGACCCGAGGGTCAAATAGACCCGGGGGTGAAATAGACCTCACACAGCCTTGAGCTGGCATATGAGTTGAAATAGACTTAGTGAAAGATCTTGTATGCCCAAAAGTCATTATAGAATGATATTGCTAATAATATATGATCATATAGGGTCACACCATATAGCAAGTTACTATCAATTGATTATTTATTAGTGTAATTTGATTATTAATAAATATATCTACACTTGTATTTAATTGGAAAATTATTGTTTCATGAAAATAATATTTTACTAATTGGGAATTTATTATTTGTGAAATAATATTTATTGGAGAAATAACAACTTATGAAATATATCATAAAGTATGATTATTTATAAGTTATATATATATATATATATATATATATATATATATATATATATATATATATCTTAATAAACTAGTTCAATTTATAAAGAAAGTAGTTTTATATAAAATAAGCTAGTTACAATTTATATAAAAGATAGTTTTATATAAAATAAGATATTTATATATGACTATATATATATATATATATATATATATATATATATATATATATATATATATATATATATTGGGACTTCTTTATAAAAATGATTGATTTTTATAAAGATAATATGTATATATATATATATATATATATATATATATATATATATATATATATATATATAAAAACTAGCCATGAGACAACTTTTGTCTTCTCTTGTGCTAGGTTTTTCGAAATTTGAAGAGGATACCAAGCATGGATCACTTTTGAATTGTTTAATCAATTCATGTCATGCTTGGAACAAAGTTGTCCATGCTTTTGCTTTATGGTCTTCTTTCACTTTTTGGCCGTTATATAAAAGAGAGAATGAAAGAGTTTTGACACAATTCTTGCAAGCATCATTTGTGTCTTCTTTGGAGCCAAAGGGCTGACAAATTTCGAGCTTCATAAGCTCTATTTCTCCTATATTCTCTTGCATTTTGATGTTAGACAAAGTCCATTTGTTGCTTCACCTTTAAACATATATTTAGTATATATTTCAAAGGCTTATGAACAACAAATTACAAGTAAATACTAGCATGTTTTGATGGTTCTACTTTTGCTTGGTGGATACTTCTAGAGAACTCTTGTTTTTTAGAGTTTCATGCGACACTTCATCAACTTCCAACCTCCCATGAGGATCAAAGTCTTCAAAGGTTGTTATGATTTCTCTTCTATGGTTGTTTTAATCTTTCTAACTTTTGCAAAATGATCATTGGTGGGTAAAATAGTTTTAGTTTTATTTAACATTTTTAAAGCTTCGTTGTCATTTTTAACGGTTATGAAACCGGATTTTTTTAATAAAAACCTAACAATTGGTATCTGAGCTATTTTTGCAAGATTAGTTAGATTATTTGTTTAGTTGATGAAATCTTTGTTTTTGGAAAACATGGATTATTTTCTCTTTGCAAGAAAAACTCATTCATATTTTCTATGACAACTTTAAAATATTTATAATTGTTATTTTTTGGCCAAAAGCTTACATGCATCTTTTTGGTCATAAAAGTTGTCTTAGAAAAACAAGAGAGTTGTTTTATATATTTTTGAGTATATAAATATGTATGATGTGCATAAACTAGCAATGGACCTTTGTGGTGTTGCAGGTGTTTATTTATTTAAAATGGTTGTAAATTATTTATTTATTCATATGGTATGTAATAATTAAATGGATAGTTTTCTTTTGTTAATTTTTGTAATTAATAGATAAGTTTTAGAAATAGTTTATTTTTATAAAAATGTAAGAAGAATGAAGATGGTGACCATTTTGAAGATCAAAAGTTTATAAAGTTGATTTTATTAAAGTTTCCCGAACTTTATAAAATTATTTTTATAAACTTGCTACAAAGTATTAAAGCAAGTGGGAGCACATAAAGACTTTAAAAGATAAAGGTCATTTATGTCCCTTTAGGAATGGACTTGATAATTTTGTGATGGCTCACAAAATTATTACTAGTTAATGGCTTGGTTTATGCACATATGTTATAATTGTTATGCATGTTTGTGTTGGTTTATGTTTATGATATTATTATTATGTTATGGTTGATAAATTAGTTTTTCAAATGCAAAATAATATTTGAACATAAATAAACACCACAAGGAGTTTGGTTTTAATGAAATTTACATTTTAACATAAGATGATAAAAATAGTTTTACTATAAAACAAGCTTTACTGTTAAAACTAGTAACGGGCAAAATTTCGGGATTAAAATTATATAAGTTTAAAATAGAGATTTGTAAACTTATCAAACTCCAAACCCTATTTTATAAAAGGAAGTTTTATTAAAAGGTTTCCAAATGTTCTAAAGCGCTCAAACAATATAACTTAATACTAGTTATTAACTTAAAACTTTGATCGCATCAATTATATAAAACCGGGTTTTATATATAGAATATTGTTAATAATGTGATTTTAAAATGAAATAAGTTTTTTTAAGTATACCATGGTTTATTAAATGCATGCAATAACCATGATATAACATGTTTTTTAAACTATAATTATTCAAAAAAACAAACAAACATCAAAGACCACTTACAAACCTCAAATATATGTAATCCTTTTTAAAGAATACTCGCACGTCTTGTATGCACTGGTGGGATAAAGGAAACCTAACCGCTTGGTGTTATCTTTTGAGGACCGGGGTGGTTTTGCGATTTCTATAACCAAGTTATAGGCCGATTACATAAGTTTTTCGAATTGGATGATTTGCTCGGAGATCTCTTGTGATAAAGGATACCTAAGCAAAAAAGTTTCAAGACATAGATGAGATCAAACATGTCTAGTAAAATTTATTATTAGCGATCCCATAAAACTAGGAATTATATAGTAGTATATAATTGATAGCCAATATCTATCGGGTTGAATTCGAATGAGTGTGATAAATGATACCTAACCATTTATTTGTTTTGCAACTTGGATCCTAGACTTCAATAATTAATGTTTTCAAAAACTAAAAGGGTATTAATTATTAAAGATTAAATATTAAAAATATTAAATGAATTTTGTTAAATTTTGTAGATATGTAATCCACTCTCATAACCATGAATTGTCATTTCTCTTTAAATGACCTAATGAAATAATAACATTCAATAGATACAACTTCAATGAATGAGTTCATGTTTTAAGAGACAATGCCGTGAGAGATGTGAAATTGTATACACTTAAAGGACCTATTCCTAAACAAATTGCTTTGAGCAATAGACCAGAATCTAATACCTAGTAAATGCATCACAATGATGCTCAAGATGCTTCTAACAACATACTAGGAACAATTATTCATGACTTCTAGGAAATTTTATATATATATATATATATATATATATATATATATATATATATATAACCAGAATATAATACCTAGTAAATGCATCACAGTGATGCTCAAGATGCTTCTAACATCATACTAGGAACAATTATTCATGACTTCTAGGAAGTTTTGATAATATATATATATATATATATATATATATATATATATATATATATATATATATATATATATATATAACAGGTTAAACAATATTCCATTAAATATAGTGATATTTTGTTGGAATAGTGCAAGGCTAAAAGAGTCACCTTGTGTGATCTGAAATGCCCATGTTTTATGGAATAAACGCTTTTAAGCCTAAGAAATCCAATAAGATCCACATAGATGGATCTTGTTTCTTTTATGAAGAAACTGGACATTGGTAGAGGAATTGCTCCTCTTATCTAGAAAGAAAGTCTGAAAGAGACTAGTACTTTATGTATCTACTAGATAGAACTCATACTTTTCCGTAACACTCAAGTACTTGGTACTTAAATGTTAATATAATATTTGTAACTTGATTGCAAATATTTACAAAAGAGTAATTAGCTGAGCACAAGCAAGTTGGAACTACACTCTCGAAGTTTAGTTTATTATTTATGCTTAGAACATAAATTATTTGTAATATAAAACAATGTTTGTTTTGGAATAATGTACGTTTTAAATTTGTCACGTCTAAATATTTATGTCTCAATTATTTATTTAAATGTTTGATTATTTACTAGATTGTCTTTCATAACGATAATACTCATATTCTGGAATGATTGACTTCTATTTCTGAGACTAGATCTCTTAATAGAATTACAAAGTAAATATCAACATTTTATAAATTAAATTAAATTCTATATGCAAGCACATTTGACTTAAACTTGATTTAAATCAAACTTATCCATGACATTGTTATCTTTATTGTATAAATGAAATCCACATATTCCAACTTCAAGAAATGGATATTTGAAGGCAAATAATGTAGTTTATTTGACATATGTGAATCCTATTTATATAAAAGATTCCTAATAATATTTTCACTAAAGTGTCGAGAAAATAATTATTAAGGAACTATACACTTTGCTGTATGACTTCCTTTCTAATGAATGTATATGATTGAGCACAAGATACAACCCAGTAGTACCATCTAAAGCCTTCGTGATGATAAATGGTGAATTAAAATTTAATTGATATAGGTAACTTTCTAATCGGTAGAAATGTCCTCCTTTTAACCTTTTTGGGATTATACTGCAATCACTATTAATTATATCTAGAATACAAACACAAACTAATTAAATAATTGTAGAATATTCTAAAAGGGAATTTAGATTATTATATTCAAACCCACCAAGAATAAGTTCATTTATTCATCTGAAAGTTGAGTTAGCAGAAAGCAAGTTTCTAATGACAAAACAAGTGGGAGGCACGTGGAACTTGAAACAGCTTAAGAACCCTAGCCGATTGTAACAATTGTTGGCACTAGTTTCAACAAGGAATTGTTGAACGTGAATAGTAGCTATTCATAAACCCAAATTATTCAGAATAATGCTAGAAATCATCTATGACTTGAGAAATGTGGAATCTCTCATTGATGAGTTCTTAAGGGTTTCTAGTTAAACCATCAACTACCAAAATGTTATATCAGATCTTGAATCTGAAAAAAATGACTTAGAGTCATGAACAATGAGATGTAATCGATGTTTAATAATCAAGTATGAGTTTGATTAATCTTCCTCTTTATAGCAAGGCTAGAAGGGGTAAGAGATTCCTCTAGAAAGAATATATACATGGATATATATACACATTTAGTAATACTTGTTATATATAAGGATTTTCTCATACTCATGTCATTGACTATGGTCTTTATCATACTCATGACATTGACTATGATCAAACATTTTCACAAGTAGCTATGATTAGATCAACAAGGATATTATTTCTATAACTTCATATTCTTGATATGAGATATAGCAAATAGATTTCAAGAAAGACCGCTTTTCTTAATAGACATATACTAGAAGATATCTATATAACTTAGCCTAGAGGTTTTCTTAATCCATGTTATCCTAACCAAATGTGTAAGGCTTAAGATCCACTTGCGGATATAAAGCAAACATCTCAAGGTCGGAATAGTCATTTTAATATAAAGATACAAGGTATGGTTTTATATCAAAATGAAATGAATGTGTGTGTGCTTACTAAGAACTAGCGGGAGGATAGTGATATTCCTAATCTTGTATGAAAGAGACATACTTAATCATTTGAAATGACATTTCGACTATGCAAGGTGGTTTTCACTTTGACTCAGAAAGTATTTCTAAAATGAAAGACTTAGGAATAACAAGATACATTCTTGGAATGTAAAATCTATAAGAGATAGATAAATATGAATGTTAAAGGTTTTTAAATTTCTTTTTGCATGAAATGAAAATATCTTGAAAGAGGTCAAGATACATGATTCCTTTGGATGAATCTTTGCTTTGTTACATGAGACCTTTTGAGTCTATCTCAAAGGACCTAGCACATAGATTGAGCCAGATGAAATGATTCATATTTTGTTTGCTTGGAAAATGAATCCATAATTTATGTCATATCATGAGATACAAAATTGAATACATGGTTAAGTCACTGGATGACTGTGAGAACATTCGGAGAGTACTTAAGAAGAGCTAAGCGAATGTATATGAGATAATTACTTTAGAATATAGATAATTATGAATTATAATTGGATTATGACTTCATTTTGGAATGAAGAGTAAGTTTAGTTGGAATGAGATCCAAGAAAAACATAATGACACAGTCTACTACAAAATAAGAATACACAACTTTTAAAGTTAAAGTCAAATATGATTGGATGAATGAGTTCATTCAAAAACTATGTTGATTTCTGCCATTCAAGAATCACATTGAAATCTTTGTTACTTCGAGAGTTCACTTAATCAAGCTAAGAGACTCTATGTCACGAAAGAACATCAATCATATTCTCCAAGATATTTAACTATACCTAGAGTAAAAGTCAACTATGGAGATATAGTACTCATGAAATTCACAGAAATTAAATTTAGTCCAACCCATTAATAAAGTCTTCCCTTTTAAGCTAAGTGTGAGTGGTGACACTTAAGCCATAAGACTTTTATTATTCTTAAAATGAGATTTTGGTTTGGATTTAGTATTTGGATATTGGAACATTGTAACAACTATTAAATAATGTTTTGATATATTGGGATATGCTCATTACATTTACACTTGTTGTGTTCTATATTAACATGATTAATCCATGAATAATCTTATTATTCTAAAGGTTCATAGTCGGTCATGATTGTGGGAGCAATTATGAAGTAAGATTAATATGAAATGGATTGGTTGACTCTCACTAGATGAAAGTAGGAAAGTGGTTGTAACGAAGTTTCATAGGTACTTGTCAGAGAACTAGTACTGAACGGACCCGCATCAAGATCATCTCATAGATCGTAGTTATGAGTGATACTTGATTAAAAGGTACTATCTTTGTATCATTAACACCTGAGATACCTAGTGGGACTTAAGTGTAGGGAGTATTGTGCTTTGATAAGAATAAATGTTGTTCCTTGACCGGGCAGTTATAAAAGTTATATTCGGGTATGGTGTGAATTATGCAAGAGGCTTATATAGTCAATATAGGATTTTTTTTTTCCTCTTATGTGTTGAGAGTTAGACATCTAATGCGCCTTACCTAAAGTTGAATTACAAATGAGATTGATTGCGATCAGAGGCTCATGTTCACCAGGATGTGTGTAACAAATGGATAATTGATAAACTTACCTTAATACATCAATTGAATCTTAGATCTTTTAGGAATTGGATGTTGATAAATGGCATTCTTTGTCATATGTTATTGGGGGCAGTGAAATGTTGTTAGACGTTCACCACTGTCTATATCAATCTACGATGAGTCATATGCAAGTGGCAGATTGAAAGATCTTGTATGCCTAAGAGTCATTATAGAATGATATTGCTAATAATATATGATCATATAGGGTCACACCATATAGCAAGTTACAGTCAATTGATTATTTGTTAGTGTAATTTGATTATTAATAAATATATCAACACTTGTATTTAATTAGAAAATTATTATTTCATGTAAATAATATTTTACTGATTGAGAATTTATTATTTGTGGAAATAATATTTATTGGAAAAATAACAACTAATGAAATATATCATAAAGTATGATTATTTATAAGTTATATTTATATCTTAATAAATTAGTTCAATTTATATAGAAAGTAGTTTTATATAAAATACGCTCGTTACAATTTATATAAAAGATAGTTTTACATAAAATAAGATATTTATATATGACTATATATATATATATATATATATATATATATATATATATATTGGGAATTCTGTAAGAAAATGATTGATTTTGTTAAAGATAACATGTATGTATATATAAACTAGCCATGAGACAACTTTTGTCTCCTTTTGTGCTAGCTTTTCCAAATTAGAAGAGGAGACCAAGCATGCCTCACTTTTGAATTGTTTAATCAATTCATACCATGCTTGGAACAAAGTTGGTGGTTGTCGAGGCCAACAAAATTAATTACCCTAAATAGTGTATAGTGGTAAAGGGATCGTATCCACGGAGATTGGTCCAATTTTATAACTCTATGAGAAATCTCTTTGTAAAAATACTTGTAAAAATGACAATAAATTAAAAAATGGGAGGTTTGGTCTTTTGAAAAACTTGAAATAAACTAGAATTAAACTAAGATTTAAATAAACAATTTCAACAAATATAGGAGTTTGATGTAAAATCAACAAGAGAAGGATGGTTGACTTAAGGTTTCCGCACTTTGACTTTTGAAGAACATATCATTAGAATCCAATGGTGCAATACTTGATTTAAATCCTTAATTTGGCTATAGTAATACAAGAAGCTTGAGATTACCTAGACTTTTCTTAGTTGTTAAAATGGTTTGAGAGGCTCATAACAATTTCCTTAGTCAAAGTCACAATTCCCATTAAGCATGTAATTAGTGAAAGTCAACTAGCATTAAGAACCAAAAAGTCACCAAATCCAAGAGGGGTCAAATGCTTTCACCACCATGTTGGAGGAAAATTTTTTATGATTGTGTGAAAGGAAAAACAACACAAAAATCATTTGTTGCTTGCTAATTTGAGGATCCTTTACTTAATCAAGAAATTAGCCAACTAATCACCACAAACACATTTAAACTCATGAACTAAAACATACAAGTAGTGATAAGATGTTAAAACACAAAACATTCCCATAAAGATTTAAGAACATGTTCATGGATTCTTGAACATTCAACAAAAGTTCAAAGGATTCAACAAATGTCAACCAAGATTAGTTTAGCCAAGCATGGCTAAACTCAAAGAAACAAAATTAGAGAAGATTGTACCAAACATTAGACAAGAATCAAAAGGTAAAAAGATGATGTTCTTCAAGTGTTCTTGGAATTCAAAAGTCTTCAAAACTCCAGAGAGAATCTTCAAAAATAGGATGTCTAAGAGTTGAGAAAAGTGGCACACCAAACTTCCTCATGTAGCTCAAAACAAGAATTTCTGGAATTGCCCCTGTAGGGGGTTCGCGACCCGTGTGCTGAGCTGGGTTCTTGAGCAATTTGGGCTCTTTTTGTGATTTGGGCCTCCAATGACTTAGCCCACTTGCCCATAACGAATCCACTAAGCTTGTAACCCAATATTCTTCATTTTTTCTTCAATTTAAGCCCAAGATGACTTTTCCAAATCACCCATAGCTCGTAAACTTTCCCGGTTAATAATCTCCACACGCTCGAATATTCTTTCGGTTCTTGCAAATTCAAATTTCTTTTTCTCCAAGCCTTCAAATAATCATCAAGCCTGCTCAATGCATCAACTCCATTATCACCAAGCCTATAATCCTTGACATCCTCTAAGTCCAATCGCTTTCCATACATCCCGAGCATTCCCAATCCACTAATCTCCATGAAATCTGCAATAAAGCTCATAAAACTAGAAAGTACCCGAAATAGTCATAAAATAACAAAAAAGGAAAATATGCATGGATATTATCTAAATTATGAATGAAATATGCTAAAATAAATTATAAAAAGAATTAAATAAAATAAACTATCAAAAGTTGTCCATACTTTTGCTTTATGGTCTCCTTTCACTTTTTGGCCATTATATAAGAGAGAGCATGGAAGGGTTTTGACACAGTTCTTGCAAGCCTCATTTGGTTCTTCTTTGGAGCCAAAATCCGAGAGCACATTGCTCTCTATGGGGCTGGTAAATTTCGAGCTTCATAAGCTCTCCTTCTCCTCCATTCTCTTGCATTTTGATGTTAGACAAAGTCTCTTTGTTGCTTCACATATAAACATATATTTAGTATATATTTCAAAGGCTTATGAACAACAAATTCCAAGTGAATGCTAGCATGTTTTGATGGTTTTACACATTCTTGGTGGATACTTCTAGAGAACTCTTGTTTTAGAGTTTCATGCCACAGTTCATCAACTTCCAACCTCCCATGATGATCAAAGTTTTCAAAGGTTGTTATGCTTTCTCTTCTATAGCTGTTTTAATCTTTCTAACTTTTGCAAAATGATCCTTGGTGGGTAAAATAGTTTTAGTTTTATTCAACATTTTTTAAGCTTCTGTTGTCATTTTTACTAGTTTTGAAACCAGATTTTTGAATAAAAACCCAACACTCAGGGGTGAAATAGACCTGATATAGCCATGAGTTGGCATATATTTATGGTATGGATATTCTGGGGAACTCATTAAGCTTCTTGATTACAGTTTTAAGTTTTTGTTTTAGACACTTCTGGATCGAATAGGAAGATTTCAGGATGATCGCATCGCAAACACCATAACTTTTCACTTATTTGACTCTGATGTGTTTTGGATGATTATGAATACATAATGATTTCCCTTTTGTTTTACTAAACATGTTTGGTTGATGTTTTAATTAATCTGAAACAAAGTTTTTTGGTTTTGAAATTGGGACTGTAATACCCGATCCAAGGTACTTTTCATTTGACCCTTAGTGTGTAAATGTTTTGCAGATTCGGTCCCTAGGAGCAGTTTTGGCAATTTCGTAAAAAACTGTAGTACGCGTCTTTGTACCCTGGGCATATGCATGCATGGGATAAACCTCAAATTTTGTGGTTTTGACCCTATCTAAACAACATTATAACTCCTTATTCTCTCATTTCTTGGTCACTATTGCCCTTAGAGTGTCATTTCGAACCCTTGCCTTTCTTGAAGAGATTTGACCCATTTGTGTGTGTTGGTGAGAGCTAAAGAAGAAGAGCTTGGAATAAGGATTTTTTATTAGATTATAACTTATAGATCCAAATTTCTCATATCATTTCTAGCTTCATTGAGGTATAAAGCTTGGAACTTGCTCCTTGTTTTCTTAGATCTAGTCTTTATGAAGTTTTGGTCCCTTTTTGGTCTAGTGATGAGATCTAGTGGATTCCTTCCACTTCAGGAGTTAGGATTTGCTTCTCTTGATGTTTTTGAGGCCCTTAGTCCATAAAGTTAGCATCTTGATGGTTGTGGACAAACCATGCATGTGTTTACGTCATCATGGTGATAGTATAATGCTTAAAGTGAGGTTTGGGTACTTTAGAGCCATGCAAAGGCCCCAAGTTTGTGACTTTATGGATTAAAACGTTTAATAAGACTTAGATCCAAAATTTGGGCTTTTGGGTGCAAGTATTAAGCACGTAATGGGAAAAGTGCTTAATGGGCACGTACGTTGGGCAAACGTATGCGCATGATGCCCGGTCCCCGATTATGCACGTCGAAGTAGTATGTTGGGCGTACCTAGCTCATATACAGCACGTACTAGGGATTCTTGGTGTGCACGGCAGTAAGCCTGAGTAGGTCGGGCGTACCTAGCTACCGTTGACTTCTGTTGACTTTCACCATTTAGGCCACATTCAGACTAGAGGAGTTTTGGGCCTTATTGAGCCATTATACTTTTGACCTTGGGCCATTGCTAGTATGTGTGCCTTCTTGGATTTAGGCTCATGAGGGGTTTTGGGCCTATATAGAAAGTTTGGCCATATTGGGCTTTTTGGTATTAGTGGATTGGGCCTCAGATTTTGGGCCAAGTGAGGAAAGTGTAAAATGGACTTTTACCCTGAGTGTTGGACAACTGGACTAGGATTGCATCTGTGGGTTATGGACCAACATATTAATTGGGATTTATTTGATTGGTTAGCACGGGGATTTTTCGGATCTGTAGTCCGAGCATTTATCTGAGATATTCAGCAGCTTGAGGTGAGTTTCCTCGATGTGCTTGGCGGGTTGAAGGTACCAATGTCAGCCCATGGTTTGGTACGATTAGGATGCTAGTTGTTTGCGTGACTCTTGCATGTATGTTATCTAATATGTATATCGGGCGGGGCCAGATGCTAGGCGGGGACTGATGAGTGTATTGTATGTTATTTATCTTTGTGATTCTTGCATATGTTTATGTGTTTGTATGCATACCGGGCGGGACCCGATGCCAGGCGGGACGTAATTAATGTGATGAGGCGGGGCTCATCTCATATTACTGACAGATCTGTTCCGAGTGGGGCTCGATGTCGGGCAGGGCCCATTATATGTTTGATATCTATGGTATGTGGTGTTTTGGGGAACTCACTAAGATTCGTGCTTGTGGTTTTTAATTTATGTTTCAGGTACTTCTAAATCAAAGGGGAAATGCTTGGGGTAATCGCATCGCACACACCATATTTTTTCGCATTATATTTCACTCTGATGTATTTGGATGTTTTGGTCATACTCTGATTCTATTATGGTTTTATGAACACGCTTTGAATGATGGTTTTATTATAATTAAAAGGAATTTTTGTCTTAATTATTGGTACGTTGCAGGGATGTTACAGCTTCAATAACAAGAAAATAATATGAAGAAAATCTCTTTTTAACAGCAATACGATCAAAATCCCAAATGAAAAGAATACCCCCGAGGCACCACGAGAAGGAGAATAAGCATGAGAAAACGAATTGCTTCCCCAAAAACATTGCACCGTGTAAACATCCATAACTTTTATTTTGTTTCTTGAATGGCTAAGAAATTATCTTTATGTTTATGACATAAAGTTCTGTCTAACCCCGCTTATATTTGCAACCCACTCCTTGAATATTAATAGACAAAGAATTCATCTCATAACTGAACTATTATTGCTCCCTAGTACAATTTTCTTGATACGTTAAAAACACCCGTCCAAATTATAACCCATGGCCTTCCCAATATCAAGTGTTTTTTGAATTTCATTCACAAAAGAACCATTGTTAAACGAATTCTATGAATTACTATCATTAACATTAAAATTAGAAAAGCCCGGAGGATGAGAAAGATTGTCTTCCGATTCCACCACACTCCACATCTGACCAAACCCCCTCACACAAAGCAACCGGGGCAGCTCCATTCTTAATTGTCTAGGTAGGAAAAATCACATGCGGGGGAAAAGACTCCACAGTTGGCTAATCCAAACATGCTACGGTTTGTTCATTACAATCGACAGCAACATCAGGCATTGTTGGTACAGTAACAGTAGCCGCTACAACTACTGGTGGTGCAACTGTCAGGCGTCTAGAAGAAGAGCGGGACATGTGGTGTTTGGGAGCATCAATCTGACAACACAGGATGAGCATCATCATTACCACAAGGAGCATTCTCGTGCTGGTCATTTTCAACAGACTCATTATCATTCATTCTTTAAATAGTATTGTAGATGCCAAATGGGTTATAAAAACCCTTTTATTTTTTTATGACAATCATTAAAAGCTCCAGCTTCTTCTTGAAAATGTCCATGGTCTCCCACTTCATCCACACAATGCTTGGGGGGGTCACAAGAGAAGGAAGGGATCCAACCCGATGCTTCTTTAATTCTCACCAAAAAGACATGATCATCAACCTTTACTTTCAAAACTTCTTAGATGATATTTTGAAAGTTGGTTAAAACTTGAATGTGATTCTTATATGCATCATCACGCAACACATCATCAAGATGAACAATATATCCCCATTTAGCTAAGATCTTCCTAAATGCTTATTTACTCCATGCATGCAATGGAAAACCTTCTATATCAACCCAAACAAAGCACTACACATCATTGTATCTGGAAAATTTGTAACATAGAAAGATGTGATGTCCTTACTAGAAAGCCGATTTCCATTATGGGAGATATGAAATTGATGAAACCGCTGCCCTTTTACTTTATTATCACTATGGTAATTGCGATTCTTGGACCAAGACGACTCAGGTCTCCAGCGATCATCAAAGGTATGAGAGCCCATGTGAGGCACGGTAAACACAACACTATAAAAGAAAAAGAATTGAACCAATCAAAGATTACATCCAATAATATGTATGTCAAAAGAGTTGAAGAAATCAAATTGCAGATTGTCGATGATCCCTACTGGCATTTGATCCCGCTGGTGAGGGCCGATGAAATTCAAAAAGAGCCGAAATCACCGTTTTTATGTTTCAATTGTATAATTTGAATAATTTTTTTTGTAAGTCACTTTTTACTTATCTATTGACTTTTTCAATGAGTTTTTGATAAGTTATTTTTATTACACAAAAAAAAGTTTGCTAAATACTAAAATAATTTATCAAAATTTTCGTTTTAATACCAAATATGTTAATACATTTTTTTTCTAGAACTTTGTTTTGACAGTGGATAAACTAATAATAAACATAAATTAACATTCTGAATTTTGAAAAGAAGTAACTTTATAAATAAAATTATTCATATAAAATATATAAAAAATTTGTTCGACTACAGTTTATATTAGAAAACGTGAGCTTTCAAAAACAAATAATTAAAATTTCATGTTTTCTTTGGATAAAAAAAATTGAAAGCAGACGGAAAAAAAAGGAGAACCAATTTTATAGAACAAATTAGGCAAATGCCCACGTGTTGCGCAGAAACACCTATATAGTTGAAGTCGTTACAAATATATGTCTTTTTTTTAAATATAGCAATTACGTTGTTGTTAAATTTGATATAATAATTCATATATTAAATTGATATAATATATTGATTATTTTGAATTATATGATAATATATATATCTATTATAACTGCATAATCCCAATTGTTTGAATGAATTCTATCCGCGAGTTATAGATGAATAAAATTAAATATAATATATGGTTTAATGTTATTTATAGTTTTTTGTTATTGTTCATTAATTTTTTAAAATTTATTTGCTTAATGTTTTAATTTCTTTCATAATAATTATTTAAAACATCAAACATTATTTTTTGTTTTTAAAGGTAACAATATAATCATTTATATAGAGTTATCTTTAACTATTGTTATCGTAAGTTATTTTAAGCTACTTATTTGAAAACTTTTAACAATGTTAAAAATATCTTTAGAAAATATTTTACTTAAATTGAGATTACAATTTAGTTTTTGCATTTATCACTATATTTTTCACTTTTAACTATTTACAAAATATTATTTGGTTTTTTAAGTGGAACTGAAATTTATATTTAAGTTGACATTGTAATATTATATTTAGATTTACAATTTAAGTATTTTGTCCAAACTGCTCAAAAGTTGTAACTTTAAACTGGTAATGGTTTAGATACAACAATATATTAAATCTAATAAATTAAGTATAATATGTTAATAGTTAAAAACATAACTTTATTAGCAGAAGTAAATATATTATTTTAAAATTAAAATTTAATATATTTATGATTACACTTTAGGTTTGATATTTATTTAACCTTACTAATCGACTTATAGTCATTATTAGAAAGACACTACAATTAATCAACTTTAACTATTTACAAAATATTATTTGGCTTGTTTAAGTTAAAATAAAATTTATATTTAAATTGACCTTGTAATGCTATATTCAAATTAATAATTTAAATATCATATTATATTATAAAGGAAACATTTTTCTTTTTACTACATTCATTTGAAACTCCGATGTATGTTTCCTTTCATCACATTAATTTGAAACTTCCATTACTTTTCAATTTCTTTCTAATAATAATTATAAGTTGGTTAAGAATGTTAAATAAATATCAAATCTAAAGTGTGATCATATATAAACTAAATTTTAATATTAAAATAATATATTTACTTCTACTTATAAAGTTATGTTTTTTAACTTTTAACATATTATACTTAATTTATTAGTTTTAATATTATCTTTAAAATGATAATGGTTTGCATTCAACAATATATTAAAACTAATAAATTAAGTATAATATGTTAAAAGTTATAAAACATAACTTTATAAGTAGAAGTAAATATATTATTTTAATATTAAAATTTAGTTTATATATGATCACACTTTAGATTTGATATTTATTTAACATTATTAACCAACTTATAATTATTATTAGAAAGAAATTGAAAAATAATGGGAGTTTCAAATTAATGTTGTGAAAGGAAAATACATGGGAGCTTCAAATGAATGTTGTAAAAATAAAAAAAAATTTCCTTTATAATATAATATAATTATAACAAGAACAAAACCCGTAAAAATAAAATGTGCAAGGGAGCAATCAAAATTAAGTCTCCTCCCTTTGCCTAACACTGATAAATCCGATTGACTAAAAATTATTTACATTAAAATTACTCACTAACAAATTAAATCAATATTAAAGTTACTTGTTATCATTTCATATTATAAGTTATATAAGTATATAATTGCGCTTATAAAAAGTATTATAAAATATTAATATCTAAGACGAAGAGTAATAATAATTTCTTCAAAGTAGCTTTTGGTTTGTATTTAGAAAATTCATAATCATATTATTTTATATTATATTTTTTTAAATATTATTAGTATGTTTCATATCGTGTATATTTTCATATCGTGTATATTATTTTACGTAAAGAAAATTTTATATATTTTTCTTTAGCCATTTTAGCAGTTGTTTTCTGAAAAATACTTGTTAAATGAATTTGTTTTTCGGAAAAGTAAAAAGTTCAAAGATGTTTTTGAAAAACTAAAAAATACAATGTATTTTTAAGAAAAATAATTAAATCAAGGTTTAACATCTAAAAAAATCAATATATAAGATTCTTTATAATATTAACAGATTAAAATATACATCAGATCTTTCTTGGTAAAAGAAAATTTAGGCTTTTCTATTAAATTACATAAAAAGATAAGTTTTTTGGATTAAAACTTCTAATTTAAGTTGGCGTCTTCAATTTGATTTTATATATATATATATATATATATATATATATATATATATATATATATATATATATATATATATATATATATATATATATATATATATATATATATATATATATATATATATATATAAAGGTGGGTTCAATTGAGAAAATAAAAAAGGTTGAAAATAGGGGAATCATTCTTACCCACTCATTTATCTAAGCATAAAAAGACACGGTGACAAACTTGTAAATATTTTAATAACCTTCAATGTCAAATACGTAACTATAGAGAATTCGATAACAGTTCGTTCATCCTCAAAATTTCTCCTCCAACCTTCAACAATCATCCAAATTTCTTCAACTAAACTATCATCAATGTCATCCAGTGTTAATCAATCATCAATATTCGTAGCTAGGAGGTTCGTCGTTCAAGATAAATTCGCAACCCAAATTCATCAATTTCATCGATTTGTTAAAGTTTGGAACTAGAATTTCCCAGATTCGCAAACGAAATCAGTTGGAATCGGAATTTCTTCGTTGTTCATGAAATTGGAATCGAAGTTCTGGACTCGCAGTCACGGTCGACATTGAAGGACTCAGAATCGGTACTCACAGGTTCCCAATCGGATTTTTGGAAATCAAAATCAAAATGAGAAATCGATCAGACATAGGTGTCGCATCTGAAGTCGAAATCGGAAGTATATGATGATTTGGAATTGATAACTTGATGTTTATAACATTTTTAAAATAGTTAACTTGTATGCACTCCAACTGTTTGATGAAATGCATAAACTAAATTACCACATTATATTCATATATGAATATGTTTTTTCACTTGAATCTGTATATGATTACTAAAACAAAAAAACGAATATGCAAGTCTGTATGTTATTCATATGTGAATAACATATAAAAATTATATATATTTGTGAAAACACATTGTAATATTCATATGTGAATATACTATGTAATATTCATAAGTGAATATATAATCTAATATTCACAAGTGAATATACTATGTAATATTCACATGTGATATACCATGTAATACTATGTAATATTCATATATGAAAATATTATCTAATATTCATAAGTGAATATACCATCTAATATTCACAAGTGAATATACTATGTAATATTCACAAGTGAATGAATCGTCAAATATTTAAATATGAATATACTATGTTTAGTATATGCTATATTCATACATGAATGATACTTAAAATGTAAAAAAAAAATTAATCATTGTTTTTATTCATAAGTGAATAACGAATATACTGTAGAAAAAACTTGATTCATTTTTATTCACTTATGAATAACGATAGCTGAAAATATAAAAAAAAAAAAATTTATTTTATTTTAAAACTATATCAATATGGATGTCTATTTGTAGAGAATAAAAAATCATGAATTTTGGTATATTTAAAATAATTTTTCGATAAAAATAGCTTCTTAAAAATTAAAAAAAAAAAAAAAAAAAGGAAAAAGGCTATGTTTTGTATATATTAAGGTAATGTTTAGCATAGTTTAAGGAAACATGTTTTGTTGGAAAACACATGTCTATTCTTTTCCCATTTACGCTGGTACGGCGGAGGCTTTTGCGGCAAAAATAAATGAGTGGTTGATAATGATTCACCCATTCTCAACCTTTTTTCTCAATTGAACTCTCCCATACATATATATATATATATATATATATATATATATATATATATATATATATATATATATATATATATATATATATGTATGGGAGAGTTCAATTGAGAAAAAAAAGGTTGAGAATTGGTGAATCATTATCAGCCACTCATTTATTTTTGCCGCAAAAGCCTCCGCCGTACACAACAAATAGTTAGAACACAATAACTTAACCTTTTATATATATATATATATATATATATATATATTATATATATATATATATATATATATATATATATATATATATATATATATATATATATATATATATATAAAAGGTTAAGTTATTGTGTTCTAACTATTTGTTGTGTACATGTAGGATGGATTATGTATCAATCATTTTAGTTATTTTAATAAAGTAATTAATGCATATTAAATGTTGAAGATATAATGATTATTAATTAAATCTTCAACATTTAATATATATTAATTACTTTCTTAAAATAACTAAAATAATTGATTCATAATTAATCATACATGCACACAATAGATAGTGAAAATATTTGAACCTCTCTCTCTCTCTCTCTCTCTCTCTCTCTCTCTCTCTTTCTCTTTAGATATATATATATATATATATATATATATATATATATATATATATATATATATATATATATATATAGAGAGAGAGAGAGAGAGAGAGGTTCCGTTGAGATTAGAAAAAAACAGAGAAATCTTGAGATTCAACATCAGCCACATATTTCACATATGCCGCTCTAACCCTCCGACGTATCAGCATGACAGGCCTGTTATAGTCAGAAATGATTATATAGCACCACTCGTTCCTTTCTCCTCTGCCACCATCCCCACCACTACCACTGTCATCACCACAACCACTACACGGCCTTTGACACCAGCTGACCCCACCACAACCACCTCTATCACTTATACCATCGACGTCTATGTCGTCACCACCACTTCTGCCACTAACTGTCATCATCATATATGATTATTGAATTTGTGAACAGACATATATGTATAATCATTTATGATTAGGTATATAAGTATAAACATATATAATCATATATGATTATACGTCTCTATCATATAAGAATTCATAATTTGGCATACCTCGTACCTGGAGTGTTAGAGCGACAAATGAAAAATATATGGTTAAGGTTGAATCTCAAGATATCTATTTTTTTTTAATCTAACGTGAACCGCCCCTATATATATATATATATATATATATATATATATATATATATATATATATATATATAGGGGCGGTTCACGTTAGATTAAAAAAAATAGATATCTTGAGATTCAACCTTAACTATATATATATATATATATATATATATATATATATATATATATATATATATATATATATGCTAATAAGACATCCCTTAAACACCCTATTGATATTTTTATAAAAAGTCAACCTATAATTAACTACTTATAATCAACATTTTCAGAAAACAATGTAATTTCAACCAATAAAAATATTTCAAAAATTAGTTAGGGTGTCTATATGGTAAAATGGGGTATCTTTTTAGTCAACTCCATATATATATATATATATATATATATATATATATATATACACACACACACATAGAGAGAGAGAGAGAGAAAGAATTAAGTTCAACAGTAAATTCCCTTTTAGGGAGCGAACCAACTAACTATGCATCAATCAGATGCATACGTTTTTTTCTCCTTAAATAAAGAAGATACGAAGAACACAAACGCCGTTGATTCCCCCTGCGTTCTCAGACCACCACTTCCACAAATTCTACCACCGTCACGAGACAGAGAACTGCCAGTAATGCAACATCGGCGAAGACCTCCCCTAATTTATGACGGTCACAATCGTTTGGTCGTGAGAGAGGACGTGTTGCTAGTGAAACATATTTGATTACTCGCCTTGCGTGCACTCTTCTTTGTTATCTCGGGTACAATTTCTTTGTTTTTGAATTTAGGGTTCTGCAATTCTACTCCTGTCATCCTTTTGTTGCAACTACTCAGTTTCGAGATCTTTGATTCATAGTTTTATGTAAAGTAATATTGGATTTGAGATAGTTGTATGTCAGAAGAAGAAGTTGCCACGTTTTTCGCAATTAGTATCGGATTGATGGAATACAATCCTTTTCAGTTTAGATTTTTTAGCTTATGTTTGTCTTTCGTTTTCGTAGAGTTCTGTGATTTCTCACTATTGTTATGGTATTAGACATGTTCCAAAAGAATTAGAAATTTACACCATACATTTTCCAAAAACTGGGACATCATAATTCAGTGTTGTTTTATTTGAGTTAGGTTCACAAACTATCTCTTAAGTAAACACTCACAGAACTATATAAATTTTGATATTCTGTTACTTTTTTGATTTAGAGGCATCTGTCACAGACCATTACAATTCTTATCTTGAAAAATCATGATATGAAATGAAGGAAATAATATTAGTTTTTGGAAATAGTTGGACATGGTTGTCAAAGTTTGGATTTGAAATCAAAATCAGTGATCAATTGATGTGATTTTGTTCCATATTGAACATGACACATGCCACCATGTGGACATATGACTACAAATAGTAGTTATAAGTTATAACTACTATGGAATGCAATTAACTAACTCTTCCAAAATCAATATACAGTTTAAAAAAGTGTACAAGTGTACCTAATTAGTTTGGTCAACTATATACATGTCTTCATTTGGTTAGATTGCTATTATAGAAAGATACCTACAATCAGTGATTAGTTTTCTTGAAATTTTACTCATGTTTGAGCAAATCCTTCTATTTTTGCTTCATATTATTATTCTTTTTTGTTACATTCATATACATATGCATATACTTATGAATATGCATATGTCATATACTTATGCATATGCATACATAGATTTGTCTATGTATATAATGTATACATATGTATATGCATATGAATATATGCATACAAATATAAACATATGCATATACATATAAATAGACATATGCATATATATACTATTATCATGCATATCTTATTCATATACATCTACTTATTATTATGCATATGCATATACATATATTTATTATTATCCATATGCATATACATATATTTATTATTATGCATATACATACGCATATACTTATGAATCTGTATAGAGTTATTCATATTCATATTTAATATACTTATTCTTATGCATATGCATATCCATATACATGTTCATATTCATATGCATATGCATATATTTATTCATATATGCATACGCTTACTCTTATACATATAGAGTCATTAAAAATGTTTTTTAAAAATGTACATGTCCATATTCATATGTTTTTTAAAAATATGCATATATATAAAAAAATTGAATATGCATTAAAAATGCATTTTTTTTTGAAAAACTATTTTTTCAAATATTAATTTCGAAGTGTAAGAAATATTTTCACTAATTTAAAAATACTAAAAAGTTAAAAATTTTAAAAAATTAAAAAATTAAAAAATATATATAAAAAACTAAATTATATGAAAATATACCTTATATTTCGAAAATAAGATTTAAAAAATTTTTCAAAAAAATGCATTTTTAGTACATATTCATATTTTTTTATGTATATATAGATTTTCAAAAAAATGTGCATATACATGCATATAAGTTTAAAAAAGTGCATTTTTCTAAGTGTTTATTTACATTTAGAATCAAATGTCCATTAGTTTCATTTCTCAAAGTGCATTACTATTTTTGGTTCTATTTTGAAAGTTCATTGCTGTTTTTGGTTTTATTTTGAAACTGTATTGCTGTTTTTGGTTCTATTTTGAAAGTTCATTGTTGTTTTTAGTTCTATTTTGAAAGTGCATTGCTATTTTTGGTTATATTTTGAAAGTTCATTACCGTTTTTTGTTCTATTTTCAACGTTCATTGTTGTTTTTAGCTCTATTTTCAAAGTGCATTGTTATTTTTGGTTATATTTTGGAAGTGCATTACTGTTTTTGGTTCTATTCTAAAAGTTCATTGTTGTTTTTGGTTCACAAAAAGAATGGAGGCCACAGTTTCAAAGAGCTTACAATTAACAAAATGTAGTAGGTCAAATTATAAGTTCCAACTCTAAACAATTCCATAAGGTAATACTCCCTCCGTCCCAAAATTACTATCCACAAACAAAAAACACACAGATTAAGGAAGCATTAATTACCAGTAACTTTATACAATAAAATGACAGTTTTGTCCTTACGTTGCATTTAATGTTCCATTGAATGCTTAGTTGGTTAAGTAATAATGAGGGGACATTTTGGTAAAAAAAATGTTATTTATTTTTAGAAGTGGACTATTATTTTGGGACAAACCAAAAAGGAAAGATGGACTATACTTTTGGGACGGAGGGAGTATATAAGATTTGAGAAAGATAAAAGAGTTAGGCCCCGTTTGATAGTTGCTACTTGAGAAAGTGTTGACTGGGAAATGTCTATTTGATTAATAAATTCTGACATCGTAAAAAACCAAGCTGTTTCATCGTACATCTGACTGACTATGTTGATTGATGAGAAATGACCATTTTACCATTCTGCTTTATCCAGTAGATGAAGTTGGATAATTATAAAAACACACAAATTGTGATACAAAATGTAAATATCAACTACTTTATCAAGATCAAACTCAACAAAAAAATGTATGTATGAATTCAACAACATAAACAATATCCCTTTACAAAAACTATGATGTTCTAAGTTTGAATCCAACAAATAAAGGAAGTACTAGCAAATCAATTAACTGACTAGCAAATCAAAGTAGTCAATGAGCAAGATAACAAATTTTGCACCAACTGCATTCGGATATGAGCAAATTCTGCACCAATTTCTCTTTCAAAAAATAAAAATTTTGCACCATTTTGTCTTTCAAAAATATCTGCACCAATTTCTCTTTCAAAAAAAATATATTGCACCAATTTCTCTTTCAAAAAAGCAAATAGAGCAAAATAAGCAAATAGAATATCAAATTTAAAAATCTGCATCAGATTTATAACTGCAGATAGACCAAAAAGCAACCAGGAACAAACTGTTGGATTAATGTCTAAGTCCATAAATATTTTGGTATGTACTTGACCCGATTATGAGCATGGTCCTTTTGGGTTGCCTTCACCATGGCAATATGTAGGATGAATTAAGGAGAGAAAGGTTCATTATTATTTATTAATATATTATGAGAATAATATATTAAAGGAGAAATCATATTGTTCAATTAATATTAGTCAAGAATTAATTAAGAATTAATTTTGTGGCTAAAAGAGATTAATTAAACTTAAGGGACTGGAATTGTAATTATAAGATAATTGCAAGGGTGGGCTAATGGACTCCATAGAGTGGAGTGGACGAAATTTATGGGGAAGCCCATAAGATTTCGTCCACAACTCTAAAGAAAGAGATCCATGGGCTGCTTAGGGCCAAAGCAGTCAAATTAGGCTTTCCTAATTGAAAACCCTAATAGCCTACATGTATATAAAGGACCCTTAAGCCCCAAAAACGTGGACAAGTCTTCCTCTAGGGTTTCTAGACATTTTGGGCAGCCTCCTCTCTTATTCTCTTCATCCAATTTGCTTAGTGGTGTTTGTGACTCCATTAGAGGTGCAACACTTGAGGCACTAAGCTTTCTAAAGCCAATCAAAGCAATGAATTAATTGTTATTACAGTATAACAATCAAAGGTAATTACTAAACCCTTATTTCAGTTCTTATATGATATATCTAGGGTTTATAGCTTTGGATATTCAATTGCATGTTCATTAGACAAACTAGATCCAAAAGCTATTAGGGTTTGCATGTACACCATAGGATTGATGTTTTGCTTAAAACCCATCAGTGGTATTAGAGACTAGGGCTCTTTGTTAGTGAATTTGATGCTTGATTGATCGTTTTTATTGCTTGGAAAACGAAGTTTTTTGGCTTCTGCTTGTTCGACTCGGCGAGTCTGGCTGACTCGGTGAGTCCAGTCTCTGACTCGGCGAGTCCAAGGATCTGGCAGCGTTTTTTGGCGATTTTCTTATTGTTTTGGCTTGGGATACTTACCATAAACGTTTTTAATTAATAAGATCCGATTTTTATTGACTTTGGATGAATATCCTTACCAAAATAGTAGATAATTACCATTTAATCAAATATTTCTTACCTTATAAGATAATGTTTAATTATTTGAGTTATTTGATAATTTGTCCTGCAAAATTTTTGACTAGGTCAAAATTAGATAATTGCCTTGTTTGAATAGTTTCAAATTGCACCCTTTAGGTTTTATAGTTTAAATTTGAACTTAAAAGTTTTGTTTTTGAAATTTGAATAAGTTAAACCCTAATGTTTTGAAAAAGTTTCAAAACTTGCCCTCAAGTTTTGGAATTTAAATTTTTGATTAAAAGTTTAATTATGAAATATTTAAATTCTAAACCCTAATGTTTTGAAATGTGTCAAAACTTGCCCTCAAGTTTTGGAATTTAAAAGTTGATTAAAAGTTTAATTTTGAAATGTTAAATTCTTAAACCCTAGTAATTTGAAAAGTTCAAATCACACCCTTATGGTTTTATTAATTAATTAAAGTGTATAATTAAAGGAGATTTAATAAACCCATAAAGTTTTGGTTTACATTTAATTAAATTAAAAGTATAATTTACTAAATTGAACCACCTAGTATTTTAAAAGTGTAAAATACACCCTATACTATATATAACATTAAAAGTCTAATATTATATATATGTATGAGTAAACAGTCAGTCTTACCCTTAGTAGGCCTCATTCACGAAGCTGATCTATAAGGGTTGTTTAAGTAAATTGCCTATAAAATGGTGATTGAATGGGTATCCACTCTTACCCACCGCAGTCTTGACTAGTGGAGGGTTGTTAGCCGAACGGGTAGGATTGGACAGAAACCTTCCATTATTAGTATAATGAAGTACAAAGTAACTAAATGCTTATTCAAATTCCCAAATCATAGTTACTTTAGGCAAAATGTGAAATTGTATGCTAATCCATGGGATTACACTTCGTACCCTTGTCAAACGCTAGTGGAGCATGTGTGGTTAACCGACACACTAATTTGGGGATGACATTGGTGACAAAGGGTGGCTCGATGCTTATCATAGATCAATGGAGTGTGTGTGGCTAACCGGCACATTGATTAGGTGATAGTAGCATTGGGTGCACCACATGATCCGTATGGTTATTCACACCTTGTTTGTGATCCTCGACATCCCAGTCACAAATGGTAGGGCATAATTGAGATTAAACATGCCATTGAAAAGTTCAATGAATCTAAAAAGATCTAGGAGTTTCAATTCATTTAAAACTTAAACTTTTTTTTTTCGTTTTTCATGGTGGAAATTGGTAAATCGTCATTTACCTACCTTCAAATATTTTGTGACTAGATTATGGCATCCCTCTTTTAGGTTGTAGAGTATTGTGTTGGATCCTAGCTTGATGTTTCATTTGGGTGTTACATCAAGAATTATAATCAACTTAACTTGAATTTCTCCCGTTTTGTAGATGTCTAGTTTTGACAATCATGGTCTTCCCAAAACCCATGGAACAAGCTTTCCAAATAAAGATGATGTTCCACGATATGATCGAGGAACAAAAGATCATGCTTCACTTCCTCCACCTCCTCTAATTGTTCTCCCTACCCCACAAGTTCAAAGGCTTGAAAAGTTCAAGCTCACTCAAGCCCTATTGGCAATTAAGCATGAAGATGGAAAGTCTGTGTGTGCACACGTCTTAGAGATGAAGTCGCACATTGATAGGTTAAGGATGGTGGGTGTTGATATCTCAGAGATGTTGACTGTTGACTGGGTGCTTCAGTTACTTCCTGAATCATATAGTAAGTTCGTTAGAGAGTACTATATGATGGATCACGACATGACCCTCATTGATCTCAGCTATTTGCTTATAGCTGCTGAATCAGCAATGATTTGGCATGTTGGTCAAGCAAATTTGTATGGTGAATTAAACTCCCAAACTTCAATGGACACTGGCAGCATTGGAAGTCCAGAAAGAACTAAGTATGTGATTGTCCGATGTGCTGTGCCAAAGGAGTCCATTTGCTTTTATTGCCAAGAGAAGGGGCATTGGAGACGAAATGCCCTAACTACCTGAGAGATCTAAGAGATGGGAGAGTCAAGACGTATGGCTCTGCTTCAGGTGAAATCCATTAACTAACTCTTTTAAGTTCATATTCTAGATTCTTAATACATGATGTGATAAGATTACATTTTGATTTTTTGTAGGATCGAAGAAAAGAGAGGAAGCTTAAGGGAAGAAGTGAGCTGAATCTAGTCGTGAAGAAAGTGGATTTCGATCGTGTTGTTTGAAGATTGGATTTTTGAGCTACTACTTAGAGTTAGAATAAATTGTTAAGAAATATGTAGTAACATAGTTTTTCAATATTTATCCTTGCAATGGCATGTATGAAAAATTGATGTTTGAAGGTTTCTATTATTAGCAATAATGGATTTGATTCTTGATTATGTTATTTGTGGAGATGTCAAGAATTCACCAAATAGGAAGAGTTTCTCATCGCCCAAGTTTCAATTGGACGGAAACTTGGAATCATAAAACTTGGTTGCGTGATGAATGAAAACTTTCATATTTGGAAATTAGACTAATTCTTTGACAAAGTGTCAAGTGAAGGACTGGGAGATCGAGTACACTAGGTTGTGTGTTGATCAAGTCCACCACAAAGAGAGATAAGATATTCGTTGTGATTTTCTAAAAGTTTAGTAAATATGATTATACTTATAAGATTAAGTGTAATTCTGAGTTGATTGAAAGAGTTTCAATGAATAGCAGAACGAATAAAGAAGAATCAAGTAGGGAGAAAGATAAAAGTTTCTCTATTCTAAGAAGAAGGGAGAGTACATTTTATTGTGTTTTATGATAAGTCTTAATGATTAAGAACCATATCTCAATTGATTCTCTAAGTGACTCTTAGTGAATTTGTATGTCTAAGAAGAGGAATCGAGAATTTTGGAAATGGTTAAATCAAGAAGTCAATCATACTTCGTTCCAATATCGAATCTTAGAGTCGTACTCCAAGATTGCGAATTGAGTGACAAGTCTTAAGTAGGTTTATAACACTCATCAAATGTGGAATTTGGAAAAGGTTTTTTTATTCTTGCACATTTAAAAATGGTAAGTTTTGATGTCTTAGATAAGACAAAGACCAACTAGGACCAATTTATGAAGTGTTTTGTCTTGATAAAAGCTACACTAACTCTTGAATATTTGTTTGTCAAGAAATGGTTCTTGAGAAGAGAAATTTATATGTCAAGGAGTCAGTAGGAGTTTTAATGTTTTTGAAAAAGTTTCAAGAAGAAATCAAGAATAAACCTTATCGATCATCACTAGCACACGACTTAAGGTTTACAACCTATCGTGTTGACATTATTTTGTTTCTGTGCCATTCCAATTGAGTTAATTATGCATGTGAATTCTATGAGTTCTCATTTGAATGCATAAAGACAAAATACCTTGACCGATGGAAAGTACATTGATATGTAAGGATAAGTTGCTAAACTACTTGGAAGACATGGTGGGCACTCGTGTTACCATAAGGCAAGAAATCAAGATTAAGAAAGTTCAGTCCATATGAGTTTGGATTTGTCGCCAACTTTGGTTTTGGCAAATTCACATGGATAGGAACTCATACACCATAAAATCTAAGTGTCATAAGATGCCTTCTTTCATGAAAACGACTGTGAGGAAATGCTTTCACTAAGAGAGATTTTAAGAAGATAGCAATTGTGAAAATTGTATTCTCAAATTCGATTATGGTTACAGCATCCCTTTCAATAGTTCAAATTGTGAGATTTGGCAATTAGCTTGAACATTTGGAACTTAGTAACATAAGTTCTGAATTGTTTAAACACACATATGATCTGTATAAGGCAAAGGTGTATAAGTTTAAGAAGCTTAGATAAAGGTTTATCGAAGCATCTAGTATTAGAAGTATGAATTTCAGAAATTCAATAGGCATTATTTTCTAGAAGTTCATTTGTTTTCTGAATACATGTCAAAGCTAGTGGGAGCATAAGTGTTATGCTTATATGATAATAATCATCATGATAGTGGGAGCATAAGTGTTATGCTTGTATGATTATTATGGTGAGTATTGAAAGTTAGCAATATTAATTATAGAAAAACAAAGATTCAATTTGCAAAGTTGCATGGGTTGAAAAGTTGTTTTGCTATAATTAAGGGAGAGAATATTATACTTCGTTTCAAAATCTAAAGCTTAGATTGATAAATTTTAATAAATTTAGTCAAAGGATACATAGTGTGTTCTCAAATTTCGATTATGATTACGGCATCCCTCTTCACAGTCCGAATTGTGAGAACGTGACACATAAAATATTATGGCAGAAGATTGATAAAGTATCATATCTTTATGTAAGACATTATGCATCGTGTCCCATACGCTTCAGGTATAAGATCGATTGCAAATGCTATAATATTTGACCATTCTAAAATTTTCCAAATGTCTAGCACGTTAAGAGGGAAAAAGGACTAGAATCGGTTTTGACTAAAATAATTAAACAACTATCAAAGGACGATCCAAAGTTTGCTGAGGATTGGTCGCTTGTGAGTAGTTGGAAGTATGGTATCGGATGGACCGTATCGACATTATTATGAATACATAAGATTCTATTAAGAATGAGTTGTCATATGGAAAATATGGAAATGTTTCCATATTGGGAGTTGGATATTGAGAGTTTTTGTCTAGATTAGAAACTTCTATGCAAGAAGGATGTTTATAGGAATGTACTTTGAATGTGAGACTTCACGTCTATGGAATTGTCTTATAACAATTTCTAAGAGAGTACTTTGTAATTTCATTAGCCAAGTCTTGGTGACTTTTGTGCTATGACTTTACGAAAGGATCGTTGCATAAAATGTTAGAATCTAGCATATTCTAATAGTAGCAAAGAACCTTGTGTTCTTACACAAATGATACGGATTGGGAATTGTGAAATGAGCATCATTGGAAAAGTTTTTCGATTGATCTATTTCATAAAGCATGGACCATATGAAACAAAGTGTGCATGCTTGGAGCATGGGACAATTGTTGTTATTCAAGTAATGAGCTGATTATCCGAAACATTAAATGATAAATAATGAGTAATCAATATGGTGGATAAATAGAAGTGTTTTATTTACTCTCACAAGTTTAGGGCCATATACGATTAAGTATTATTGTTATGTTTTAGTTTGCATGTTTTGACTTCCAGAATAACTAGGTTATTCAAACATCCACAGTCGGTCATACGTTGGGAGTAGGTATGAAGAAAGACTGTCATGAATCTATCTGTAGATTGTCTGAAGTGTTTAGAGATGGCATAAGTTTGCTGCAGAGTTCATGAGTGCTTTGATAAGATTAGAGTATTGGATTAAACCCACGGTCACTTGGATCACTTCATGGATTTGTCACAAGTGATTAGTGAGATGATAATATTGTATATCCTTGAAACCGAGACGTGTGAGTTGTTATTTGTTGGTCGGTTTCACATTGATAATAAGTAAACGCATTAGTAACTTGGTGTTATAAAACTTATTGTTGTGTGTGATTCGATTAAGTGAATGCAAGCAAGCATATGAGTCAAAGTTTATCCATTCCTTTTACCTAATGTGGGATAAGAGCGATATCTGTGGGCCTCTCGATGAATTAGTGATGACACCTAAGCGCTTGGCCAAGCCGGGACTAAGTTGATGTGTTCAATTGTAGTCTGTTGTCAGTCATCATAAATCGGAAGTCGGGAAACAGTATAGAGAGAATGATTGAAATTCATGTCTTATGTCTATACGATATCTTGAGAATGGAGGAATATATGATCCCTTATCTAAAGGACACGCTATTTGATAAGATCAGGTCTATACGATTGCTGATCAGGTTCTGAAGTCATACAGAAAATAGTTATTAGACTTATCCAAGTGGGAGACTATTGGATTAGTGTCTAAGTTCATAACTATTTTGGTATGTACTTGACCCGATTATGAGCATGGTCCTTTTGGGTTGCCTTCACCATAGCAATATGTAGGATGAATTAAGGAGAGAAAGGTTAATTATGATTTATTAATATATTATGAGAATAATATATTTAAGGAGAAATCATATTGTTCAATTAATATTAGTCAAGAATTAATTAAGAATTAATTTTGTGGCTAAAAGAGATTAACTAAACTTAAGGGACTGGAATTGTAATTATAAGATAATTGCAAGAGTAGGCTAATGGACTCCATAGAGTGGAGTGGACGAAATTTATGGGGAAGCCCATACGATTGCGTCCATGACTCTAAAGAAAGGGATCCATGGGCTGCTTAGGGCCTAAGCAGTCAAATTAGGGTTTCCTTGTTGAAAACCCTAATAGCCTACATGTATATAAAGGACCCTTAAGCCCCAAAAACGTGGACAAGTCTTCCTCTAGGGTTTCTAGACATTTTGGGCGGCCTCCTCTCTTATCCTCTTCATCCAAGTTGCTTAGTGGTGTTTGTGACTCCATTAGAGGTGCAGCACTTGAGGCACTAAGCTTTCTGAAGCCAATCAAAGCAAGAAATTGATTGTTATTACAGTATAACAATCAAAGGTAATTACTAAACCCTTATTTCAGTTCTTACATGATAGATCTAGGGTTAATAGCTTTGGATATTCAATTGCATGTTCATTAGACAAACTAGATCCAAAAGCTATTAGGGTTTGCATGTACACCATAGGATTGATGTTTTGCTTAAAACCCATCACAAACATGAACAATTAGGAACAAAAAATATGAACAAATCAGCAACAAATCGAAACAGATGCATCAAAAAATCGAAACAAAAACAACAAAAAATTAAAAAAACGCAACTAAGGGAAAAGGGAGAAGTCGTACATGATGAGAAGAAGCAGAAATCATCGACTTGTTGGGGTGTAGAGGCTGAAATCGTCGATCGGTGGGGAAGAGGTTCAAGTCATCGATGGTTGAAAGAAAGAAGAAACAGGATGGAAGCGTTAAAACTTGGAACGTAGGGCAAGGGAACTTCTAGAAATCGTCTCTTTCTTTCTCAGTCAGTAAATACCGCTCATATGTTCCACTTAGATATCTCATACCGAATCAGACATCAAAAATATGTTTAACAAACATGTTTTGCTTACCGAGTCAGCCAAAAACGTCTGACCCAACTCAGTCAGATGTATATCAAACAGGACCTTAAGAATATGCTAAATTGCAATCATATGGCAACTACAAAACCAACAATTAGGAATAGAACAACAAGGTTAAAGGCTTCATGTACTTCTCAAAAATTTTCCAAGTACTTCATCATAGTTAACGTTTGAGGGTATATTAGGAATTTCATAGTCAAAGAAAGAGATGCAAGACACATTATTTATTTATATTACCATTATTTTCTGTATTTAATTTCTTCTTGTAACTTCAATACTTAAAATCAATAGCTTTTGCTTCATATGAATATGCATATGTCATATACTTATTCTTATGCATATACATATACATATTGATAAGCATATGCATATATGTATATACCTATTCATATGGATATGATATACTTATTCATATGAATATGCATATACTTATTCAAATGGATATGCATATGCATACCTTATTTTTATGCATATAGAGGCATGAAAAAATACTTTTTTTTAAATAAAAAATATGCATGTGGATTTGCATAAAAATAATGCATTTTTAATGTATACTAAAATAATGCATTTTCCACTATCTATTGTGTGCATGTATGATTGATTATGGACCAATCATTTTAGTTATTTTAAGAAAGTAATTAATTTATATAAAATATTGAAGATTTAATTAATACTCATTATATCTTCAACATGTAATAATTAATATGTATTAATTACTTTCTTAAAATAACTAAAATTATTGGTCCAGAATCAATCCTACATGCTCACAATAGATAGTTAGAACACAATAACTTAACCCTATATATACATACATACATACATATATATATATATATATATATATATATATATATATATATATATATATATATATATATATATATATATATATATATATGTGTGTGTGTGTGTGTGTGTGTGTGTGTGTGGAGTGGTTCAAATGTGAACCAAAAAAGATTAAGAACCCCCATTTCATAAGTAATATGTATTGTGAATACTTATCAAATATGTTAAAAATCATGAGATTTGTCATTTTGGTATGAAAAAAAGGCAAATTCCTGATTTTTATATTATAATATTTTCACCTAATCATACATTCTTATTTTAACACACAATTTATTAAAATACAAATTAATACAATCCATTTACAGTTTAATATGCAAAATTCACAACTTAATACAATCTATTTTACATTAAATGACATATTTAGATAAGTTAAACTAAAACTCTACCACCATCACCATATGTTGCCATCAACCATCTTGTGCCACCATCGCAGTGACCATTCATTGAAGACCATGTATGTATATAAAGTTATGCATTTACAACTTAAATATTATATTCACGGTTTAGTAAACATATTAATTCCCTCAATTTGAATTTAATGCAAAATAATTATCTAAAAACTAATACATTCTTACGTGCTTATACAATAAAAAAAATAAATACATTCACAAGAATGTTAACAGAAAAAGTCATACACAAATCATTATTATTTTAACATAAAATTATATAAAAAATTCACAACTTAATACAATCAATTCACAACTTAATACAGTAAATTACAATTTAGTATATAAAATTCACTATCTAATATAACAAATTCATAATTTAATACACATAAATGTTATATATTATTAACTTGAAACTTATATTTATAACTTCAGATAAACAATCACAATTTAATACAGTTAATTCACAGTTTAATAAAAAAAATTCACAGTTTAATAGATAATAATTCACAACTTGATACAACAAATTCATAATTTAATACAAATGAAAGTTATACATTATTAACTTAAAACTAATATTTATAACTTCAGATAAAATATTCACAGTTTAATAACGTTAATTCACAGTTTAATACAATAAATTCACAATTGAATACACAAAATTATATATTTAGATCCATATTCTCAACTTAAAACTTATATTTAGGCGTTTATATTTGGAGCCATTTATATGTATTAAAATGTGAATTTATTATATTAAAGTATGGATAAAATTCACATCTTAATATACAAAATTCATAGTTTAAGACACTACATTTACAACTCATTGACATGTATAAAGTTGAAATCTAGATAAAAAAAAAATTTAGAATCCACAGTTTAATAAAACATTTTAGATATTAATTCAAAACTTAATTCAAATTTTCAAACACTAAAATTCACAACTTAATGCATCAAAAAATAATAATTCATAGTGTAACGAACCGATTTTTCAAAAGAAAATTTTCATTTTTGATTAACGAAAATACTTTCCACAAACAATGAAATCCCAAATTACAATTGTTTTCAAAATTCATATCAAATACAATTTTATTTCAAATCATCAGAGTGTCCCCAAAAATGCCTAAGAGAGAGTGCACGCCACTCCATCAAGCCTTGCCCTTGCCCTTAGGTTCAGATGTACCTAAAACAAATCCACAAACTGTAAGCTAATGCTTAGCGAGTTCCCCACAACATACCCCACACACAATCCACATAGCACATATCATATTTACTATAAAAGCTACATATATCACACAAGCCATGCATACAAACATATTAGGATGCCATGGGCTCCCCCCATATGGTGTTATACCAAAGTACAATGGGCTCCCCCATATGGTCTTTCATTCGATTGCCATGTGCTCCCCCATGGTCTTTAACCATCAAGCCATGAGCTCCCCCAAAAGGTCTTGTCCAAGTGTCATGGGCTTCCCTCATGGTCGTCCCTGCAAGTATCATATAATTACTAGCATACCACTTAGCATACATCTAACTATCATACCACATATCCCTACTACAGCTACTGTACCACATATCACAAAATGGGTCGACCATGGTGCCTTAGACCCATGGGTATGGTGAGGAGACTCACCTCTGTCTGCTGAATCCGAAAGTTGCTCTCTTAACAGTCTGTAACCACCCGTGCTGAACAATATTAAGATTACCCAAGCTTAGGATTGAACATAATCCAATTGAAAGGAACCAAACCCTAATTCCTTTCACAATGGCCCAAAAAGTCTTCCTTTGCTAATGGGCCCAAAGTCCATGTCCAAAATCATTAATAGGCCTCATAGCCGAATAAAACCCAGCCATAGTATACATGGCCCAAAACGGATAAGCTATCCCACTAACTCCAAAACGTGACCAGGCCCAATAACTAATTAAGGCCCAAAGGCTTACAAGCCCAAACAAGTCCGAGTCCATCTGATGTGTGTATGCCTTGCATACCACCTTGGAACGCGCGGCGTACTGAGTCCCTGAGCCGTACATGCTACGTACTCTAAGTTACACCCAACATAAAAACAGATTAAGCATATTTTCCATTAAGTGCTTAATACTTGATGTTCTAACATCCAAAATTTAGATCTGATTTCATTAAGACGTTCTAAGGCATAAAGTTTGTAACTTTATGCCTTTGCATGTCCCATATGTTCCCAACAACCCATTAAGACCTTTCCAAGAGTCTTAATCCATGCATGTGGTCAAAACACCCATCAAGACTCCATTTTTATGCTATGAATGGACCAAAGGACTTCATATATATATATATATATATATATATATATATATATATATATATATATATATCCTCCGTAAGCTCTGGAGTTGCTCAAACTCTCAAGAGGTGGTTAAAGAACACAAAAAGGGACTAAGGAGAAAATCCTAGCTCTAGAAATGGAAATGATAACCAAGGTGAAAGCTTTTTACCTCCTTAAGCTTCCTAGACTGTTCAAAATGTAAGATCCACAAGCTCCTCTTCGTTTAAGCTTGATTCTTCTTCTTCTTAGTGGGTAACACACAAAAAGGATGGTGTCTAAACACTCAAAAGCTCAAGAACACACTCTCTAATGATTTCAGGGTTTTCCGGGACATTTGAAGGTAAGGGAGGTTGGTTAGGGTGAAGCTCAAAAGAGATAAGGATGCTTATATAGGTCTCAAGTCCGGAAAATTCGGTTTGAACATCTGTCACATACTCCCCGCATACCCTTTGGTACGCCCAGCGTACATGCTTCCCTCCGCGATCGTCCATGCATGGTACGCTAAGCGTACCCATGAAGTACGCCCAGCATACTTAAGGGACTTATTGTGTAATATTTAAAATTTCAAGGGATTCAATGGTAATACCTAATTTGGAGTGTTACAACTCTCCCCCACTTGACCTAGACTTCGTCTTCGAAGTCCGTAGATGCAAACAAATCGGGTAATACTCCTGAATCTCACGCTCCGGCTCCCATGTCCATTCGGAGCCCCTTCGGTGCTACCATTGCATATTTACTAACTTCACTTCCTTGTTTCTAAGAACCTTTGTCGTCTTATCCAAAATCGCAACGGGCCTCTCAATATAGTTCAGGCTCTCGTCCACCTGAATGTCATCCAGAGAAACGACCGTGACCTTGTCGGTGACACACTTCTGAAGCTGTGACACATGGAAGGTGTTGTGAATCTAACTAAGCTCATCCGGTAGCTCCAAACGATTGGTCACCTTGCCCACCTTGGGTCGTAATCCTGAACGGTCCAATATATCGGGGCCCCAACTTGCCTCTCTTCCGAAACCTGATGACTCCCTTCCATGGTGACACCTTTAGTAACACGAAGTCCCCCACCTGGAACTCAAGATCCAATCTCCACCGGTCAGCATAGCTTTTCTGACGGCTCTGCGTGACTCGCAGCCGGTTGCGTACCTGCTGAATTAGCTCGGTAGTCTTGAGCACTACCTCAGTGCTCCCCATGACTCGATGTCCAACCTCGCCCCAACAAACCGGGGTCCTACACCTCCGACCGTACAACATCTCAAACGGGGGTCGGTCGATACAGTCATGTATCCCAACTACCTCCAAAATCCATCAAGCATACCCGAAACATATCCTCGAGTGTTTGGATCATCCTATCACTTTGGCCATCTGTCTTGGGGAGATACGCCGTGCTAAAATGCAATTGAGTGCCCAGTTCCTCGTGGAACTTCTTCCAAAATCCGGATGTAAATAGAACATCTCTGTCGGAGACTACCGACGCTGGCACCTCGTGTCTAGCCACCACCTCTCGCACATAAATACCCGCCAACTTCTCAGTGGATATACTCTCAAAGATCGGAAAAAAGTGGGAAATCTTTGTCAACCTGTCCACAATCACCCATATGGCATCCACACTCCTCGTTGTCCTCGGTAACTTCGTGATGAAGTCCATACTGATCTCTTCCTACTTTCACATGGGAACGGGTAGCGGCTGAACCTTCCCATCAGGCCGCTGATGCTCAGCCTTGACCTTCCTGCAGGTCAAGCACCGCTCCATGAACCAAGCCATATCCTGCTTCATGCAGGGCCACTAATAGCTCAGTCTCAGATCTCTATACATGTTTGTATCCCCCCGGATGTATAGAGAACTTGGAGTTATGTGCCTCCTCTAATATCCTCTGTCTCACTCCTCCAGTCACCGGTACCCACACTCGGCCACACTGTGTCAAAAGAGCTCGGCTATCTCGAACGAACAAGGGATACTGACCCCGAATCTGCTCTATCTTCCAATTCTCTTTTCTTCAAGCACTCGAACTGAGCCTCCTTGATCATATCCAACAATGGAGAGATCACTGTCATCCTCAAACAAACATTCCCAATCAGAGAACCCACCGCCTTGCGGCTCAAAGCATCGACCACCACGTTGGCCTTCCCGGTATGGTACAAGATCTCATAATCATAATATTTCAGCACATCTAACCACCTCCTCTGTCGCATGTTGAGGTTTTGCTGATCCATCAAATACTTCAGACTCTTATGATCAGTATAAATAGTGCACCATACTCCATACAAGTAGTGCCTCCAAATCTTGAGAGCAAACACCACTGCCCCCAATTCCAGGTCACGAGTGGGGTAATTCGCCTCATGAGGCTTCAATTGCCTCAAGGCATAAGCTATCACATGCCCTCTCTACATCAGTACTGCGCCTAACCCTGAGATCGATGCATCACAATACACTTCTAAATCGTCTAACCCCTCCGGCAGTATTAGAATCGGAGCCTCACACAACCTTCGTCTCAGGGTCCCAAAAGCCAACTGCTGCTCCGTGCCCCATTGAGATGTCACATTCTTTTTGGTCAAACGGGTCAAAGGCACAACAATCATGGAGAAATCCTGAATGAATCTCTGATAATAACCCGCTAAACCCAAAAAGTTACGGATCTCTGATGCGTTCTTCGGTACTTCCCATCGCATCACTGCCTCAACCTTGGCTGGATCAACCGAAATTCCCTCTTGGTTGATGATGTGCCCCAAAAACTGTACCTCTCGCATCCAAAACTCATACTTGGAGAACTTGACATAAAGCGTCTCCACCCTTAGTGTCTCCAATACCTCCTTTAGATAATGCTCATGCTGCTCCTTGGTCTTAGAATATACTAGGATATCATCAATAAAAACGATCACCGAATGATCCAACATCGATCTGCACACCCTATTCATGAGATCCATGAATGCTGCTGGGGCATAATGCTGTTGGGGATTGGTGAGTCCGAATGGAATCACTACAAACTCATAGTGCCCATACCGAGTCCTGAAAGATGTCTTCAATATATCCTCATCCCGAATCCTCATCTGATGGTATCCTGACCGAAAATCAATCTTGAAAAACCAAGGCGCACCCTACATCCGATCGAACAACTCATCGATCCTCGGTAACAGATAATGATTCTTCAGCGTTAGTTTGTTCAACTTTAAATAATCAATACATATCTATGTGACCCATCCTTCTTTTTCATGAACAGGATCGGTGCTCCCCACGGTGCTGGGACGGATAAACCCTCGGTCTAGCAGCTCCTGAAGCTGCGTAGATAGCTCCTGTATCTCAAGCAGTGCTAGCTGGTACGATGTCTTCTCTATCGGAGCGGCACCCAACACTAAATCAATGCGAAATGCCACTTGCCTCTCTGGAGGCACTCCTGGTAAATCCTCGGGAAATACATCTTGAAACTCCTATACAACCGGCACGCTGCCCACATCTGACGTGGTCTTAACCCTCATATTTAAGATATATGCCAGAAATCCTATATAACCCTACTACAGAAATCTCCTAGCTCTTGCCGCTTAATAAGGGTTGGCTCCTATGAGGCCCTCTCACCATGAATAACCAGTTCTCCCCCACTTGGGGTTTGAACCCTCACCAACTGGCGCTCACAATTGATCATGAACTCATTGGCCCCCAACTAGTCCATCTGGACAATCAATTTCAGCCCTCGCAATGGTATCGGGACTAGATCAACACGAAACCTCTCCCCAAGGACGTTCAGGACACAATCCCGATACACCCTTGCAACACTCACAATGCGGCCATCTGCAATCTCCACCTCAAGTGGGGAATTCAAAGGTCCTGGCTCATCCCGAAACTTCTTGCTAAGCGCAAGAGACACAAACGATCGGGTAGCTCCCAAATCGAACAAAACGTGAGCAGACATACCATTGACTAGAAAGGTCCGTATACATAAGCACAATATACACATAAGCAATGCAATAAATCTAGAGCAGGAAAATAAAATACGTACCAGCAACAACATCTGGAGCTGCCCAAGCCTCCTTGGTGGTCAACTGAAATGCACGACTCTTCACCGCTAGAGTATCCGCCATAGCAGGTCGGCCATCAGTAATCCTCATCATGGCGGGCGCAGACGCCACCACTGCTCCTCCCCATCCTTGCAACCTAGGACAATCAGCCTTTTTATAGCCAGCCTGGTTGTAGTGGAAACAAATCAAGCCATTCTTGGGTTAGTCCCTTCTCAAGTGACCCGGTTGGCCACATGCATAACATCCTGATCCCGTTATCCGACAAGCCCCAATGTGCGGTTTACCGCACTTAGCACACCGGCCTCGGCCCTGTTGGCCCCTACTGGAAGAATATGTGGTCTTAGGCTTTTTAGCCTGACCTACTGCTGTCTTTGCCAGCTTAGGCTTCTGCTTGGTGCGGAAGTCCAACTCCATCTCCCGCTCACGGGACTTCTCCACCATCTCATCAGGGTTTTGCACCCTGTGAAGCTCACAAACTACTGGATATCATCCCTCAGCATGGAATGATACCTCGTCCTCCTCATGTCCTCATCCGTATCATACTGTGGGATCAACAATGCTCGTTCCCGAAACTTAGCGGTGATATCTGCCACAGTCTCGGTGGTCTGCTGGAGCTCTTGGAACTCCCTTACTAACCGCTGCACCTCAATAGCTAGTGCAAAATCCAAATCAAATTGTCGAATAAACTCGACCCATGTCATCTCAGCCACACCGGCTGCTCCCACCTGACTAGTCACCTCTTCCTACTAGTCTTTGGCTCTATCTCTCAGCATACATGAAGCAAAACCCACCTTTGCTGCATAAGGGTAAGAACTCGTGTGTTGGGCTTTCTCTATATCCACCACCCGGTGTCGGCTAACAATGGGGTCCCTGACCTCGAAAAAATTCGGTGCACCACACGCCTTGAACTCCCGAAATGAGGGATTTTAGGCTCCAACCTGGCCCGCAATCTCGGCTCTGAATTCCTTGAGCCTCTCCTCCATAATCTCCATCATACCCTCCTTAACCATCCCAAAGATAACTAGGGTAGCATCAAGGATGCCCCTTGTACCCTCAGCTGCGATGAGCTTACGCATCCTCTCGTTGGTGGGCTCGGTACCATCGCCCGAACCAGATCCAGATCCTGATCATGATCCTCCAACTCCATGTCGTGTCACCACCATACTATACTACAATATCATAAAACTTAATGATCAGGATGTCTATAGAGGGGATCTTCCCATACCGGTCCTCCTTAGAGCTTCCAGGTCTAACATTGGTTCGGGTACAGGTCCTATGCTTTTAGTAGTACGAGCCCAATACTACCTTCCACACCTACCTGTACCTTCCCCAAGGCTCTATTTGAAAACTCCAATTCGTCCCAAAATAAATCATATTCCACAAACTACCTCATATCTCAAATCCTAGGCGATCCTAAGATTTTCTTTACTCACATCAATGATATCAATCATAACAGGTTGCCTTTATGCATGTAAATTACACACAGAAAAGGATCAAATAAACTTTAGAATTAGAGATTCTACCCTAGGACCACAACCAGACAAGGAATAGGAAATAAGACAAATCAATCATTCTAAGACTATAAGCTCCTAACCATATACAATTTTAAAGGCATACACATAGCAAGATTCATACGATTATTATAGCTCAAATATCAGTACAACATAGCTATCATATTGGGGAACTACTTACTTGGCTCGACCAATCACGCGCGTTGCACTCTCCTCTTTTCCATTCTTTAAAAGTTTTAACTTTTATTTTATTTTTGGAAACAATTTTAACATTTCCTTAGTTTGAGTCCCGACACACCCGAGGCTGTGCCTGAATCCCTCAAACTAAGGCTCCGATACCAACTTGTAACGACTCGATTTTTCAAAAGAAAATTTTCATTTTTGATTAACCAAAATACTTTCCACAAACCATGAAATCCCAAATACAATTGTTTTCAAAATCCATATCAAATACAACTTTATTTCAAATCATCTGAGTGTCCCATAAAAACGCTTAAGAGAGAGTACAATCCACGCCATCAAGCCTTACCCTTGCCCTTAGGCTCAGACATATCTAAAACAAATCCACAAACTGTAAGCTAATTCTTAGTGAGTTCCCCAGAGCATACCCCACACACAATCAACATAACACATATCATATTAGCTATAAAAGCTACATATATCACATAAGCCATGCATACAAACATATTCGGATGCCATGGGCTCCCCCTCACATGGTCTTATACTAAAGTGCCATGGGCTCGCCCATGGTATTTAACCGACAAGCCATGGGATCCCCCACACGGTATTTCATTCGAATGCCATGGTCTCCCCCATGGTCTTTAACCATCAAGCCATGGGCTCCCCCACATGGTCTTGTCCAAGTGCAATGGGCTCCCCCATGGTCTTCCCTGCAAGTATCATATAATCACTAGCATACCACTTAGCATACAGCTAACTATCATAACACATTTCTCTACTACAACTAGTGTACCACATATCACAAAATTGGCCGGCCTTAGTGCCTTAGACCCATTGGTATGGTGAGGAGACTCACCTCTGTCTTCTGAATCTGAAAGCTGCTCTCCTAACAATCCGTAAGCACCCGTGTTGAACAATAATAGCATTACCCAAGGTTAGGATTGAACATAATCCAATTTAGAGGACCTAAACCCCAATTCCTTTCATAATGGCCCAAAAAGTTTTCCTTTGCTAATGGGCCCAAAGTCCACGCCTAAAATCATTAATGGGTCTCATGGTTGAATAAAGCCCAACGATAGTATCCATGGCCCAAAATAGATAAGTTGGCCCACTAACTCCAAAACGTGATCAAGCCCAATGACTAATTAAGGCCTAAAAGCTTACAAGCCCAAACAAGTCGGAGTCCATCTGATATGCATACGCCTTGTGTACCACCCTGGTACGTACAACATACTGAGTCCTTGAGTTGTACATGTTGCGTACTCTAAGTTATTCCCAACGTACAAACAGATTAAGCACATTTTCCATTAAGTGCTTAATACTCGATGTTCTAATGTCCAAACTTTAGATATGATTTCATTAAGACGTTCTAAGGCATAAAGTTAGCAACTTTATGCATTTGCATGTCCCATATGTTCCCAACAACCCATTAAGACCTTTTCAAGAGTCTTAATCCATGCATGAGGTCAAAACACCCATCGAGATTCCATTTTTATGCTATGAATGGACCAAAGGACTTCAGACCTATCCTCTAAAAGCTCTGGAGTTGCTCAAACTCTCAAGAGGTGGTTCAAGAACACAAAAGGGACTAAGGAGCAAACCCTAGCTCTAGAAATGGAAATGATAACCAAGGTGAAAGCTTTTTACCTCCTTAAGCTTCCTAGACTGTTCGAAACGAAGGATCCAGAAGCTCCGCTTTGTTTAAGCTTGATTCCTCTTCTTCTTAGTGGCTAACACACAAAAAGGATGGTATTTAAACACTCAAAATCTCAAGAACACACTCTCTAATGATTTTAGGGTTTTCAGGAACATTTGAAGGTGAAGGAGGCTGGTTAGGGTGACGCTCAAATGAGATAAGGATGCTTATATAGGTCTCTAGTCCGGAAATTAGGGTTTGGACATGCATCACGTATGCCCTGTGTACCCTTTGGTACCCCAGGGTATGTGCTGGCCCTTTGCGGTCATCCATGCATGTATGCTAAGCGTACCCATGAAGTATGCCCAACGTACTTAAGGGACTTATTATGCAATATTTAAAATTTCAAGGGCTTCAAAGGTAATACTTGATTTGGAGTGTTACACATAATATAACACACACTTCAAACAACAATTCGTAGTTAATACAAAATTTTAAACACTTGTTCATAAATTAAAAACTTATGGATCTCATTGAAGCATTTCATCAAACACCTTGTGTTCATATTGTTTTCTATCTGATGTGATTTATAGATCTGAGATTGTCATGTTTCCTAGAGTCTCCGAATATTATAGATCTGAACAGATCTAACCAAATCTAAGAAATCGTTGTGCCTTTGACTTCAGATCTAAAAAGATCTACACTTGAAATTGCACCAAACACATCAGATCTGACCAAATCTAACCAAATCCGAGAATGATTGATGATAGTTGATGACTTTTTCGACATCTTTGGCTTCAGATCTAAATGGTTGAGAGAGGAGACATATTGTTTTCTAGTGGTTTAGAGAGGTCAGGGGTCGGAAGGTGGTCGAAAATGAAGCATAACTTACAATTCTGAAGGTATACAAGGCTGATGTCGGTGTGTATGAAGACGGTTAACCGAAGCAACAATAGTGGAGGTCGTCAGAGATTAGATGCTCGTCGCCAACAGTGATGGCTTTGGTTCGACTATAAAGGCAGTGGCTGACATCGATGTTACAAATCCAATGGTGGGTTGATGTTGTTGGCAACAGCAGCCACTAGAGCATCGATAGTGGTGGTCGTCGGAGGTTGCATCGTCGTCCCCGGTGGTGGTGGCGGCGGTTGAGGGGTAACCGGTGGTGGAAATCAAAAGGATACATTAGTAGAGTTATCAAAGCATCGTGAGAGAGAGAGAGAGAGAAAGAGAGAGAGAGAGAGAGAGAGAGAGAGACCAAATCCAAGTATAGATCTGAATTTGAATATAATGAGTATTGTGTAAAAAGTAGGTTAAATAAATTATTAGCTAAATAGACAAAAATATATTTAATAAGGATTGTTCTTTAGATTGTTCTTAACCTTTTACGGTAAGTGTCAAAGAAAATTATGAAAGCCTAGTAGAGGTCTAATATAAACAACACATTCGAAATACATAGATGTTAGAAATAAATTGTGAAATCAGAAATAATATGAGCTCAAAAGCAATAGAAAGAAACTAACAATGAAAAAAATTGTGTTTTTTTAATCAAAATGATGTCAATTTTAATGGTTGTACATCTAATATTACATACATAACAGCCACATATTCATTTTTTCATATATATATATATATATATATATATATATATATATATATATATATATATATATATATATATATATATAGAGAGAGAGAGATTTAGGTTCATATATAAACCACAACTATTGTGTGATTGTATGACCAAATATGGTCCAATCATTTTAAAAATATAATTTTGGAAATCTACAATGAATTAATGTACTATCTAAAATTATAAAACTAATATTCAAACATAAATTACCTATAATTAAGGAAGACATTAACAATATTTAGTTTCCATAGACTAGGGCACAAAACTATCAGGCGAGGAAGATGAATTCAAGAAACAAGGATAATGTTGGAGTTACTCATCGTCTCCGACGAGAAACCACCATACCCGACCATCTCATCTGGACCGACGCCAACAACGTCATCTGGGAGTTCTGGTTCCCTTTCTTTTTTCACTCTCATCGACAGCCGTTTTACCAGCATGACCTAACGATGTTTTGTGCTTAGAAAAACCAGGAATCGGATGTAATTAAAGGGAGCATAATCGACCTCATTCGTTTGTTTAATTTTGTTAATGGTGAAATCTAATGAGCCCTAACACCGGTGGGGGTTCCAACATCAGCTCCAAGGATAAGTTGATCTTGAGTCCCAAATCAGAAAACTTTTGAGTTCTTTGATCAATTTTATGTTCAAGTTGGTTCTCAAACGAGTCAAGATAACAAACTGATGGAGATCCTCTAGAGGTAAAACTTCATCCATATGTTACAAGAGACAATTGATACCTTCCTCTTCACTGTTGATTCAAGAGTACCCTTTCAGGTTACCTATATTCTCTTTTCAAAATCTTGATTTTCACAAAATTACAGTAGGTATGAACTGAAATTGCATCAAGTCCGTTGAATAATTTATTATAATAATAATAATTCTTATTCTATGTGTTCTTATTTGGGTTGCACTTTGGTAAGTCATCAATTCCTATTTTTTTTATCTTAACTTGGATACAAAGTAGGGTTTTTCTCAATTAGAATTATAGTTAGAATTATACTGATTGGGCTGATGATACAGGTGTTGGCTTTTAATTTGACTATCATAATCAATAACTCATTTCATTCTTTCAAGAATCTAGATCAGAAGCCCTATAATGCAATTTTATGGTTGTCATTCTTGCAGAATGTCGTTATACCATAATGTCATTCTAATAGAATGTCATTCTAATAGAATGAAATTCTATAACAAAATTTCATTCTCCTTCATAACTTAGTTTTTACCCAAAGTCAACATGGATCTTGGTTTTTCTTTTTAACTTTGGTTTATTAAAATTATAATTAAGTTTAGGTTTTTGGTAGCATGTTAGTTAGCCTTTTGGTTTCCTATGCTTTAGAATATACACTTGAAGATTTGGCCTATCAAACTATGTATTGCTTCTGGTGCTATCTAATGGATGTTCTTGATTTATTTTGTATCATATGATTTCTCATGTTGTGTGTTTTAATTGAATGATCTGTATGTTTAGGTTCAGACATGAAGAGGTAAAGATAGATGCATGGGGAAATCATCAAACAACAAAGACATACTCTTGAATAATGATGTTATATTCTTAAAGAATGTAGTATATATTATAAAACTTTTGTATATTCAAGAATCATGTTATATTCTTAAAAAATGTATTATATAAAGTTGTGGAATTTTTTTTAACTAATGTATATATTCTTGTTTTACGTTTTAAAAATGGTAATTCTTATTACACTATATTTTTTTTAAAAAAAATTCTATATATTCTTGTTTTATGTTTTAAAAATGGTTGTTTTAAGAATGGTTCTTATTATCATAGTATGAATTGTTGATTATATTGAAATAAATTTTTAAAGATTGATATCTTACTGTCTAATTTATCATGCGTATTCTTTAAAAATGTTGCTTCTCAACAATTTGTATTCTTTAAGACTGAAAGAATAAAAAAATCATTGAATGAAATCCTATTCTATAAGAATAAAGAATGAAATAATTGAGGTATATGTTCATACGTGTTGAATGAAGTCGTGAATATGATTTGATTCAAACGTATTGGATAAAATATGATATTTGATTTGATTTTTATTAATTATTTTATTTAGGTTTCTAAAATTTAGGTATTTTTTTTATTTCTCTCTCATAATAAAATGTCATAATTGCTCTTGTAACTAATTAATTGTAGTTATATAGTACATGTTAATCCATGTTAATAACATGTATCCTAATATCACATTCCTTCATTTGTTTTAATCTAATGCTCAAAATTTGGTCACACATTCACACAATATTTGTGGTTCACATTTGATCCTAACCCTATATATATATATATATATATATATATATATATATATATATATATATATATATATATATATATATATATATATATATATATATATATATAGCTAGGTTTTAATGTGGATAAACAACTATTGTGTGGATGTGTGAATAATGATATTTTATGAAAATTACTAAGAGAATATGTTTTTAGTAATGTGAATACGTTCAATCTCACAGAACTATTATTATTTTAATGGATTCTCACAAATTCTAATAAATTTTTGTTCTCATTCATCGTTTTTTATTTATTTTAATTATTACAGAATACGACTAAATAAACATCATGATAACATTATGACATAATAAGAATAGTTAAAAAAAAGTGTATAATAACCTTATAGACGATTTAATTAGTGAAAATGCTTAATAATTAAAATAATTATATAATATTGAACGTATACATATTATCAAACAACATATTTTCTTTGTAATTCTCACAGAATAGCATTATCAATACGTCCACACAATATATGTCAATCAACATTTGAACATATATATATATATATATATATATATATACACACACACACACACAGAGTTAGGTTCAAATGTTTTCACTATCTATTGTGTGTATGGATAATTGATTCTGGACCAATTATTTTAGTTATTTTAAGAAAAATAATTAATGCATATTAAATGCTGAAGATGTAATTAATATCCATTATATCTTCAAATGCACATAATAGATAGTGAAAACAAAATAACCTATATATATATATATATATATATATATATATATATATATATATATATATATATATATATATATATATATATATATATATATATATATATATATATATATATTAACAATGTCATGAATTTATGTGACTGTACTCTTAAAATGTATTTAATTGCATGTATCGGAGTTTGGAATTTTTAAGCGTTACGTTGGAAGTTGGATAAATTAACCTCTCATAAATAAATTTATATAGCTGAGCGGTACGTATAATACATCCATAGTTAAATGCATATCATATTTTCAATTTCTTTAACAAAATATTGGCATAAAAGTTATAAAGTTAAGAAAAAATATATTTTTATCTTAAAACTATTTCTAGATGCATTAAAATCGAAAGTTTTAAGTTTTTTCCAACTATTACTTCGATTTATTATACATTTTCTGGTTACAATAAAATAAAATTCGTAAGAAAACCGTAAATTTTATAAAATTGTTTTTATATTTTTCCTCTAAAAATATTTGTTTTTTTATTTTATGTATTCATGCAGAAATACATTTACATATTTACATATGTGTAGGCTAAAAAATGTTTATTTAAACATCGTCTTTGTGTATTTGTTTAAAAGTATTTTATATAATTATATTTTTTTGCAAATTTATATGGTTCAAAACGTGAAAAAATATATTTACATTTTTATAAAATGGCTCTAACTAACATTCTAAGAAATATTTTTTTATGTTTAAAATATGTATTTTTTAAATTCTTTTTTCTTTGTTTTTTTAAGTATATATACATATTTTAGAAATACAAGTAATTATTACGACGTAGAGTATAAATATCTATTTTTATGTTTTTTTAGAAGTAGAAATACAATTTTATATATTTAAAAGTTAAAAATATTTTCGAAAAAATATAAATACATCGTTTTGTGTTTTTAGAAGTATGAATACGGTTTAGACATATAAGTACATTCTTTTATGTTTTTGAAGTAATATATATATATATATATATATATATATATATATATATATATATATATATATATATATATATATATATATATATATATATATATATATATATATATATATATATTTTATAATATAAACATATTTTATTAGAAATTGAAACATCTTTTGTTAGAAATATAAATACGCATTTTTAAATACTTGGAATCATAAATACATTTTAGACGTGTAAATACACATATATGTTTTTTTAGAAGTGAAAGTATATATTCTACATCTTTGGAAGTTAAACATGTTTTTGAAATATATATATATATATATATATATATATATATATATATATATATATATATATATATATATATATATATATATATATATATATATATATATATATATATATATATATATATATGGGAAAAGTGAATATACCCTTAAGGGTATATAAGCTTGGGTACTCAAACCCACAATAATACGTCGTTTTGTTTGATATATATTCATTATAATATTTTTAAACTTCAATCCCTAACTTGATTTACTTTCATGATTTTCAAAATTTCACTATTATCTTCCTCTTACATCACATCTTTATGCCGAACACCTACTGAACTATATATATTACAGTTAAAAATGAAAATTATGTAAGAGGAAGATAAATGTAAAGTTATAAAAATCTTGGAATTAAATTATGTTAGAAGTTGAATTAGAAGAACATTGGATAATTAAAATGTGTATATGTGATACGAAACGACATAATATAGTGAGTTTGGGTACCTAAGCTTAAATATACTTAAGGGTATATTCACTTTTCCATATATATATATATATATATATATATATATATATATATATATATATATATATATATATATATATATATATACTTCTAAAAAAATTATATTTATACTCACACACACACACACACACACACACACATATATATATATATATATATATATATATATATATATATATATATATATATATATATATATATTGATATGTGCATATCTATACATATATTTTACATCATATCTTACAGTTTCTAGTCATTTTTATGCTCATTATAGAACAAAAGGTATTTAATCAATTGTATGTTGTGTTGTAGTGGTAAAAGACATGTTCGGAGCAAAAAGGAAGTTGGAAGCTATGAACTTGAATCAAGGTTAAAATGAAGAAAACACTTAATCCCACATCTTGGTGACATTACCACGACGTGGTGTTTTGAAGTTTCTGGTCAAATCACGAAGACTTGCGGATTACGTGATAAACCCGAAGACCACATCATGGTGGACTTGCCACGACGTGGTAGATCAACTTCGAGAAAACTATAAATAGAAGATATATTCCTCCAAAAACCCAACTTTTGCTGGAGCTATTGTCATCTTTTGAACGCCAAGAACATACTTTCAAGCTTGGAGTTGCAAAAGATCTATTAGAGCTTGGATTTGAGAGATTTGAGGCAAAACATTCTACTAATAATTTTTCTTCTTGTGTTTAATCATGAACTTCAAGATTAACTTCGTTTTTATGTGTTCACCTGCTGAAATCATGGGCTAAAAAATCTATGGTTTTCGTTTAGATTAGATTACTTGACCTTTTATGGTTTGATTTACAGATTGGATTATGATTAGTTGGTTATTTGTTACTTTAGCTTATTAAAAAACCTTTCTATGCTTGTGACAACCACTTTTCTCTTTATTGCCGAGTTTCATTTAGTTTGCAAGACCATCATTCTTGATTAAACTTGAATCTTATGATATTCGTGAATTGCAAAATTGTAGGAGTAGTATTTTGACTAAAACCTAGGGTTAAATAGAAAAGTGTGTAACTAATTGTAGGAGCTAATATATGACGACCATCCATATATTCAATTGATTTAATGAACCAAATTGATCAATCCATTATAAGTCTAATTTAATTCGAACTAAACACTAGTAAATTTGTTAGTTTATCGGCCTGATCATCGTATGAATGAACTTATTTGCTAAAGGATTAGGTTAGTGAACACAAACGACCCTAAATTACAAGGGGTTTCTATCTAGATCATGTGCTCAACATTCTGAAATTTGAGCAAGGTTACTAAAGTGAGCTTACTGGTTTGGGAATCGTAGGGCCAACACATGAACACTGGTAACCGACCTATGATAATGCTCGGTTATCTCCCAAATCATTAGATTATAATGAATACTAGGTCACCAATAGTCTTCTTGCAAGGCTCTAACTACTATAGCTACCTTGGAACATAACTAACATTCGACCAATCACATAAGTTCGGGATAGATCGCGACACTATCCATCTATTGAGACTAAGATACCATATCATCATTGTCATTATTCCACTTCTAGGCTAAAGACTCGCGGTCAACACCTTGGTGGCATGTAGTGTCGCAACCGTTATCTCACTGTTCTGAAAGATCCCAATCGTCATCCTTTTTGATATCTATAAATCACAAAATGCCTTCTCTACTTAGCCTTTTGAGGCTACAACCGATTCAAGACCCTTAACTTATGAAACACATATGCTAAAGTCTAACCGTCGCCCTATCTTAACCTATAAATTTTATCTATTCGGTTATAGTTTCATAATATCATACTTTTTTTTATCAATAAAAGGAATAACTAAACCAAACATGTAGTCTACCCTGAAGTCAAAAATAACACCGACACAACACTATACATATATGTAATCGCACTCGACGATCTAGCAAACATGACCCCCAATTGAACATATGTACCTAGGAACTTACTCTAAATTCTTTCGACCTTATGTTTCCTTTATTATTAATCAACTTTTGTATCCAAGAAAACTTGGGGGAGCTTCAACAAGTTTATGACGATATCCTACAACTTTACTATCATTATAACACCCAAAGGAAATCCTTGGATCCTATTGTTGCTTGTAGGTTGAACTTTTTACTACTATAATCACACTTACACTGGCGACGTGTCTCCATAGCTGAATCTCCAACAACTAAAACTGCTTACGCGGGCATTAACGTGGATTCGTTCTTTATATGAACCTTACTAATCAATTATAGGGTTCCATAGTTATCCTCGATGATACTGATAACCTTAAGATTAACTAGTCGCGTATGGATCAATGACTCGATTACCCAATCCTATCATGTATACTGTTGATACATTAGTAAACTTTAAAAGGTATTACTACCTATTTTAATGGCCACAACCCTTTTCAAAAGATCTCTTCCTAGGCATCTCTGGTCTTACTTATACGCGCCTCAAATGGTGACTCGTGAAGAAAATGCGCTCACATATGCCGCTGCTCCTACTATTGTTAAACTTTAACAAAGGTTTACTAGATCCTTATTGTGGCTTAACCCATACTCTCTTAGTTTGTTATATGTCTTGAATGGTCCATCCTTTTCTATATGAAAGTATTCGATGCACCTTATAGTCAACTATGTGACCTAATGAATTTCTAGTCAAATGGCTCCTATGATGCGGGGATAAACCCCATATCCTTGAACGCATGAACCTATATGGTTTTCTTGGCCGTCTGAGCTAAACCTAGGGATTTGGTAACTCCTAAACTCTACCTAACGCTTAAAAGGAAAATCCAACCATACCTCGATAACCACTTTGAGAAACATATAATCATATGGGTATTCTTTTAGAAGACTCCCCTCTTCTTTTACCTGTTCTAATTAAACTGAAACGAATAACTTCCACCTATTTGTGTTGCAAAACAACTGGACTTTTGTCGTTGAAACCAAAAGTCAAACTTCCCTTTGCACTCTTTCTTTAGGGACGATTCTCCCCCATTTGGGTTCGAACAATCGTTGACTGCTGCTCTTCACCGATCAAAACTAGCTATTCTTATGATATTTGTATTTCCCTTTGACTTTGAAGAAACTCATATTTGTCATATCCTATGGCCTTTGATATTTCCATCATAGTACTACTACTTGTATTCACCACAAGTAATCTCCTTGTATCATAGAACAAAACAATTTGAAGTTTTTCCAAGCACAAAGTCGTCAAGAAACGCACCAATGCACATGTATAACTAAGGGTATAGTAGGATATATGCATGTGTCTTAACGAGCACATATAAAAGATCTTGTTAGACTTCAGCAGGATTTTGCCTCTTTATCAACGCCCTACTGCATGAATATACGCCCTATCAAGAAAATATTAAACTTCCTAGACTCTCTTTCTAAAATTACTTCCATTTTACCCTACAACTTGTCAAGGAAGAACTACTACTAATACTAACTAATTATTTGATGAATACGGTTGCATGCCTCTAAAATCAAACAGTCTCTCTATTGAATGATTCGACACTACAACGGTTGGACTCAAACAAGAGCTACACAATAGCACCAAATCAGGCAATCTAAAACTATTTAATTCTAGGAGCATGCAACTTATCGTATTTGTCACATAACTAATTAATATAGGTTCTAAGTAGCAATTAATAAGTAAATCTTTAGATTATAAGGCATCTTAAGTATCAGACAATTGTAACTGATAACTCCTGAAAAGATCCCTAGCCTACATGCTACTAGCATTCATTTCTACCATATCATATATCAACAAACATAACAAATATGGATATTTTGGGAATTACTTTCCTTTCTGAGCTCCGGATGACTGTACGCACCTCATTTTTTTAATAAAGTTCTTTTTCTTAAAAATATTTGTTAAGACATTTAGATCCTCAATTTGAGTGTGGAATCACACGAATGCTCATCAAATTCTCTCAAATCAGGGCTTTGATACCAACTTGTTACATCCTGATTTTCAACACAAAATTTTTCATTTTTAAAATATATATAAAACACAAATCCAAAAGCCCATCTTTATTAAAAGATCATTGACATACATTTATTAAATATAAAAGAGAGTTTTAGCAGAAGTCTAAAAACATTATTAATTTCTTCGATGCGAGTACAATCACGTTGGAGCCTTTCCATGATCAGAAGAACAACCTGAAAAATAGTTATTCAACAACTGTAAGCCGAGGCTTAGTGAGTTACCCAAGATACCATATATTACAATACATATACATGCATACAAACAATCGCTCACAACCTTTCACCAATCCACTAATTGGCTCACAACCTTTCGCCGGTCCACCAATAATATATGTATCTAGACTTACGGTCTACTTGCCATTTCTTCGTCAACACACATGTCTATAGGCTCCCGACCTGTCGTCGTTTCGCCATGAACCCCTAACTTAACTGTAATAACTTAAATATAATAATATTTAAATACATAAATATTACACTTTCGACACTATTCTACTATTTCAAATAAGCACATAGAAACTATACTTTCGGCTCTACTCAATAACTCAAGTATAATAACATAAAGGACATAAAGACTATATTTTTACTCTACTAGCTCTCTATCCTAACATATATATATATATATATATATATATATATATATGTATATATATATATATATATATATATATATATATATATATATATATATATATATATAGAGAGAGAGAGAGAGAGAGAGAGAGTCAAGATCAAATAAGAAGGAAATTTTTGGTAGGAAGGTAAGAAGTTTTTTTTTCTACATATTTTTTTCGCGAACAAACAAAATGAATCATTAGATGATTCATTTGTAAGATGATTCACAAGAAAAAATTCTCAAAAAAACATCTCGATGATTCATTTATACAATGATTTTGTTGTTATTCACTAAAATTGTCACAAAAGTGAATTTTTTATTAATTTACTTAAAAATGAATCATAAAGATGTCTTTTTGGGAATTTTTTCTTGTGAATCATCTTACAAATGAATCATCTAGTGATTCATTTTTTTGGTTCGTCAAAAAAATATGTAGAAAAAAGACTTCTTACCTTCCTACCAAAAAAACTTCTTACCGGATCTATATCCTATATATATATATATATATATATATATATATATATATATATATATATATATATATATATATATTGTAATACATAGTATAGCGAGAGAACTCACATTAACAGGATATTTAAAACAAGCATGTATCAACTTAACTAATGAAATCAAAGGTTTTGAGTGTAGCATCAACGCTTAGACTTTTCTAAGAAACGATTCTCCTACGCTATATCGCTTCAATGTGTCACTAACGACACTCGAGAATGAGAACTCCAATCATAATGACTGAGATCTCGAGGCAGAGATATTTGAAAGAGAAATGTGTGACGAAATGAGGAGACTTAAGTCCCTATTTATAGTGTTAGGATTTCTTAGCCAGTAAGTTTACTTAGTCATTAAGGTTAATTAATTCATTTTTATCCATATTATTTAATTCTTTCTTATCCACATTATTTAACTAGATGAATTCCTGCGCATTGCGCAGCACATATTAAAAATATATTGTTAAAATATTAAAATATATGTTTAAAATGGTTATGTTATTGACATTAACTTTGAGATAATATTTTTATACTAATTTATATATAAATAATATTCATTGACATCAACCTACATTCATCATTAATAGAAAAACATATAAGTATCTATTTAGTATTATTTTTTACAATTATTATGATTGATTATTTATACTTTTACTTATTACATCATTTTCTAATTTAAATAATGATGTTCATTTAAAATATAATTTATTTGTAGCTAAATCTAATTTCTAATTTGATGTTATTATCATTTAAAATTATTATTCATTAATTTTAAACCACTTATTATTAATAATAAGTTAAAGAAGACTTTTAAGAAACATTTAATATTATTATTAATATGTGAGAAATACACTAAATAAAAAAGTGATAAGATAGACAATTTTCATTTCAAAAGAGACTTACATGAATAATATAACATATCCATGATTTTTATAATCTAATTTTATTATGTATAATTATTGTTCATTAATTTTAAAACAGTGAAAAAAACTTTTAAGAAACACATATTTTTATAACTAAAATGTTAAACATATACTAAAATATAAAGTGATCAAATAGAAAATTTGCATTTTAAAAGAGACTTACATAGATAATATGGATAACATGATATATCCATGAATTTTAATTAATTATTGCTTTAAAGCAACACGAACATGCAAACATGTATACAATATTTAATTAAATATTATATATATATATATATATATATATATATATATATATATATATATATATATATATATATATATATATCACCTTCCATAACATATGACGGATAACATGAATCTAATCTAATTTACATTAAAATTTCAACCACAACATAAAATGATATTCTTAAAAGAATACTTAAACCAAGAAAATACAAAAAAGAATTAGTATATTACAAATTTACAAAATAAAAACTTTAACATAATAAAGTGACTCGAAAAATGGTCAAAAGCCTCAAACCAACACAAAAAACTTTAAACTTGTTTTCTTTGTCAATTTTGTATGTGATTTGTATTTGTGTGTCTACTCAAATAGATTGACCTTTTATAGTAGACTATTCATTAATTGTTTATTAAATATATTATATAGGTTATAAAACCTTTGAATTGTTAATCATTATTAAGAGACTTTTGTGTGATATTCATTAAAATAGGAGGTTTCAAATGAATGAGGTATTTAAAAAAATTTGTGAGGGTTTCAAATGCATGAGGTTCAAAGAAAAATGTCTCATTTATAAGTATAATACGATTTGATCTATCCACATTAATTAATTCGATCTTATCCACAATCCTATCCACATTATTTAATTCGTTTTTCTCTAGATTATTTAAATAATTTTATTAAAAATCATTTATTATTAACTAATTTGATATATATGTATATGTACGGTTCATTTACAAAACTATATTCACATAACTTATATGATTAAATATCTTATATATATATATATATATATATATATATATATATATATATATATATATATATAGAGAGAGAGAGAGAGTTAGGTTCACATATAATCATTAAGTATTGTGTGAGTGTGTGACCAATTCTGGTCCAATCATTTGAAAAAGGTATAATAGGAATTTTAACTATGGTAAAAGATTTAAATCAATTAATATCCATCATTGTCTTCATCTCTCTCTCTCTCTCTCTCTCTCTCTCTGTTTATTGGCTTCAAACCATCGATTCATCATGCCCTTATTTCTACGGACTGCCACCAGTTAACCAACACCATACAACACCGACACCAGCATCGCAGCCTCTTGCATCAGCTTTCTTCATTGTTTTTCATCTGCTTTCATTACAATACAACCCAATTTCTCATTATGTGCTTATATTCGGATGTAGAAGGGGCGACTGGATCCTGGCGAATGCAAAAAAACCCGAAAGAATAAGAAGATATCAAGCTTAATGAAGATAAAAAAGCGATGAAAGAAAAAAAAGTGACCAAACTCAATGGAGAAACATCTGCTGGGAATGTTATTCCACTTGGTAACTTGCCTTTCCTCCATTTATGTTTTTTTCTTCCTTAAAATTTCACAATCCAAAAAGTTTCAATTTGTTTTACCAATTTCTGGGTTCAATACTTTAATATGTTACAGGTTATTTTTTCGTTTTTTTTCTACACCAGTAATGGAACAAAGGACCATGATAATAACATTTAAAAAGTTTCTTTTATCTGACTGCACTCTAACTGTTTATGAAAATGTCAAGATAATGATATTGTCACTGATACATCTCTTTTGTGGGGATTTCCGTTTACATTGAGTTGCAATTGCTCTCAATCAATCTTATATTCTGAAAGAATTGGTGAACATGGTTTATTGAAAGAAGCAGGCCATTTACAAGTTATCAAGAAAACAATGCATAAAAACAAAAATCTCATTCAGGTGCTTGGTTTTGTCTCATTCAGGTGCCTGGTTTTGTCTTATATAATGATTATCTAGATTGTTATGGTGCACCAAAGGTGATCGACAAGATTGGAACATACATCAAAGATTTTAATTGCTCCTGGTTAGTTGTGAAAGCATTGGAACTTGCCAATGATGAGAAAAAAATGTCCTACAAGTAAGTAAACAACAATCACCACTAATCTTTTTGATCTCCCTAATAACTATATATTTAGTTTATCCCATTTTACTCCTACTTTTTCTTTATCCAGGAGAAATATAACAAAAAGGTTATTTCTTTTATTGCAAAGTGATGGAACTGTATCACACTTTCCATCTTCAAGTTTGTAAGTCTATTCATATACTTGAAAACCATTGTTTTTTAATATCTTTTAATATTTTAAGTGGTTTTTGTTGATTAAAAAATTAAGGTGTATTTGAAGATTACTAGAGCAAGAGTTAGGAGAAGTTGATCACATCCATTAATGCTCACCCAAGCAAAGAAGTACAAGCAATATTGAAATATGTCCATTTGCATATTCTTTAAGAATTCAACTACATTCTTGAAGAACAGAATATAAAAGAACGGATACTGAACTATTTCCATTTGCATATTCTTTAAGAATGCAACGTTCTTGAAGAATGGAATGTAGAAGAATGAAGTGGCAAACGGTCATGTTGTAGAATGTTTCATGTATTTGTAATTCTTTTTATTTCTTTTATTGTCATGTATTATTCTTAAAGAATGTTAAATTAACTTTCAAAAATGCTAAAATTTCTAATTTATGATTTATTCTTCAGGAGAAATATAACAAAAAGGTTATTTCTTTTATTGCAAAGTGATGGAACTGTATCACACTCTCCATCTTCAAGTTTGTAAGTCTATTCATATACTTGAAAACCATTGTTTTTTAATATCTTTTAATATTTTAAGTGGTTTTTGTTGATTAAAAAATTAAGGTGTATTTGAAGATTACTAGAGCAAGAGTTAGGAGAAGTTGATCACATCCATTAATGCTCACCCAAGCAAAGAAGTACAAGCAATATTGAAATATGTCCATTTGCATATTCTTTAAGAATTCAACTACATTCTTGAAGAACGGAATATAAAAGAACGGATACTGAACTATTTCCATTTGCATATTCTTTAAGAATGCAACGTTCTTGAAGAATGGAATGTAGAAGAATGAAGTGGCAAACGGTCATGTTGTAGAATGTTTCATGTATTTGTAATTCTTTTTATTTCTTTTATTGTCATGTATTATTCTTAAAGAATGTTAAATTAACTTTCAAAAATGCTAAAATTTCTAATTTATGATTTATTCTTCAAGAATATCATTTATGCAATTGTGAATCTTGTATTATTCTTATATTTTCACATACTAATATTTCTTCAAGAATGTTGTTTATTTATCAAACGATATTCTTATATTTGACTCTGTTAATTTAAACAGATATTTAATCTTTATTCCTCAAAAAATCAAGTTAAAGCTTATGTTAAAACACAAAAGTCCTCAAGAATGCTTCATACAATTGAAATTGATTAATAGTCAGATTAAACCTAACCTTAGAACGTGATAAAAAAAACAATAAAACTAGTAGGCTTAAAATTCGTCTTTCCTAATTTGTTTATAACCAAAATTTCCAATTTACCCTTCTGATGGTTTCAATAAAGAAAGTCATTAATATTTTTCTATTTAATTACAATCATGCCATTGTTGATCATAACCTTCCATTCTTTTAAATCTAGTAGACACAATTTGGTTATACACTCACACTATACTTACAATTCATATTTAATCCTAACCCTATATATATATATATATATATATATATATATATATATATATATATATATATATATATCGTAAGTAATGGAATATATGTTAATAAATTCCAAATTAATATAACTCGATATAATTATTCTACGATCTACCAAATTTTAATAATAGATAGCTGACGTCGTAAAATTAACGTAGTCAATTACTATTGAAAATACGGGTGTTACATCATGTTCACTCCTCGTATTAGGTTTCATTTCCGCTCCTCCAATGGACGGAAAGTAGAATAAATAAATATAATATAAATGGAAGACAAAAGTTCCATATATAATCCTATCAAAAATGGGTAAAGTCTCAATTTTCGAAACGAAATGTAATGGTTTTTGATAACAATGTGTTAACTGAACTTTTTTCTAAAAATTATCAATAATTGATAGATAAGTCACATGTCAAAATTCTTGTAACAATATTGCTGTGCAGAATTTAATTATTTGTCATAAGATTAGAATATAACAGATGAAGATGTCAATGTATCTATTATTATCGATTTGTTAGTAGAAACAAAAAATTTACTGGTAAACATTACCATTTCTCCTTAAAACCTGAATCAATTATCATTTAATAGATTATATGACAGTAACGAAAATTTATTATTCATGTTTTTAAATTTTATATAATAAAACTGAAAATAGAAAATGACCCTCAAATGTATGGCGGCGGTGGCCGACAGTGTTAGAGCGTGTAATCCATGGTTCTATTGAGTCGGTATTTGCAGACAAAATCAAAAACCATAATAGAGAAAAGTAAGGAGTTATGATGGGCCACCCGTATCCGTGTGAGATACCCTGGCAATGTTTAATAAAAAAAACAAGTGACAACTCGTAGTCTAGTACGACCGTGTGGTAAAGGAGTGGCCGACGTACCTGAGGATAAGGAAGCAGTTCAGGATGGAAGATGTGGAATGTAAACAAGTCTACGTCACTGGTCCAAACTCCGAAGTATCTGATTAGTATCAATCAACACCTTGGTCCACAACATCGCCTACCATTTATCTTTTGTATCTTGGTTTACGTTTTCTTTTCCCTTTCTCCTTGTACACCATTTTTTTTCATAATTTTTGAATTTTTATACTTTCAATTTTAGATGATATAGAAACACATAACTTCGGAGATGTTAGGAAATTTAAGAATGCTAAATGATAATAGAAAAATTTGACATCGATCGTCAACATAATAAGTCATTGTAGTAGATTGAAGGTCTTTAGGTTCGAAGTTGTACACGATAAAAACTTATAAATTAGGGATGAAGGGCACCACCCCTATTTTGTACATGCTTTGACGATAATGGTTGGGCACAACTCTCTTCTAATTAGGGTTTACGTTTATACTTTACTTAGATATAATGAGTAATAGTGTTTCTATTATATTGTATTAATTTATAATCAGTGAGAAACATGATTATAAAATTAATTAAATTTTCATAGTAAAAGATTTATAATTATTAATCAAATATTTTAAATAAATTATTAATTAAGAAATATATCAAAATTTTAAAGTTATTATAATTTCAAATTTAATATATAATTAGAAAAAGTAAATTTGAATTTTGAATAACTTGCCCAATATACCTCCATGACATGTCACATAATATTAATAATAATTGTATTAGAGTGACACATGACAAAAAAGATTAATGGTATTTTTGGATTAGAGAAAGGAGATTATCATATGGTTCATTAATGTTTGACATTTAAATAACACCATTTTTATGTATATTCAAATAAGAATTAATTATTTTGTAAAATTTATTATAGAGCATCATATACTCAAAAATATATAATTGTATTCAATTTAACATTTTGACAGGATCAACACGTCTTTCTGTTTTCAAAAATTAGACTTTTAGTCCAGATTTCAAATTTTATTACAAATTTAGTCCAAAATTTATACTTGTGGCTCACATTTTAAATTTTATTACAAATTTGATACAAAATTTACCTTTTAGGCTCAAATTTAAAATTATTGTGATGACTTCATCATAACTTTAGTTTTTTTAACAACTTTTTTTTCTAAAAAAAAGAGTTCATATATGTTTTTTCTTTATAAAAGCATATTTATAAAAAAAAACATATTTTCATATAAAAGAATCTTTTATTTCTATATAAAAACTTTTTTGTACGAAATACTTTTTTATAAAAAAAATCTTATGCGGTTTTTTCTAACGTGTAGTTTAGAGTTTGTACATGATTTTAGACTATAAATTTGTCATTTTTAGTTTTATATTCATTAACTTAGAGTCTCCCAAAGTAGAGATATCAAAGCTGATTTTTTTTTTTTTTTTTTTTTTTTTTTTTTTTTTTTTTGTGAATGTTTTAAAACATGCATATCTAATTCGTTTGAAGTCTGCTTGACATGTGGTTTTTTCCAACTTATAGTTTAGAGTTTGTTCATGAGTTTAGACTATAATTTTGTCATTTTTGGTTCAATATTCAATGATTTACAGTTCCTCGAAGTCGGGATATCAAAACTGAAAAATTTCAACTTTTCAGCTATTTGTTTTTTTACTTTGTATTCCGTGAAAATGTGAACACATCATATCTCATTCGTTTAAACTCGGATTGATGTGCAATTTTTTTCAGAGTGTAGTTTAGAGTTTGTATATGATTTTAGACTATAATTTTGTTAATTTTCGTTTCATATTCAATGAGTTACAGTCCCCCAAAGTGGGGATATCAATATGAAAATTTTCAAAGTTCAACCCACTAAGTAGTAAGTAATTACAAAAAAATTCCGGTTTTTCCGGATTTTCCGGTTCTAAACCCACTTTATCCGGTTCCAACCTACCCACTTTCACGTTTCTGGGTTTTCTGGTTCTTGACCCACTTTACCCGGTACCGTACCTGGAACCGAACCGGAACCAGTTCCTATTTACCAGTTTGGTTTCCGGTTCTACAAAATTTTGTTAACCGGTTCTGCGTTTTCCAGGTCCGGGTCCAACCAGTCCTGGTTTGGACCCACTTTCATCCCTACTTTGATTTATGCGGGTTCATGAATGATGTTTTGGTTATATTAGTTTGTTTTTTGAGTTACTTTGATGTTAATTTATTTATAGATGATAAGGTAATGAAGACCATAGTTGGAGTTTTGTCCATTCAAAGAAAATGAAATCAATGAAGACGAGCAAAGGGATGGGCAGTAAAGTATTCTTATTGAGGAAGACTATTATTATAGAAATTTGAAAAAAGTGAGGAAGCACACCAGGTGTTCGATAAAATATGTGTTTCAAATTTGAGAATTTATAACCGGAAAGTAAAAGATATTTTTGTGAAATCAATGGACTGTAAAGTTTTCTTATTGGCTTTAACCAACGCATCTTTCCCCACCAGCTGAAAACCTGGAAAATTTCATTCAAATCATCTTAATTTCATGATAACAGATGATTTCATGTGTTTTTATATGTCCAAAGGCTGAACCTGTAAGTATTTATTAGGCTAATTCAATCCTTAATTCTTTTGTTTGTTCTCTCCAATTTCGATTTATTGGTTATGTTTGTGTGTGTGTGTGTGTGTGTGAGCCTCAAATTTAATCTGATTCAGATTTATATATAGGTCAAAATTCACATGTGCGGTTTGGAATTCTATGTAGGTGAAAGTACAAAAGGTTAAAATTGTCTCATTTGTGTGCAAGAATTGTCAAAAGGATGGTTGTTCATGCTAGAGTGGTAGTAACTATGGTTTTTGAATATTGGTGATTCGGAGGTTGTGAGCACGATAGTTGGTCTAAAAATGTAAATGGTAGTTCATGCATTGGCTATGTTGTTTTTAGTAAGTAGTTATAAAAGTTTCACTGGATGCTTTGTAGATTCTTTTTTTTTTGTTTCTTAGACTCATCATATGAGTTAGATTGTTATAGATTGTTGGGAGGATATAGGAAGAAGATAAACAAGTTGGTGCATCTAACAACATTATCTAATGTTAGAATGACTCGTTAGTTGTTATATGTTGTTGAAAGATTTGTATGTGTATGTTGTTATGTAACATTGGCATAATGGACCAACCTCTTTCCAAATAAAACAACCTTTCCTTTTTATGGTAAGGATTTGATCCTTCTAAAAAATTGGTAATGTTGATTTTGGTGCATAATATTACCCCCATTTTACACCATTAAGGGGCACATTACGTATGTAACCATTTGTCCAAACATGCACTTACACTAGACTATATGCTTAATCATACATTTCTTTATTTGGAACACAGTAACTACAAAGGCAACAATCATTTTGAGGGTATGTAACTTATCTGTGGAAGAGATGTTACACATCTACACTCCTTATGAATGGTTAGAAAAAGTGTCCCCATTCAAATCTTCATTTTGTTGGTGTTTTTCAATAATAGTCCCATTTGAGTTTTTTTTTTTGAGAAAAAATTTAATTGACTCTCAACTTTAAAACTGATCTCAGTTCAGTTGATTTTAGAAAAAAAACTCATTACAAGTGTATAAAAGTATAAATAGAAAAAAGAGAAAAAGAAATGGTGTTACATGCAAAAAGATCAAGTTAATATGTGGAATCTAAATGAAGTATATTTGTGTAACAACTAACATAGTTCCATATATCGTAGAGTGTATTTAATATTATAACATACATCATCGAATGAATTCACATGTAAGTGTTATGATCTTTGTTACAAAAAAATGGAAATCGTGGTGTGATTTATAGATTCACATTTCCGTATGTCAACAATTACAACTTGCATTTCATAGAACTTTGTGCTTCTTGAACGAATCTATGAATCTTTAGATGAAAATTACGCTTAAAACCCATCATGTGTGAGGATGTTGCTTCTCTTATTTACACAAGTGGGACCACTGGAATCCAAAAGGAGTAATTCTAATACATTGTAATCTTTTGTTTTAGGTACAAATGTCTTTTGGTATTCTTTCAAGTGATCATGTTTTCATGTTTATTATGCTTTTATACATTTTTAGGTTCACAAATTATGGGACATTACCCCTGCAGTCCATGGGAACAAATTTTTAAGGATGTTTCCACCTTGCCATGCATATGACTGTGCTTGTGATTATTTTATAAATTAATTGTGAATTGAGCAAGTATACAGAAACATGAAATACTTAAAGTTATTTTCAATCCCATTTAGAATTTACTGGATGTAGAAAATGGATATTATACTACCAATTTTTTGGTGATTTAAATTGTCCCTTTACTAAATAAGGTTAAAGAAAAGATAAGTTGAAGCCCTTGGATTGATATGTTTTGATGGTAGGTGTTTTGGGTTTTAAATAACAGATCTTTGATTACTTATTTTTATTGGAAAAACATAATAAATGTTGGATCGATGTTGATAATATTTTGTTAATGAAGGTGTCACACCCCCAAACCACAACATCGAAAACGTTCGGGGGCGGAGGATGTCATATACAATATCACAACAATTGTATAATAGTAATCAAAGCAAACACAACTATTACATTAATACAATATAGTATTTACATGTTTGCGTAACATAGTTTGTATGACATCAAAAGTGTATAAAAAAATGTATAAAAGACGCGACTCTATAAAACTTGTCTTGGTTCCTTGAAAATGTTATAGTGTTCTTCCAGAAAATCCATTATTTTCTCTAGTGAATAAAATGCAGTCTTAGGCATTAAGACTAAAATGTATTCTGAAATAGTGAATTATACTTTGAAATAGTGAGCTGTAATTTGAAGTAGTAAACCATAGCCTTTATTAGTAAAATGTAGTCATATTAATAAATAAAATTATATCATGGATGTTTCTTGAATTTGTATGTTGTACTAGTGTACCATGTACTTAGAGAGGTAGTGTATCGTATTAGTAGTGTTTGTATGAAAAACATTTTTGTATGAATGCATGGAATCCACCAGCTGTAGTTTAAAGTAGTGTACTGTAGTTTTATTATTTAAATTAAAACCTTTGCAGTAGTGTGAATCCCGTAAACTAATGCTTTAATTGATACTATTGTGAGTTTCATATAATCATGCTTGATATGACTAGTGGCCTCTACGATGTTTTTCAGGCGTCGGAATGTTATGACATTTGTCACCCCAGGCCTGTCAGCCTAGCTGTTGCAAGCAGCTCAGGTGCGGGATTATCAGTCTCGTATAGATCTATACACAAATTCACGCTCTCCCTCCAGGAGACTCTGGTTATAATTTATAGGACTTAGTATTGTAGTTTGGTGGGTACCCCGAAGTAGTGCCTCACAACCCTGTATTAACTAGTTTATGTGTAGTGTAGTAGTGTTCTTTTGTACTTGAAACTGTATGCATTACCTTGTAGCAGTGTACTTTGTAATGTAAATAATTATACTTCAATAATTATTTAGTAGTGTATCCTTGAATTAGTGTAACAGAGTAGTGCTCCATAAACTATACTTATTATAGTTTATATACTTGTTTTTGTATAGTATTCTTTGAGCTTGTAAAATAGTGTAGTTTCTTCCAAACTATACCTATTATAATTTAATTGTATACTCTATAATGACATGAAAGCCTTTGCAATTTGTCAGTATGGGTAAAACAGTGATAAAAGATTTGTATAAAATTTCCTTTTGCTCTGCATGTTACAAAAGGGTAATCAATATGTTTTATACTCACATATATTCCTAATATATAATCAAGGGTGAAAAGACAGTCGAGTAAGTAATTCTATCCTAAACCCACAACCAAACAAGGAACATGATTTGGGATGGAATTACCAATTCTAAGTCTTTTGAACCTTATATATATATATATATATATATATATATATATATATATATATATATATATATATGAATATATCTTGTTAAAAACGTAATAGTGATCAGTTGAAAGAAATTACAATGGTTTGAACCGGTTTCAAATCACTTGAATATTATCACAAGAGTCCTTGTATTTAACTTGTATTCCTCCTAAAAACAGTGAGGATAGTGAAAACGTAGGGGTATGAACTAATCTCTAGTACGTGTTAGAGTTTGGATGTCAAAACTGTAACGACCCAAAAATCGAGGGTAAAATTTTCATTTTCATTATAGTCAAAAGACAGATATCTTTAAATCCAAGTATTCCATAACATTTCTAATTAAAAACATTTATCAGAGTTCATCCCAAAATCACATAATGCGGAAAACACAGGTGTGTGCGCTGCGATCAAGTTGAGCCTTTCTTTTCCAAAACAAAGATACCTGAAACCATAAACAAAACTGTAAGCACGAAGCTTAGTGAGTTCCCCAGAGCATACCCCACACAGTCCACATAATCACATAATCTGTATTAGCTATAAAAGCTACGTGATCCATATAAGCCATGCATACAACATATAGGGATGTCGTGGAAACCATCAAGGGTCAGACTCCGGGTGCCCTGGAAACCCTCCAGGATCTTAGCCCAATGTCATGGGAACCCCTACATGGTCTTAACTAAGGATGCCATCGAAACCTTCCATGGTATTAAATCCTAGTGCCTCGGGAACCCCCTCGAGGTCTTTACCTAGGATGTCGTGGAAACCCTCCAAGGTCTTATACCTAAGTGCGTCGGTAACTGTTGGGTTTTGAGCATTCTAACACTTCCTAAGTGTACATGCAACCCTATTAACCTTGGATCTATGTTTGTCTAAGATTCATGCAAAATTGATTTCCAAGGTTCATGATCCTATCTAGCATACATGGGGAACATTTAACTTAAATGAAAGATAGAATAACATACCTTGTTGTTGATTTTGATTCCTTGAAACCTTGTGAGCCTTGCACCCCAAGTGTGATGCCTCAAATGCTTCGCACAACACCAAATGCTATGGAGTAATCTTGGAGAGAAAGTATAACACTCAAAAATCGGCTCTAGCCTTCAAGAATGCATGTGTAGCCGATTTTGGGAGAAACATGAGCTTTATATAGTGTGTTGCATTAGGTAAACCCTAATGTAACATGACTCTTCATTTCCATGATCCATGGATTAATTCCATGGAGCATCCCATGGGTGGAACCCAACTTGATAATCCATGGAGCCTCTTAGCCCACTATATAAGTTATGGATGATTTACATAATCAACTCATATATTTAATTAGTTATCTTTTGATCACTTAATTAATTCTAGATTAATTCTTGGTCAAACTAATTAAATAATATTATTAATATATTAGAACTTATAATATATTAATAAACCATAAGTGTTATTTCTCTCATTTAGTTTATCCAATGCATGGTGCCATGCAACCCAAAGGGACCATGCCGGGTCGGGTCAAGTACATACCAGAAATAGTTATGGACTTAGACACCTTATTCAACAGTCTGCCACTTGGATAAGTCTAATAACTATATCTGCAAGTATGACTTCAGGAACCTGATTGACAATCGTAGCTCTTTCAAGGTCTCTCGGAACTGAGAAGATGATGATACGCCATTTAAGATAAGTGATCATATAATCCTCTGTTCTAGATATCAGCCAAACAAATACATGGAACAATGTCTTTCTTATTGTCCAGCAGTTTGTTTCCCGATTTCCGATTTGTTTGACAAAGAACTTAATTGAAAACATCAACTTAGTTCTGACCGGGCCCAGTACATAAGTCAAAACAAAATCATCAAGGGGCCCAAATATCTGCTTCTAATCTAAGAAGGAACAAATACACTTTGACTCATATGTTTGCTCTACTACTTGTTGAATTATACACAAAAGCACGTTTTATAACATCGAGTTACCAATGCGTTTTCGTACAATCAATGCATAACCAACTCATATGCAACAAATCATATCTCTAGGTTTGAAGTCTTATATGATGTTATCGTCTCACGATCACTCGAGATAAATTCCATGAAGTGATACCAGTGATCGTGGGTTAATTCCAATACTCAGAACTTATGATTACTCATGAAGTGTTGTCCTAAAAATTGACACCTACAACCAACTTCATGACAGTCTTAGTTCATATCTACTTCCAACAGATGACCGACTGTGGAAAATTTGAATAATATGTAAAACAAAACATAATATTCTGGAAGTCAAAACATGCACAAGAAATTCTAGTAAATGATTGACAGAAGATAGCAACATTTTACTCATAAATAAACACAACTTTTATTCATCATCAAATCTCAATTACACTTTACAAATTTCCAAAGTTATCTAACTACTAAAACTAATATCATCCTTTAGCCCTATGCTTCGAGCATGCTGAAGATGCTTAACCCGACTCAGTCCCTTCGTGAGGGGATCTGCTGGGTTCTCATCTGATGATACCCTCTTTGCCACAAGGATTCCTTCTTCTATGCGATGTCTGATAAAGTGATATTTTTTGTCGATGTGTCTGGATCTCCCGTGATCCCTTGGTTCTTTAGCTAAGGCAACAACACTTTCACTATCACAGAAAAATTCCATAGGCTCCTTTATAGCTGGTACAACTCCAAGGTCTCCAATGAAGTTCTTCAGCCATATTGCCTCTTTTGCTGCCTCGCTCGCTGCTATATACTCTGATTCACAAGTGGAATCAGCCAATGTCTCCTGCTTGGAACTCTTCCAAGTGATTCCTCCTCCGTTTAGGGTAAAGACCCAGCCCGACTGAGAACAGAAATTATCCCTATCAGTCTGGAAGCCAGCATCACTATACCCTATAACTCTCAAGTCATCACTCCCACCGAGGGTAAGGACCCACTCCTTAGTCCTCTGTAGGTACTTGAGGATATTCTTTACCGCAGTCTAGTGTGCCTTGCCAGGGTTCCCCTGATACCTGCTAACCATGCTTAAAGCAAAGGCTACATCAGGTCGAGTATACTTCATAGCATACATGATTGATCCTACAGCCGAAGCATCAGGTACTCGACTCATTTATGCTATCTCAGCCTCAGTACTCAGGCTTTGAGTCTTACTCAATTTGGCGTTACACTGAATAGGTAACTCTCCTTCCTTGGAGTCCTGCATGCTGAATCTCTTCAGAACCTTATCCAAGTAGGTACTCTGACTAAGTCCAGTTAGTCTTTTACTCCGGTCTCTCAAGATCCTTATCCCTAGAATATAGGCAGCTTCTCCTAGGTCCTTCATAGAGAAACACTTCCCAAGCCAAGACTTAACTTCCTGCAGAGTTGGGATGTCATTTCCTATGAGTAGTATGTCATCCACATACAGTACCAAAAAGCTAACTATACTCCCACTAGCTGTGACATATACACAAGATTCATCTTCACTCCTAGAAAAGCCAAATTCTTTGAGTTTCTCATCAAAGCAAAGATTCCATTTGCGAGGTGCTTGCTTTAATCCATAAATGGATTTCTCAAGATTACACACTCTATTAGGGTACTCTGTATTGACAAAACCCTCTCGCTGACTCATGTAAACATCCTCAACCAAATTTCCATTAACGAAAGCGGTTTTGACATCCATTTGCCATATTTCATAGTCATGAAATGCAGGTATGGCTAACATAACCCTAATAAACTTAATCTTGGCTACTGGAGAAAAGGTCTCATCATAATCAACTCCCGGAGTTTGAGAGAAGCCCTTTGCAACCAGTTGTGCCCTAAAGTGTGTACATTACCATCTGTGTCGGTCTTCTTCTTGAAGATCCATTTGCACCCTACAGTCTTACGACCTGGTACATTCTCAACCAAGTTCCAAACTTGATTGTCATACATGAACTGTATCTCGCTGTCCATTGCCTCTTTCCACTTGGCTGAATCAGGGCCTGCCATGGCTTCTGTGTAACTGTTACGTTCATCCAGCCCTACTAGTGTCTCATCACTAATAAGTGTATCACCTTTCGCAGTAATATGGAATCCATAGTAATGCTCAGGTGCATTCTTAACTCTCGTGGAACGCCTCAGAGGTACAAACTCATTGATTGGCTCAACATGAGTTTCCTCCTCAAGTTGAGTGCTAGGGTTTGAAGTTCCTTCACCACTTAACTCTTGAATTTCTTCAAGGTCAACTTGCCTCCCACTGTATCCTTGGCTTATGAACTCTCTTTCTTGAAAGATAACCCTCCTAGCTACAAAGACCACATTCTCACTAGGTCTGTAGAAGAGGTAACCAAAGGATTTATGTTGGTAGCCATTGAAATTACACCTCTTACTTCGAGGTTCGAGATTATCATGAGTCTCACGTCTCACGAAAGTCTCGCAACCCTAAATCTTGACGTGGTCTAGTTTGGGTACTTTACCAGTCCACATCTCATGAGGAATTTTGGCAATTTTCTTTGTAGGGACTAGATTAAGGATATGGGCGGCAGTCTCTAAGGCATACCCCCAAAATGAGATTGGTAGAGAAGCTCGACTGATCATGGAATGAACCATATCCAACAAGGTTTGATTACGCCTCTCAGCCATACCATTCAACTGCGGTGTCTTGGGAGGTGTCAACTGTGAGACAATCCCACATTCCCTAAGATAGTCGAGGAACTCTGAACTAAGATACTCACCACCTCGATCGGATCGAAGCATCTTAATGTTCCTGCCTAATTGATTCTCGACTACCTGTTTAAGTTCTTTAAACCTTTCAAAAGTCTCTAACTTATGCTTGATTAAGTAGACATATCCATATCTACTGTAATCATCAGTAAAAGTCAAATAATAACGATTAGCATCCCTTGTGGCATGTTTTAAGCGTCCACACACATCCGTGTGTACGAGATCCAACAAACCTTCACGCCTCTCACAATTACCAGTGAAGGGAGACTTTGTCATTTTTCCAAGTAAGCATGATTCACAACTATCATCTGACTTTAGGTCAAATGATTCCAAGACTCCATCCTTTTGGAATTGGCTTATGCGTTTCTTGCTTATATGTCCAAGACGACAATGGCATAATGATGCTTTATCCAAGTTATTATCATTAACAAAATCAATACACAATACATTATTTCCTAAGTTATCTACAATAGATACAATTTCATACACACCATCACAATGTAATGCTTTAAAATAAAGAACATTATTAAAGAAAGCATTTATTCAAATCTTGTTTATACAATGCATGAAAGGAAATAATATTTCTTTCCATTTCTAGCGAATAACAACATTTATTCAAATCTAACCTAAACCCACTACTTAGCGATAAAGTATAAACTCCAATCTTGGTGACAGGTAAAGCTTTCCTATTCCCCATGATCAAGTCTATTCTTCCATGCTCCACATTCTCACTTCTTCTTAGTCCCTGCAAATCAGAACAAATATGGATACTGCAACCGGTATCAAGGACCCAAGAGTTAGAATAGGGTGAGTTATTAGATAAGATAGTGTAAATACCTGCATGGTACTTTGGGTAGTTCCGCTTCCAATGATCCTTTTCAAGGCAATAGAAGCATTCAGCCTCTTTTGTGTCAGAAGAAGGAGTGACGAAACCTTTCTTGGTTCCATTTGAAGAGGAGCCTTCAAGGGTCTTACCCTTGGTACCCTTCGAGGGGATCTTCCTCTTCTTACCCTTCCCTTTCCCGATTGCCAAGACAGGGGCAGAGTTGATAGGAGTAGATGTAACAACTGACTTACCCTTAAGACCACTTTCCACGGTCTTTAGAAGTCCTTGAAGTCTGTTGAGTGTGACCTCTTCATTATTCATGTGATATGTCATGCGGAATTGATCATAGCACGAGGTTAAGGAATGCAAAATGATATCTATTTCAAGCTCCTCGGGGAAGTTCACATTAAGCTTCAGTAGATGGTCCACAAATCTTTGCATTTTCTGCATGTGGCCCGTGATGGGTTCACCATCCTTCATTCGGGTTGTTATCATGGAGGTGATGATTTCATACCTCTCTTGTCGGGCACTTTGATGGTATCTTTCCATCATGTCTTGGTGCATTTCAAAAGGGTAGAAGTCCTCATAAAACTTTTGGAGTTCTGTTGTCATGGTGGCCATCATGATGCATGCCACTTTGGAGGCATCCCTTTCATGTGCCCGGAAGTCAGCGATCTCCTGGGGAGTTGCAGTGGTCTCATCAATCTCGTTAAGCTCCTTATCAAGGACATATTCCTTGTCCTCGTAGCGGGTAATCATCCTGATGTTTCTGATCCATTACTTGAAGTTGGATCCATCAAAAGTGACTTTCCCACACAAGTTCATAAGGGTAAAGGAGCCATTAGGATTAGAGCCAGAAGCAGCATTGTTTGAAGACATCTGAGTAAGAAGAAAGACAAGATTAGTTTAGATATTAATTTAGTCCTTAATAAAACATCCAAATGTATTATTAAGGCTAGGACCCAATCATAATATATTATACTTAGAATAAGTATGTCGTAATCTAAGTAATAACATATTTGAAAGGTAGGTGAATGACGATTCACCAATTTCCACCAAAAACGAAATATTAATATATTAAGTTTTTAATTTGGTTCTTAGAAATTCCTAGATTCTATTGAGATTCAGTGAACTTTTCAAAGGCATGTTTCAATCTCGAGTGTGCCCTCCAAGTTTTGTGACTGAGATACCGAGGATCACAAAACGAGGTGTGAAGTAACCATGCAAATCACTTGGTACCCTCAATGTTTATTACTCAATCGATGTGCCGGTTAACCACACGTGCTCCACCTACCTATAATAAACTTTAAGCCACCCTTTACCCACCTTGTTAAGTCCAAGTTAGTGTGTCGGTTAACCACACACGCTCCACTAACGCCTTAAACAAAGTGTAAAGTGTAATTTCTTGGATTAACACCTTATTCACATTTTCCTAAAGTAACTAAGAGTGGGAATTTTAATAAACCATTTAGTTACTTTATAATATTCATTAACTTTTAATGAGAATTTATAAGTCCTTGTCCTACCCGTTCGGCTAACGACCCTCCATCGATCAAGGAAGCGGTGGGTGAGAGTGGACACCCATTAAGTTGCCATTTTATAGGCAACAACCTTATACCCCCCTTATAGACCGGCTTCGTGAATGAGGCGTACTAGCGGTAAGACGACTTGATCTTATACACACACATATATATATATATACATATATATATATATATATATATATATATATATACATATATATATATATATATATATATATATATATATATATAACTTATAATATTATAAAGTATAAGGGTTGAATTTTAACTTTTAAAATTCTAAGGGTTGGAACTAAAGTTTTAATCATGACTTTACTTGTTCCAAAACATGATGGCAAGTTTTGTAAACTTTTATAACTTTTCATTTCTTATAACTTATGAATTAATTGAGTATTAAAAATGAAGACTCTTCATTTTTATAACCCTTGTGTTCTTTTAATGGCTTTTATTAAAGTGTGACCTTTGTGTGACAACCTGAAATTATTCCGTTACTATAACCCGTTTCCGTTAATAAAACCCGTTTGTATTTCAATTTTTCCGTTAAATTTTGGATTAATTGAATTAAATTGAGACTTTTATTATGACTTCATGAATGTCCAAACACATTAGAAACACGTGAAAACACCCCCAAAATTTATTTAGAAAATTTTTAGTTACGACCACGTCGGGTTACAAACACTTAATTGGGTACGACCATAACCCTCGTTTAACGTCAGTATCGGGTAAATTTCCACCAGGCCTTTAACTCAAACCCTATATAAGGGTGAGTGGACTTCATTTGAGGCTTTTCCACTCTCTCTCTACAATCCAAGTTTTGATCCAAAATCACCCATTTCAAGCTCCAAATTGGTAAGTAATCCATCCTAGTTGATAGTTTAGCTTGTTTAGCATTCAAATCCGTGTCTAAATCATCCAATAGGACCAAAGACGTGCGTTTACAGCCCAGGAACGATCCCAAACCGCAAACACCCATAAATGGGGTTTTGAAGCCCCAAAACCCTTCCAAATCACTTCTAGTGCTTAGATATGACTTAGGGCTTAGATGAATAGACTTAGAACACCAAAATCTTATCATTTGGGGAGTAAGCATGAGTTTACGGCCCAAGAACATTCTTGTACCGTAAACCCTCCTTCATAGGCCGTGAACACCTTTTAAGGTGTTAAAAAGCCCCTTAAACACCTCCTATGGCTTGGAATAATGTCTAGAACCAACCACCATTGCATTAGGGACCTTAAACTTGAAAGAAACCACATCCTTAGGAGATTACGGCCATAAACCCCCCAAGTAATGGTTCTTGGGCCGTAAACTCCTATAAAGTGGTCAAATGGTGCCCTAACTTCCTTCCATGGCTTGTACTTTGGACTAGAACCACTTGTGTTTAACCTAGGATCACCAAAACACAAAAGGAAAGGGTATGTAAGAGTTTACGGCTGTAAACTCCTAGTTTACAGCCGTAAACTCCTTAAAATGGTCCCTTTGATGGTTTAATCCTTTCCAATGCCTTAGAACTGAACCTAGCCTAATTCCACAAGTGTTGTAAGACCATTAAGCATCCAAGAACACACCACCCATGAGTTTATGGCCGTAAACTCATGGGGATATCGTCATTAGGCCGAAAACTCCCTTAGGAGTTTACTCTTGAAGAGCAAACTCCATATCTAGGCCTTACACCCGCTTAGATGCAACCCGGATCACCCTTAACACTTGAGATGAAGTGTTTTCACGCCTCGGAGCATATATTCTTATGTAATTAGTAGTTCAAAGTCTAATTAGATACAATTATGTATCTCCTTATTTACTTAGGAACCTCGCGCGTATTCAAGCCCTGAACCGACACTTAGCATCCTAACCGGCACATTTCTCGTCTAGTGAGTTCATACCCCTACACCTTTTTCTGTGTTTTTCAATGTTTTCAGGGGGAATACAAGCAAAAGTACAAGGAAATATTGTACTCAAATTTATTATTTCATTTGAAATGTTTCATATTCCGTATGCTTTTAACACTGGAAACCGTATTGACCAACCGTTTAACTTGTAGAGTTACCTTTCAGACTAATTGTGAAACTCATTATAAAATGTTATATTTTATTATTTACGAAGAATTCATGCTAATCATAAAACATGATTATTACTAACATTATACGCCTATGGATGGCACCAGAGCTTCGAAAATACAACTAATGTACGTCTTTGAGTGTCACCAGAGCTTCGAAAATACGTCTAAAATACGCCTTTGGATGTCACCAGAGCTTCGAAAATACAACTAATGTACGTCTTTGAGTGTCACCAGAGCTTCGAAATTTCGTCTAATATCCTCATCTGAGTAAAATAAGAGTTTCGAAAATACGTCTATTAATATATTCCTCTGAGCGAAATTAGAGTTTCAAAAATAAAATTCTTGTTAAGTATAGTAGATATTGGTGTATGGATAATAAACCACCAACCTTTAAGGAAAATAAGGGTTTTTCCTGGGATAACTTAACTTTTCTTAATCATACTATTTAGCAAATGGATAACTAAACTTCTCTTATAAGAAAATATGGGATTTTCTTAGATAACAACTCTTTCAGAGAACCAAAGGAAACTTGTTCTTTTACCAGAAACAAACCGCTTATGAACTCACCAACTTTATGCTGATATTTTCAAAACTGCTTGTATTCTCAGGTTCCCGTTAGACATGTATCCTGTTACTTTTGGAGAAGACGGAGCGTATAGAAGTCTCGTCTTTACTTTTGTTCGTACTAATGTATATATAAAACATGTATTACTTTGCTTTCAAACAAATGTAAATATTTCTATGTAATGTAATGGTTGTGTTTACTATGCTTGCTATGTACATTGGTTGTGATACTTTACATGATGTCCTCTGCCCTGGAACGTTTCTGCCATCGATTTCGGGGTGTGACAGATTGGTATCAGAGCCCTTGTTTATAGTGAACTAAGTATACCGAACCTTACATGGTATATAACTATAAACACTCAGGGCTGAAGCGCTCTGAACTAAAAGTATACTTTAAAAATATAAGTATTTTTACTCCAAGTATACAAGAATACCTAAACGCCAGAAACCGTAACCTCGAGTAGAACAAAACATAAGTAATTGGGTGTTGTGCACTGTGGTTAAACATGGGCTGTTATGTAGTCGTGTCTAGGGTCAATATAGCCTGATCAACTATATTCATTCGATACACGACCAACATGTGCTTGGGAGTGACTGTGGTGTGCAGCAGGCCTAAAACTTACCTAATATCCAAACAACGAGTAATCTTCGTAGCGATACATAAAATACTATAGGAGTATTTTAGCCAAATACGAATACGTTGTAGAAATTCATTCCGAGTATTGCTACTTATTCTTTCCTTAGCGATAGTTTACCCGCTTTGATAGCTCTTTCCTGTTTTATCGCTTAAGTAGAACTCTATATCTACCATAATGAGATATATCTTGTTTCATATCTCTCGATTCCATTTAGAGGACTTACCATCCTCTCTTTACTGATCATTTTAGATCAAGATGCCTCCAAGTAAAAGACCCAGCTCAAAGAATAACAATCCCCCTTCGCCACCACCTCCCTCTCCATTTGATCCTGCCATGTTCCAAGCAGCTGTTACTGCTGCTGTGGCAGCTGGCATGTCGCAAATGAACCCCGGTGGTTCAGGCGGACCAAGAGGTGGTACTCAGCCCCAAAACCAGGAAGCTAGCCAGGGACACCGGAAGGAGTGTTCCTACAAAGACTTTATGAATGCGAAACCTACACCCTTCAATGGCACTGGAGGTGTCATTGCCCTAACTCGATGGTTCGAGAAAATCGAATCTATTTTCGAAATCTATGCCTGTTCAACATCTGATAAGGTGAAGTTTGCCGTCTGCACTTTCACCGATAAAGCCTTGACTTGGTGGAATGGCCGATTCAAATCCTTAACCCTACCTGTAGCCAATGCAATGGGTTGGGAGAGCATGAAGGAGCTTCTACTTGCTGAATACTGCCCATGAGGCGAAATGCAGAAGCTGGAACACGAACTCTGGAACCTAAAGATGAAGGGTTCTGATATCGCCGCTTACACTTCCAGATTTGATGACTTGGCGCTTCTCTGTCCGGGTATGGTTACCACGGAAAGCAAAAATATTGAGAGATTCATCTGGGGGCTGACCCAACCAACTAAAGAAAATGTTTTGGCTGCGAAGCCAGACACTTACGATAGCACCAAATGCCTAGCGCAAACTTTGATCGACCACGGAGATGATATTGAGGAAGCGGCCACCACTCCTGAACCCACAAAAAGGAGTGGTGAGAAAAGAAAATTTTGGAAGCAGAAGAAGAGTCAGTCTTCGCAGGAGTCCTCGAAGAAGCAACAAACTATGGCAGTCCACGCTGCTACTACCCCTGTTGTTGTTTCTGTCATCGCTTCTACAGCTCAAGCACCTACCAGTGGATATACTGGTACCCTCCCGTGGTGCAATAGGTGCAGTTACCACCATCGTATCCCTGGCCCATGTCGTGAAACGTTTTGCAAAAACTGTGGCCAGGAGGGTCACCTTGTGAGAAACTGCAGAACACCAACCCAATCAACCAATCAAGCTTCCGGAGCGAGTGTCGGTCAGGCCTGCTATGGTTGCGGTGAAGTCGGGCATTTCAAGCGAAACTGCCCCAGGGCAGCATCAACTGGCAACACCAGGAGAATTCTAACTATGGGACGAGATGAGGCAGTCGCCGATCCTACCGTTGCCACATCTATGTTCCTCCTCGACAACTCTTATGCTTGCAATCCTTTTCGATTCTGGTGCTGAAGGAAAATCTATTAGCTATTCATTCAAAAATCTTCTTAAACATAGTCCTCAACTAGTAACCGAAATGTTTACAGTTGAGATGGCTAACGGTGAGAAAGAGAACGCTAACGATATATTCATAGGTTGTACCCTTACCCTGAATGATCATTCCTTTCCCATCGACCTAACGCCAGTTTCCATAAAGAGCTTTGATGTTATCATTGGCATGGATTGGTTGAGCCCCAATCATGTCGACATCCTTTGTTATGAAAAAGCCATCCATCTCAATCTCCCCTCTGGCCAGACTCTCATGATCTACGGCGATAAATTCGGTTCCAACCTTCGCATCATTTCATGCATCAAAGCTCAAAAGCTTTTGCGAAAAGAGTGTTACGCATTTCTAGCTCACGTAATCAACGAGAAACAGGAAGTTAAAGACCTCGAGAGCATCCCCGAAGTCTGCAACTTTCCTGATGTCTTTCCCGAAGAGCTCTCGGGAATTCCTCCCGAACGTCAAGTCGAGTTTCACATCGACCAAATTCCTGGAGCTAATCCTGTAGCCAAATCTCCATATCGCTTAGCGCCAGCAGAAATGCAGGAGTTATCCAGTCAGCTCAATGAGATACTTAGTAAAGAGTTCATCAGACCGAGTTCCTCACCCTGGGGAGCCCTGGTATTATTTGTGAAGAAGAAAGATGGATCCTTTCGGATGTGTGTAGACTACCGCGAGTTGAACAAGTTGACCGTCAAAAACCATTATCCTCTTCCTCGAATAGATGACCTCTTCGATCAACTTCAGGGAGCCAACTATTTCTCGAAGATAGACCTTAGATCAGGGTACCATCAGCTGTGAGTTCATGAGAATGATGTTTCCAAGACAGCATTTAGGACTCGATATGGTCACTACGAGTTCGTAGTGATGCCCGTCGGTCTAACCAATGCACCGACAGTGTTCATGGACCTGACGAACCGGGTGTGTCGCCCCTTTCTGGACAAGTTCGTCATTGTGTTCATTGACGACATACTTGTCTATTCCAGAAGCGAAGAAGATCACAAACAACACTTGAGATTAGTGTTGGAAACTCTTAGATCGGAAAAACTGTACGTGAAATTCTCCAAATGCGAATTCTGGATTCGGAAGCTAGCTTTCCTTGGTCACATGGTAAGCGAGGAGGGTATACACGTGGACCCATCCAAAATCAAGGCGATAGAGAATTGGTCGGCACCGAAGACACCCACAGAAATCCGTCAATTCTTGGGTCTTGCCGGCTATTAGCGCAAATTCATCCAGAATTTATCCAGAATCACCAAACCCCTAACCACTCTGACACAGAAAGGTGTACCCTTTTGTTGGAGTGAAAATCAAGACACTGCCTTCCAAAACATTGAAGCGAGCCTGGTGCAGCGCACCTATCCTGTCCCTGCCCGAAGGGACAGAGGATTTCGTTGTCTATTGCGATGCGTCCAATTAGGGATTAGGTTGTGTGCTTATGCAGAGAGGAAAAGTTATCGCTTATGCCTCGAGACAGCTGAAGACACACAAAGTTAACTATACAACTCACGACCTGAAGTTAGGAGCAGTGGTCTTCGCACTGAAGATTTGGAGACATTATCTCTACGGAACCAAGTGCACGATCTTCACCGACCATAAAAACCTTCAGCACATCTTTAATCAGAAGGACTTAAACATGAGGCAATGGCGATGGGTAGAACTGCTCAATGATTATGAGTGCGAAATCCGCTACCATCCCGGCAAGGCCAATGTGGTAGCAGATGCCCTTAGCCGAAAGGAAAGCTCAAGAAACAAGGCGAAGACACTGAAAATGACCATCCATTCCCACTTATCCGCACAGATCCGAGAACGACTAAAAGCTTCACGAGACAGACAAAAGAGTCACGCTGATAAACGACTGAAACCCTTGGAATTCCAGGTTGTAGATCATGTCCTGTCGAAGGTCTCACCCTGGAAAGGCATGATACGCTTTGGAAAGCATGAAAAACTTAACCCAAGGTACATAGGACCTTTCGAGATCCTTGCTAGGATCGGTCCCGTAGCTTATAAACTGCGACTACCTCAAGAACTTAGCAACATCCATCCTGTCTTCCATGTTTCTAATCTTAAAAAGTGTCTATCCAATGAAACCCTCGTGATCCCTCTTGATGAGATCAAGATCAACGAAAACCTGAACTTTGTGGAAGAACCAATCGAAATTATGGATCGCAAGATCAAACATACGAAACAAAGTCGCATCCCGATAGTGAAGGTTCACTAGAATGCCAAGCGGGTACCCGAATTCACATGGGAGCGCGAAGACTCGATGAAGGTAAAATATCCGCATCTCTTTCCGACTCCATAATTTGTATCTTAATTTTGAATTTCGGGACGAAATTCCCTCTAACGGGAGGATAATGTGACAACCTGAAATTATTCCGTTATTGTAACCCGTTTCCGTTAATAAAACCCGTTTGTATTTCAATTTTTCCGTTAAATTTTGGATTAAGTTAATTAAATTGAGACTTTTATTATCACTTCATGAATGTCCAAACGCATTAGAAACACGTGAAAACACCCCCAAAATTTATTTAGAAAATTTTTAGTTACGACCACGTCGGGTTACAAACACTTAATCGGGTACGACCATAAGCCTTGTTTAACGTCAGTATCGGGTAGATTTCCACCGAGCCTCAAACTCAAACCCTATATAAGGGTGAGTGGACTTCATTTGAGGCTTTTCCACTCTCTCTGTCTCTCTCTCTACTCTCTCTCTACAATCCAAGTTTTGATCCAAAATCACCCATTTCAAGCTCCAAATTGGTAAGTAATCCATCCTAGCTGATAGTTTAGCTTGTTTTGCATTCAAATCCGTGTCTAAATCATCCAATAGGACCAAATACATGTGTTTACGGCCCAGGAACGATCCCAAACCGCAAACACCCATAAATGGGGTTTTGAAGCCCCAAAACCCTTCCAAATCACTTCTAGTGCTTAGATATGACTTAGGGCTTAGATGAATAGACTTAGAACACCAAAATCTTATCATTTGGGGAGTAAGCATGAGTTTACGGCCCAAGAACATTCTTGTACCGTAAACCCTCCTTCATAGGCCGTGAACACCTTTTAAGGTGTTAAAAAGCCCCTTAAACACCTCCTATGGCTTGGAATAATGTCTAGAACCAACCACCATTGCATTAGGGACCTTAAACTTGAAAGTAACCACATCCTTAGGAGATTACGGCCATAAACCCCCCAAGTAATGGTTCCTGGGCCGTAAACTCCTATAAAGTGGTCAAATGGTGCCCTAACTTCCTTCCATGGCTTGTACTTTGGACTAGAACCACTTGTGTTTAACCTAGGATCACCAAAACAAAAAAGGAAAGGGTATGTAAGAGTTTACGCCTGTAAACTCCTTAAAATGGTCCCTTTGATGGTTTAATCCTTTCCAATGCCTTAGAACTGAACCTAGCCTAATTCCACAAGTGTTGTAAGACCATTAAGCATCCAAGAACACACCACCCATGAGTTTATGGCCGTAAACTCATGGGGATATCGTCATTAGGCCGAAAACTCCCTTAGGAGTTTACTCTTGAAGAGCAAACTCCATATCTAGGCCTTACACCCGCTTAGATGCAACCCGGATCACCCTTAACACTTGAGATGAAGTGTTTTCACGCCTCGGAGCATATATTCTTATGTAATTAGTAGTTCAAAGTCTAATTAGATACAATTATGTATCTCCTTATGTTACTTAGGAACCTCGCGCGTATTCAAGCCCTGAACCGACACTTAGCATCCTAACCGGCACATTTCTCGTCTGGTGAGTTCATACCCCTACACCTTTTTCTGTGTTTTTCAATGTTTTCAGGGGGGAATACAAGCAAAAGTACAAGGAAATCTTGTACTCAAATTTATTATTTCATTTGACCAACCGTTTAACTTGCAGAGTTAGCCTTCAGACTAATTGTGAAACTCATTATAAAATGTTATAATTTATGTTATATTTTATAACTAGTTGTGAAACCCGTATATTATATGGGTTGATTAAAACAAAATGTTAAATAGAAACGATTAAATGAGAAATTTATTTGAATTTGAAATTTGAAATAAATAAAAATTATGAGAAAAAAAACATGCAAAAAATAAATAAATTAAAATTATTGTTTAGTTATCAGATCCGTATACTAAACAGGTTAATTATAACAAAATGTTAAACACAAAGGTTTAAACTGTAAATTTATTTGAATTTTAAAATTTAAAATTTTAAATTAATATCATTATGGTAGGTTTAATTTATGGAAACTAATTAATAATATATTAGAAATGGAAAATGAAATAAATGACAAGTGGAAAATAAATATATCTTTAAATTATGACAAAATGACATGTGGCAAATTGAATGAGAGAAGGACATGTGGCAAAATCATTCTTATTTATTAGGGTAGATTTACGAAGGATTCATGCTAATCATAAAACAGGATTATTACTAACATTATACGCATATGGATGGCACCAGAGCTTCAAAAATATAGCTAATGTACGTCTTTGAGTGTCACCAGAGCTTCGAAAATACGTCTAAAATACGCCTTTGGATGTCACCAGAGCTTCGAAAATACAACTAATGTACGTCTTTGACTGTCACCAGAGATTCGAAATTTCGTCTAATATCCTCCTCTGAGTAAAATCAGAGTTTCGAAAATACGTCTATTAATATATTTCTCTGAGCGAAATTAGAGTTTCGAAAATAAAATTCTTGTTAAGTATAGTAGATATTTGTGTATGGATAATAAACCACCAACCTTTAAGGAAAATAAGGGTTTTTCCTGGGATAACTTAACTTTTCTTAATCACACTGTTTTACAAATGGATAACTAAACTTCTCTTATAAGAAAATATGGGATTTTCTTGGATAACAACTCTTTCAGAAAACCAAAGGAAACTTGTTCTTTTACCAGAAACAAACCGCTTATGAACTCACCAGCTTTATGTTGATATTTTCAAAACTGATTGTATTCTCAGGTTCTTGTTAGACAGGTATCCCGTTATTTTTGGAGCGTATAGAAGTCTCGTCTTTACTTTTGTTCGTACTGATGTATATATAAAACATGTATTACTTTGCTTTCAAAAAAATCTAAATATTTATATGTAATGTAATGGTTGTGTTTACTATGCTTGCTATGTACATTGGTTGTGATACTTTACATGACGTCCTCCGCCCCGGAACGTTTCCGCCATCGGTTTCGGGGCGTGACACTTTGGTTTTACATAACTTGAGGACAAGTTATGGACTGCATTAAAACACATAATGATCATGAATTAAACTACCAAGTAGGTTACATACAATTCCTATGATCATCTAATCTTCATAAGTTCAAGAACATGAATATGAACATTTCAAGAATCATAAATTACTCTTAAAACTTGTAATTTTTGATAATTGCCATTGAAAATGGATTAACATAAACATTAAACCATCTAAAACAAGTTTTAAAACACCAAAACAGTTTAGGGTAATGTTTCTAGTCCATTTCCAGCAACAAAAGTCGAAAATTTGTTGTCAGGGCCTCCTACTCGTCGAGTGCATGAACCTACTCGACGAGTAGGATGAGTTTTCACTTGGACTCGTCGAGTCCCCCCATGGACTCGGCGAGTCCACTATTCAGACAGCAAGCAATTTTGATTTTTAACACATTTTTGCACAAATAACAAACAAACAAGCCTAGGCTCTGATACCACTGATGGGTTTTGAGCATTCTAACACTTCCTAAGTGTACATGAAACCCTAATAAACCTTGGATCTATGTTTGTCTAAGATTCATGCAAAATTGATTTCCAATGTTCATGATCCTATCTAGCATACATGGGGAACATTTAACTTAAATGAAAGATAGAATAACATAACTTGTTGTTGATTTTGATTCCTTGAAACCTTGTGAGCCTAGCACCTAAGTGTGATGCCTCAAATGCTTCACACAGCACCAAATGCTATGCAGTAATCTTGGAGAGAAAGTATAACACTCAAAAATTGGCTCTAGCTCTCAAGAATGCATGTGTAGCCGATTTTGGGAGAAACATGAGCTTTATATAGTGTGTTGTATTAGGTAAACCCTAATGTAACATGACTCTTTATTTCTATGATCCATGGATTAACTCCATGGAGCATCCTATGGGTGGAACCCAACTTGATAATCTATGGAGCCTCTTAGCCCACTATATAAGTTATGGATGATTTACATAATCAACCCATATATTTAATTAGTTATCTTTTGATCACTTAATTAATTCTAGATTAATTCTTGACCAAACTAATTAAATAATATTATTAATATATTAGAACTTATAATATATTAATAAACCATAAGTGTTATTTCTCTCATTTAGTTTATCCAATGCATGGTGCCATGCAACCCAAATGGACCATGCCGAGTCGGGTCAAGTACATACCAGAAATAGTTATGGACGTTGACACCTTATCCAACACGAACCCCCCGAGGTCTTCCATACAAGTATCACAAAGACAACTAGCATACCAAATATCACACAACCAACTAGCATACAACATATAACTAATTGTCATGGGAACCCCCGCATGGTCTTCACATTAATACATAATGTATCGATAGCACATTCCCAATAATCATCACAACTAAATAAATGGGCCGGCCTTGGTGCCTTAGACCCATTGGTATGGTGAAAAGACGCACCTCGAATGCAGAAGCTTCCTGAAAGAAATCCTTAGGTGCTGCTATGTCCCCTTCCAGAGCTATCAATGCCGATCAATATACCTAATTAGCAATTGGGACCCATACTATAATCCTTAATCCATGCATGGGGTAAAATGACCATTCCACGCTTGGCCCAATATGATCCAAAACTAAGGCCCAAGCCCAAAACAAAAGCCCAACACCATAATGTCCATAAATCCATCAATGGCCCAATTTTCCAAATTGGGCCCAAACCTCTACATGGGTCTTGCCATAAGAACCAAATCGTTCTTTTCTGCCCAACACACTCTATATTCTGGCCCAATAATAATCCAAACACTTAAGCCCAAAATGGTAAAAACACTCGTGACCCAAACCATGGCTCAAGTTTCCAATTTGGGCCCAAATCCTTTCGGGGCCTTTTCCAACATCACTAATAGCCCACAACCTGATTGCCCAACGGGCCTAAGATAAACAAAATGGTTACCCGCTACGAGGACAAGGAGTATGTCCTGGACAAGGAGCTAAAGGAGGTAAATGTCAACACTGCTACTCCCAAGGAGATCGTTGCCTTTGAGGCCCATGAGCGAGATGCTACGAAAGTCCATTACATCATGCTCGCGACTATGACTGCAGAACTCCAAAAGTCCTATGAGGACTACTATCCCAATGAGATGCACCAAGATTTACTAGACAAGTACCACCAAAGTGCCAGGCAGGAGAGGTACGAGATCATCACTTCGATGATCACAACCAAGATGAGGGACAGAGAGTCTGTCATTGCTCATCTATAGAAAATGCAGAGATATGCCGACCGCCTGCTAAAGTTAAATGTTAACTTTGATGAAGAGCTGGCGATTGATATCATTCTTAACTGAAACTATAAAAAAAATATTTTATCTTAAAACTATATCAACATGGATGTCTATTTATAGAGAATAAAAAAAATTATGAATTTTGATATATTTAAAATCATTTTTCGATAAAAATAGTTCCTTAAAAATTATAAAAACGAAAAAAAAACTATGTATTTGTATAAATTAAGGTAATGATTAGCATAGTTTAAGGAAACATGTTTTGTTGGGAAATACATGTGTATTCATTTCCCATTTCTGCCGGTACGATTGATGTTTTTGCGACAAAAATAAATTAGTTGTTAAGAATGATTCCCCCATTCTCAACATTTTTTATTTTCTCAATTGAACTTATATATATATATATATATATATATATATATATATATATATATATATATATATATATATATATATATATATATAGGCTTAGGTTGTTCAATTCAAACTAATTATTGTACATCTATCGTATGCTATGAGAATTACTAAGAGAATAAGTTGTTTAGCAATTCGAATACGTTCAACCTTACAAGAATATCGTCATTTTCATGTAAAGACAATTATAATTTCAATGCTTGCCTTCTCATTAAACAATCATACGTATAAATACAAAATACTAAGGAAAGGATATACAACAGAAATACATATACAGAATATATCTCGCTAAGAGTCCCCCTCAGTCTTAGCGGGAGGAAGACGAATACTGAGTCTGTCTCTAAAATCAAGAAATAGTTGTCGCAGAAGGCCTTGAGTAAATATGTCAGTATATTGATAAGTAGATGGAATATGAAGAACTCGTATTTTACCAATAGTGACCTTTTCATGGAGAAAGTGTATATCCATTTCAATGTGTTTGGTACGTTGGTGTTGCACAGGATTACCGGATAAATAGACAGCATATACATTGTCACAATAGACGATTGCGGAACGTTTCAGGGGTGCATGTAACTCGAGAAGAAGGTTGTGAAGCCAATAGACTTCAGTAACTACATTTGCAACACCACGGTATTCGGCTTCAGCACTGGACCTTGAAAGAGTGGCTTGACACTTGGCAGACCATGAGATGAGATTGTCACCGAGAAAAATGCAATATCCAGATGTAGAGCGGCGGGTGTCCGGGCAACTGCCCCAATCAGCATCAATATAGGACACTAGCTGAGTGGATGGAGAGGATAATAACGTAAGACCATGATCTGGGGTGCCTTTGATGTACCGTATTATCCGTTTTAAAGCACTAAAGTGACTGATTTTTGGAGCGTGCATAAAGAGGCAGATTTGTTGCACGGCGTATGATATGTCTGGATGTGTGAATGTAAGGTATTGGAGAGCTCCCGCAAGACTCCGATATAGGGATGGATCAGCCACAGGATCACCGTCATGAAGACTGAGTTTGGAATTAGTGTCAACGGGAGTGGTGACTGGTTTGCATGCTTCCATGTTGGCACATTCGAGGATTTCTTCAACGTATTTGCATTGAGATAAGAACATGGTGTTCTTGGTGCGCGTGACAGCAATCCTGAGGAAGTAAGATAGTGGGTCTAGATCAGTAATGTCGAATTCCCGTTTTAGAGCACTGAGGAGCCAAGTTTTGAGTGTTGTATATGACGTAGTTAACACTATGTCATCGACATATAGAAGTAGATAAGTTGTCTCATGGTGTTTTTGGTAGATAAATAAGGAATTGTCACTCTTTCTGCACACAAATCCAATAGTTAGTAAATAAGATGCAAATCGTTGATACCATACATGCGGTGCTTGTTTTAACCCATACAAGGATTTCTGTAATTTGCAAACTTGGTCCGGATAACTAGTCTTAAAAAACCAGGTGGTTGGTGCATATATACGGTTTCCTTCAAATTACCATGTAAAAAAGCATTTTTCACATGCAATTGATAAACATCCCAATTTCGAGCCATCGTGTGACAACCCGGAATTTTCATTCGGTCAAACCCTAAAAGTCAATCACTTCATATTATAAGTCAAGTTCACTTTTACTTGTTTTTGGGAAAAATAAGTTCATTTGATTTTTTTTAATAATTAATCTTTAAACGAACGGGTGAACGGATGGGCCGTCTCGGGACTCGAAATTTCTAAACCGCAAACACCTCGTGTCTTAGCAGTTTGCGGCCAAACTTTTAAGTTTGGGTTGAAAAATCACACAAAAACCATGAACTCATGCATATGCATGAGTTTACTCCCCAAAATCTAGTCATTTTATGTTTACTCCCTAAAAGCCAAAAGAGTAAACTCAAAAACCTCTCAAGTATCATCCTAGAATTAAATCAAGATCTTCAAACTTGTAAGTGTTCTAGCCATTCCAAGTTGATATAACACTTAATCTAGTGTTTGTGCATCTATTCATCCATCCATTTTTGTGTTTTGATTAGATTTCCAAACACACCAAGAACACACACTAAGTGTTCTGACTTTTAGCTAAATCCAAGCTTCCTTATAGTAAGTACTTCCATCCTTGAGTCTTATTAAGAAAGTATTACATATTAACATCAAAGAAAAGTCTCAAGAACACCAAGATCAAGGTGTTCACAGTTTTGGGAGGCTCCCAAAACCGTAAACACCAAATACGGTGCAAAGTGGTGCCTTAAGGTGCCTAGATGCTTCACCATGCCTTAGGGACTTGTATAGATTCATCCTTGATGAGTTTATCACACAAAAAGCACCAAATACTTACATTTTTATGTGTTTACGGTTTGGGGATCTCCCAAAACCGTAAACACCCCAAAAAGTGCATAAAAGTCCCATAAAAGTCCAATGGTTATTCATTATGTCTAAATCTAACCTAGACTATTGCCATGATTGAGCTAAGGACTTGAAAACCCCCAAATACCAAACTTATGGGTTTAAGGTTGTAAACTCATGAGTTTAAGGTAGTAAACTCATGAGTTTAAGGTAGTAAACCCAAGGGGAAATGACCATGAGGCTGTAAACTCCTCAAAGGAGTGTAATGATGCCCTAATCTCTTCCAAAGGCCTAACCATCAAATAGAAATGCTTCAAAGGACTTGAAAAACCTCAAAACAACTTATGGTCAAAAAGTGAGGAGATTACGAACGTAAACTCTTGAGTTTACGACCGTAAACTCATTAGGTCAAGGTCATGAAAACCGTAAACTCCAAGGGAGCTTACCCTTGAACCCTAAACACAATAGCAAGGTCCTTTAGCACCTAGGTGCAATCCTTATGACTTGTAGCACTTATATAAGGTGTTTTACATGCCTTAGGATGTCTTAACTTTGTCAATTAGTGGTTTAAAGTCTAATTGGATACATGTATGTGTGATTATATGTTAACTAGGATCATTGAGTGTGAACAAGTCTTCGCTTGTCATCTAGCTATCCCACATCATTCAGTTCATCCAAACCACCATCTACAGGTGAGTTCATACCCCTTAATCAATGTTTTAAATGATTTTAAATGCTTTAATGGGGGGGGGGGGGAATACAAGTAGAAAACAATATGTTATTAAATCACTTATATGTATTTTATAACTGTGTTTTCATCCAGCAGATTTCACATACTTCAAAATGTGATGCATGAAATGGTTTTCTATCTTAAAATACCTTGGTAACAAAAGTATTAGTTTTGAAATGTTTATTAAAATGACATCAAGTCATTGTTAATTATTGTTCAAAACTCTTAGATGTCTTACAAAACCATTTTTACCTTCTTGAACAAAACTATATCTATACACTTATGTTCTTATATATGTATTGATGTTATAGTTTTCATCCTTCATTCAGTTTCCCACACTCTTGTGTAGCAAGGGTGTATAAACCTGCTTGGACAACCAATTACCTTCCAGTTAACTATTATAGGGATAGTTAGAAGATACAAAACATTATTCCTATTACAAGGAATTACATCAAAGTCAGTTCATTCATGAGTCTATACTATGCATTACATGTTACATGAATACCTTTACATAGATACATTTACCTGTATACACTTACATGAATACTTGTATCTTGATTCACAAGAATGATTTATTAGTACCTTCTGTGTAAATTGTCTTGCCTATCCCAGTTCAACGGGATATCTAGATGGGACTAACCATTCCGAAACCCACCTGTTAGCAACAGCGGTAGATGAACATCTACGGATGCCTACGGTTATTACTTATACTAGGGGTACCTTTACGGGACTAACCATTCTGTTAGCCTACTGTTCGCTACAGAGGTAAATGACCATCTACGGGTGCCTACGGTTAATACTTATACTAGGTGTACCTTTACGGGACTAACCCTTCCTTAAACCTGCTGTCGCTACAGAGGAAAATTGAACAATCTACGGATGTTCAAAGGTTATACATTTCGCAAATCGCGATGTCGTGTTAATCCTAATACAAAAGGATAACAATTACATGATTACTTTATTCCTATTACTTTATTTTGTGATACATTCACATAAACGATAAGTTAGACTAAGTACTGTTAGTAATAGTCAAAAAGGAAGGAAAAACTATCATTTTTATAGCAGAACATTCGGGTCTTGGTAGAAGACTACATTTCATAATAGGAAGACTACATTTCATACTAGTAGGAATTAAGGGATTTTCTAGGGTTTTCATACTTATATCAACTGTTTCATTTAAAGGTTTACATGGTATTCATAACAGCTTTCCAAAACAAGACAAAGATACTTAAATACTTATGAATTCACCAGCTTTAGGCTGATACTCGCTTTCAAAATAACTTGTATTCTCAGGTCAACAGTAGACAAGTACGATGGCCAGGTTTTGAGAAGACGGAGCACAGTCAAGACTCGTCTTTTATTTTGATTGTATATTTTGGTGTCTTATTACATTGAAAGAACACACATGTATTAAAACTTTACTTTTAATGCAATGGATGATGTGGTTGCTTGTTTACTACTTTACACTGTTGTGATACTGTACATGACGTCCTCCACCCCGGAACGTTTCCGCCGTTCTTGGTTTTGGGGTGTGACACATGGCGAGGCTAAGAACAGTGCGAATGGTGGCCGGTTTCACAACCGGGCTGAATGTTTAGTCGCAATCAATACCAACCTCTTGTGTTTTTCCATTCACTACAAGTCGTGCCTTGTAGCGCTCCAAAGTGCCATCTGCCTTAAACTTGTGCCAAAATAACCAGTGACATCGAATAACATTATGATTTGATGGTATAGGCACAAGATCCCATGTTCCCTATTTTAATAAAGCATTATATTCAATAGTCATAACATCGAGCCAGTTTTGATCTTGTAAAGCAACCCGTGGGTTGGATGTGATTGGGGATATTTGTTGAGTGTGGAGTGTGTATTTGGGGTTTGGTTTGACAATTCCACTTTTAGATTGTGTATTCATGTGAGAGGATGGTGGAGTGTTATGGATAATAGGCGGTGGTGGTGGTGGGTGAAGGTGGTGGTGAGGTGGGGAGGGTGGATGTGAGTGTTGTAGTGAATTTTGAGGTGGGGGGTGAAGGTGGTGGGGAGGGTGGTGTTGTATTCGTTGGGATAAGTTGAGGGTTAATTAAGTATGGTGATGGGTCGTTTGTATCTAGAAACTCATAGGATTCAGCTCGATACTTTGCAATATTAGAGTAAGGGAAAATATGTTCATGAAAGGTGACATGGTGAGAGATGATTGGTTTGGAATTATCAAGTGGTAGGCATAGATAACCACGATGATTGTCTGTATACCCAAGGAAGACAAAAAGGATGGATCGTGGGGCTAGTTTGTGGGGGACGGTGGATGTGGTGTTAGGGTAACATAGACACCCAAATGTTCGTAAATGTTTATATGTGGCGGTATGAAGGTAAAGGATTTGAGTTAGTGTTTTGTTACCAATGACACGTGATGGTAGGATGTTGGTAAGATATGTGGATGTATGGATCGTATAGCTCCAAAATGAGGGTGGTAGTAACGCATGAATTAAAGAGGTTCGTACCATGTTATTGAGGGTTCGAATTATGCGTTCTGCCTTGCCATTCTGAGGGGAGGTGTATGGGCATGTGAAGCGAAGTTGAACACCATTAGTGTTGCAAAACTGTGTGAAGGTTGCGTTGTGAAAGTCACGTCCATTGTTGCACTGAAAGGATTTAATGTTGGAGGAAAACTTAGTTTGGACATATTTGTAGAATTGCGTGGGGAACAGAAAAGTTTCGGATTTGACTTTAATGGAAAACGTCCAAATATAATGTGAAAAATCATCAAGTAACATAAGGTAGTAGTTCTGGTTGAGTTTACTTTTAACAGGTGATGTCCATATATCAGCATGAATAATATCAAAGGGTAAATATGTAACAGAAACATAATCATCAAAGGGTAATCGACAATGTTTTCCCAATGAGCAAGCATTACATGAAAACAATGTATTTTAGAGCTAGAAAACGATAGACATGAATTTAAATATTGTAAATTAGAAACTATAGGATGACCAAGTCAGTTGTGCCACATATTTGGAGATTCTGTATAAAAAGCGACAGGTGGGTGCTTGTTGGTAGGTGATGATGTGAGTTGATAAAGATCGCCATGGCTGTCACACTGAGTGATATGTTTCTTCGTGATTAGATCCTTCATAGTAAAACCGAATGGGTCAAATTCAACAGAGGTATTATTGTCACGATTAAATTGTTTCATAGCAACAAGGTTTTTGATGATGTTAGTGACAAGGCAAACATTGTTTAGGCGATAAGGATGATTAAGGTATGAGGTGATTGCATTTCCATGACCAAAAACTGGAACTCGATGGCCATTACCAACCAAAATATAATTATCTTTATTGAAACGAGAGAAATTAGAGAGCTTACTAGCATCTCTAGTGAGGTTGGATGTTGATCCTATATCCATATACCATGAGCTATCGGGTTGTTGCATCTGCATGGTTTGGAATGCTTGTGCAAGTTCGGTTGGTGTCATCGCGCTGGAGTGGGCCGATTGTGAGTTTGAAGCAAAGTTGGCTTATGGGTCCGTGTGGACTTGTTGTTGCTGCTGGGCCGGTGAGAATCAGATTTTTGGACGAGGCCCCATAATTCCAACCTGAGGACTGTGGGGTACGGGCATGGAGGGGCGGACCAGGGGTATAGGGGAAACCAACCGGGCCATTTCCATGGGGTTTGCTGTGACGAGAATCTGCCATTGCTACGTCTGCGTCCTCTGCCGCAAGACCAGCGTCCACTGCCACGCTGATTTCCCCAGTTTTGACCACGTCCATTATAGCCTGAGTTATGGTTATTAGTGCCGTTGTTGGAGTTTTCGAAAGTGTCACAGTCAGCCCGTTGAGTGACGAAGGCTTGGGGAATGGTGGGGTCAGGCTTGTTGCGGCGGGCTTCTTCAAGGAGGAGGGAGGATTCGGCTTTTGTGAAGCTGGGAAAAGGGTTGGTTTGTTGTATAATGGTAGCGACGGTATCGTAGTCCCCTTTTGTGAGACCAGAGATGAGTTGGAGGACCATCTTTGTTTCTGACACCGGGTTTCCAACGTTTTCTAGTTGATCGGCTAGGTTCTTGAGGTGTGAGCAATATTCAGTGATGTTCGAGAAGGCAGAGAGATGAGTGTTGTTAAATTGTTCCTCGAGGTAAACTGCACGAGTGTTTTTATTATCAAGAAATATTTCTTGAAGACGCTTCCAAAGGTCAAGGGCCGATGCACCAGGTTTCATGATGGTGTGAGCGAGATCCAGTGTTATGGTGATGTAGATTCGGGATTTAACAAGGGCATCAAGTCGATCCCATGTGTCTTTATCAACATCGGTAGGTTTGGGGGTTTTGTCATCGATGTGATCTTTCACGTTGTTAGCACATACGTGAATGTTGAAGAATTCCACCCATGAAGGATAGTGATCGTCAGATCGGTTGAGAATGAGAGGTATGACATTCTTGATGTTGCTCACTGTGAACGCTGAGTGGACGGTGGATTGGGTGGTTTGTGCTTCGCCTGGCATGTCGATGAGATGAGAAGGAGATATGGAGGGGGAGGGAAAAAGAACAGAGGTCGACTGATGTGGAGGGTGCGACGGCTTAGGGTTAGGCCAAAAGAAGCTCTGATACCATAAAGACAATTATAATTTCAATGCTTGCCTTCTCATTAAACAATTGCCCGTATAAATACAAAAGGATTCCTAATACTAAGGAAAGGATATACACCATAAATACATATACAGAATATATCTCGCTAAGATCATGCATTCTCGTGAATTTTTTTTTTTTTTGTTCTCATACATCATTTTTCACTCATTTTTATTCTGGCATAATACAACCCAATACCGACAAAAATAATAATAATAATAATAATAATAATAATAAGTGTATAATAACCTTATAGACGATTTAATTAGTGAGAATGTGTGTTAATGACAATAATTATGTAAGATTGAACGTATATATATTATCAAACAACATATTTTCTTTATCATTCTAATAACATACGATAGATGTATAATAAGTAGTTAGAATACTATATATATATATATATATATATATATATATATATATATATATATATATATATATATATATATATATATATATATATATTCTTGCAAAGTATATTTCAATAGAGTACTCAATATATTTTAGATTGATATTTATTCTATATATTCTTGATTGTTATTATGTTCTATTCTAATTATTCTTATTTTTATAATGTGTGTATTAATATAATATTCTACTTAATCTCAAATGTTAATACATGATATTCTAACTACTCTTTGAATTTCCTTGCCTTTTAGTATAAATTCTATATATTATGGTTGCTATTATGTGCTATTATAAAAATTCTATTTCCCTGCAAACGTCTTACATATTCATATATGATAACACCGTTCTACTAATTATTCTAGATCTCTACAAATGTTTTACATATTCAAATATGATAACACTGTTTCAACTCATTATTCTAGATATTGTTACTTATTTTTTCTACATTTTGTTATTGTATGTCAAGGACATAAAGAAATATTTGAGAGGGTACATACAACATTTTAAAAGGAAAAAACAAATATGGAACAAGTTGTATTGTTGAAGATTCTAGACGATGGTAAAATTAAAGCAAAAATGAAAAGGATAAATGATTAGTATTAATAGTTTAAATATTATTAGGCTGTAGGAAGTGGCCGAAGAGGATGCTTGACAAAGGAGTTAAGTTGAGGTAGAGCTGGTCGATCCGGAACATAATGTCCCTTCACCTTAGCAGGACATATTTTCATCTCTCCTCAACCTATGGTTGTTAAACGGTTGTCGGACGACAAAGAAGAAATTTGTTTGGTTGACATGGAGCTCGGTTGTCTTGCCATTCCTATCAAACTTATGTTGATTAAATAGAAATTAAATACAAATACAATGCAATATGGTTCTCTCTCTCTCTCTCTCTCTCTATATATATATATATATATATATATATATATATATATATATATATATATATATATATATATATATATATATATATATATATATATATATATATATATATATATATGAAAAAGTTTAATAGAGGACCATAATTATTGGTTCTTCAAGGAACCAAATCTTTTTATTTTTTTAATTTCTAGGGCTTATTCTTTATCGAAAAAAAAATCTAAAATATCTAAATTCATATATTAACATTATGAATGTGAAAAATATTTTTCAGATTCACGTTGTGAATTTTCAAAACTTCACATTGTGAATTTGACGTAAAAAAAATTCAGATTTATATTATTGGAAAAGGGATAAAAACTTATGAATTTCTGTATTTTTAGTTTTTTTTTTCTTTTTTTTGATAAAAAATAAGGTCTAAAAGTTAAAAAAAAAATTGGTTCCTTGGTTAATTATGGTTTTCTATTGAACCTCATATATATATATATATATATATATATATATATATATATATATATATATATATATATATATATATATATATATATATATATATATATATATATATATATATATATATATATATTTGGGGTACGAGTATGTTTCCCATTCCTTTAGTACTCATATTGGATTGTTTTGTTGAAGTTGTTCTTATCTTGGTGGCATAATATGCTCAACTAATGGGGCAATATCATGGTGGATATATAAAATTGAAATTGCATCGAGATTTCATCTATCTCAATCATTTTTCGAACACATCATTATAAACTTGATAGTTGCACTATATTATGGAATGTTTTTATGCAATATTATAATTGATATATAAATTATAATGTATGTATTAGATATATTCAAAATTGCAATTTATTTTTTTAAGCAGAATACACTATATATTTTGAATTGATATTTATTATGTATATTATTGGATGTTATTATGTTTTAAATATTCTAATTAGTATTATGTAAGTTTTAATAAGACCTTCGTATATTATATAATTTTAGAATTATTGTTTATATGCATATTATTTTAATAGAATAAAGTTAATACATATTATCATAATTAATGTTTATGTTTGTATGTAGAATATTCTACAAGAATAGTAATATTCTATATTTGACGTATGATATTAGTAATATCTTTAACATGTTAGATATTTCGTTAACATGAACTTTTAATAAGACATTACAAATATCATATAAGCAACATTTTAAGAGAATAATGGTATATGCATTACTTGAATGAACATCAAAACACAAACCTTGAAATAGATGACAAAACATAAACAATCAAAGCATGGAACTGATGAAATCAGTCTCATTGGAAAAATGAACCTTGAAAATGACGAAATCAATCTCAATTTGAAAAACCAAGGTTCGCAATAATGAAATCGAGCTCAATGAAACTTGAAAATAATGAAATCGGTCTCAATTAAAAAAACAAAGCTTGAAAATGATGAAATTGAGCTCAACTGGTGACCAATTACTGATAAAGTTTAATATTTTGAAAAGGATGAGAGTTAATTAGTGAATGGTAAACAATCAATGTGAATTCGAGAATAGATAATCGACTAGGGAAGAAGCTTAAAATCATAAAGGGAAACTAATGAAATCGATATCATGTGATGATTGATAACGGATGATGTTTAAAATTGCTAGCATGATGAGAATTGATTACCAAACTTGTTTAGTACCGTTGGAAACCATATCTACAACATTAATTAAACTTTCATAACAAAAACCCAAAATTATTAATCAATTATTTTAAATAAATTAATAATTAAGAGATATTTTTTTAGTTATATAAAATTATAATCGTTGATTTAAATAAATATATGAAATTATATTATCTTATAATCTGTATTAATTACTTTAATTCTTAGTTTAATGTTATTAATTTATTGTAATTAGAATTTGAAATTTGAAACTTGAAACGAAGAATTAATAGGTTGACAAGTAGTATGACAGTAATTAAGAAACCTAATAGGTGATACATAACAAAAGGAAAATAATCTTTTATTAAACCGGGTGTTGCCCTTCCTCCTAGAGGTTGAGGGTTCAAGTCTCATTGGAGACATAGATGGAAATATGAGTAGTTTAGGAGTAGAGTAGATTTGATGTTCCAAAAAAAAAAAAAATCAACATGGATTGGAAAATAGATAAATGATTAATATAAAAGTTTAAAATTGAATTATGTAACTTATGCAATCGATCTTAGTTGATGTTAGATTACCAATTCTTCAAATCTTCGTCAAATCAGTATGAATTGATTTAAGGATTTAAAATCTTATGATCGATGCTTAAATATTATAATGGATTACTAGCTAAGCATGACATTGCTAAAAAAGGATGTCAATTGATTACAGATTCTTAAAATTTTCGTTAAATCAATGACAACTGGATTAGTGATTGTTCAAAACTTTGTCGAAATATCAATTTATGATTGATCATTGAAATCGATTCCATAAACTTTTCTTTAAATCCGATCAGCATCAGATAAAAGCAAGATTTTGTTAGAAATACAAAGTAAATTACATCCTAAACATAAAAGAAAACAAATTTGACTAAGCTTTCCCTAAACATCTAATGAGGCGCCTTAATAAGTAATTAGGTGGTTTGTACTTATTTGGTGGATTGTTGTGAACCATATAATTAAAAATGGTAGATTTTACGTTTGAGATCTAGTCCTGTTGTCTCATAAATTTTTATTGGTCACAAAGAACCTTTATCTATATATGTATAGCTCTTTAAAATATAATTTCCGACTTTCAAAAAGAATCTAAATGGGTTTGTAAATACTTCTAACGATGGATCAAGGAATAACATGTCGGGGATATCATATTTAAAAGAATATGATTGTAAAAACCATGAACACCACTAAAAAATTATAAAAGTTAAAAATATTTTATCAGTTATTGCATCGACTGAATTTAAAACTAAAAAAACCATATCATGATTATTTTTGACTTTAATGCTGATCACACAATTGGTCGATTAGTGGAAATACTAATAGAGTACTAAGTTGAAGTAATTCAAATAACTTTTAATTCAAATATTTGGAGGTTGCGATAGAAATTTAGGAATAGAGATGTTAAATTAATAAATAAAAAATAAACTTTATTAAATCATTTGGTTGTTAATAAAAAATCGAACTTCATTAAAGCTATCGGAAAGTTTACACTAATAAAAGAAGACTTTGCCGTTAAAAAAACCATAGAGAATTTTTTTTGGAAACAACAAAATTATATTAAATACCAGACACTGCCAATCAAGCACAAGACATTGACAATCAAGCACGTAGCAGGGCACAAAACAATTATATAACGTTAAACGTGAAGCAAATCCACTCTACCCAATTACATACACCAAAATGACCACTACGCTTTACCCAACTAAAAACCGAAGTGGTAAGGATGTTCACCAGCTTCGAAGAAGAGATTCTAAATTTTTTGAAAATCAAGTCATTCATTGCTTTCCAGACGCACCAAAGAAAGTCATAAATGATAACCAGCACGAGATCACGTTTATTAGGACATTGGCCCCAATCCGCCGAGAAACCCCTGTCACAAAATTTTGGTCTGAAATGTTATATCATGGGAAAATCCACTTCAAGTCCTCCTTAGCGAAATGACGGCCCACCAGAAAGTGATTCGAATCATCCAGACCAGTAGAACAAAAATGACAATTCAGAGAGGAAAACAAATTCCTCTGCAAGAAAGTGCAAGCGCCAAAGGGATCCAATCTATACAGGCACGCCAAACAAACTCAATAACTTTACGAGGAGCGAGGTGAACCCAAATGGTTAGGTTGTCCACGTGAGTAGTAATCTTATAGTCAATGAAATACCTCAAATTACAAACATAGAAATTACCGTCAGAAGAGAGTTTGCATCTCCAGTTATCCACACCATGAGCTAAAATCACCTGCAAAAGAGCACATATAGAGATGGCAACGAGGGCGGGGAATACAGGGGACTCCAATCCCCATCCTCATCCCTGAATTCTCAGTCCAATATCCATCCCCATCCCATCCCCATTGAGGAATATAAATAAACCCCATCCCCACCCCAATGGCGACTGGGGATCCCCAACGGGGAATCGGATATTTTTTCCTTATTTAATATGAAAACTTTTATGTCACAACTAACAAAATTAGGGTTGAAAGGGGTGATTCACGTACAAAACCTTTTCCTTTATGTAACTTTATAACATCAAATTTGCCAAATTCAAACTACAATGTTATTTAAGTTCATACGTATGTACATTACAAATCAAGCTAAAACAGCCTCGTACAAGCCTAAAAACTTGATCCAATATAAGTCCAATCCATTTTGGGTTTTGGTCCAAAATTCTTGGCCCAACACCTTATTGGGCCGAAAACTCTTTCCTTGAACTTTATTGGGCCGAGAGCCTTCCTTTGGGCCTTATTGGACCGAAAGCCTTTTCTTTGGGCCTTATTGGGACGAAAACTCTTTTTGGGCCAAGCCAAAAACCAAAAACCATTTCTTTTGGGCTTTCCTTTGGACCGAGAACCCTAGGGTTCGGTTAAGGTTGAACAAAAAAAAAAGAGAAAAGAAATGGATTAAGAGTGGTGACATCTCATTTTTGTTCACCAAATAACTAAGTCTTGGACCACTATGTATCCATGCTACTTTCACATCATACATCAAAGGTTGAACAACCTCTCCACCCCCCCCCCCCCCTCCTACGATCGGCCGACCCCTCCCCTCCTACACACTTCACAGTCTCATTTTTCCACACTTAGTCTCAAGAATTTCCTCCCACTTCTTCTCTCATAATTTCAAACTTCTCTCATTCTTCCTCTAAAGTTCATGGGTGTGTGTGCCATTTGCAAGGATCCTTCTTCAAAAACTCTTAAACTTGGTAAGAACTTCATGTAGCCCTTGTAATTCTAAAACATTTTTATGATACCAACTTCTTGTTTACACACTTTTTTTGTGTGTTAAACTCTTAGAAACACTTCAAATTGTTGAGAATATCTTCAAGTGGTGCAAGGCTAGGCTCGAAATCTCCTCGCTCTCCTTTCTTCCTACCACACGAAATCAACCAAGGTGAGCTTCATACCCCACTATTTTCGAGTTTTTCATACTTTTTCTTTTGGGGGGTGGGATACAAGTCAAGTTTTCTTTTAATCGTTGGATAATTGCATGGACCAATGTGTTATGTGTTTAACCTTTGGGTAATTGCATGAACATGGAGTTTATCTTATACATCTTCATAAAAATCATGAGAAATGTGTTTGTTAACATATATGTTGCTTGAAATCTTGTGGGTATGGGTTGTACATTCAAAAATGACAAGAATATGAGTGTTGTGCTCAAGCATATTAACTTTTGGACATATATCTTTTAACACTTATAACTACACAAATATTTTGATAAAATAAATTTCAAAGTTATTTCATGTGTATTGTAGAAATTGTGACATGTTAGAGTTACAACAAAATAAAGTATTTTGTGTTACAAAACTCTCACAACAATGTGTTAAACAAACTACAAAATTTGATATTTTGCTAATATTAATTTTATTAGTAAAATATTTTTAACTATGTCGACACTATTTTTGGATGGCTTAAAAACTTGAGAAATTATGCTACATGACATGTTAATTAAGGATTATTTGCAAAAAGTGTTATAAATAATCTAATCGAAATGATATACAAAGCAGAAGTTATGACAGTAAAATAAGCGTGTCATAAACTGTGTATCATAAAAACTTTAAAGGCATGTATAAAAATCTGCGTGTCATAAAATCTGTAAAGCATGTCATAAGCTGAATAAAATGAAATCTGCCAAATCGCGAGTCATAAAATAGCTGTCACATGTTTGCAAAGGATATGTTATTTCCTTAATCGATAAAGGAACTCGAAATTTGCGTAAATATGTTAATGCTCTAGTGAGACACTTTCCTTCACCGTACCTACCTAGCGTACACCGTAAGTACTGTAGTTATAACTAGAGTCTTCTGGAGGGAGAGCGAGGTAATTGTCTATAGATCTATATGGGGTTGACACCCCCACACCTGAGTTGTTCGCTACAACTAGACGGGGCAAGTCTAGGGTGACAAATATCTTACTGAAACCGACGCATGAAGAACGTCATTACAGGCATATCAGTCACATCAATCATGGTTGTAACAACTCACATAGGGATTAACAACGTTATTTTGGAATTACAGAAAGTATACACTCCACTGGTTTTATAAAATACAAAACTACGCTTCATTTTTCTGTACACTATTACCACCACTCCAGGCTTAGGGTTTAAGACTACAGTTTTTTATACAATAGATAATATGGGATTTTCTGGGGACCTACAATTTACAACTACAAACAAAAAGAAAACAAAGTACATGCATGTAATTATTCACAGTTTTAGAACGAGACCCATAAACCATTTTTTGCAAAAAATATCGGATTTTCTGGAAGTCTTAGAAATTTTTACAAACATAGATGTTACAAACCTTTTCTTACAAAAATACTTATGAAATCACCAACATTCTATGTTGACGCTTTTCAAAACGATTTGTATTCTCAGGGACTCAGTGAGCAGGTATTTGGGCTATGGATCTTAGATATTTGCTGCATTTTGAAACTCATACATTATGTCATTTTTGTGTAATTTCATGAACATATACAACATGTAAACAATGTAAGTATGTTATCTCAATGTATGATGTTTGGTTGCTATGTTTCATTCATATTCAATTGTTGTGGTACTATACAATGACGTCAACCGCCCTCGGACATTTCCGCCATCCTGGTTCGGGGGTGTGACAGATTGGTATCAGAGCATCTTTATAGTGAACTAGTATATTTAACCATACAAGATATACAACTATCAATGCAATGGGACTAAAACACTCTGACTAAAAGTATACTTTAAAAATACAAGTATTTTATAAAAGTGTACAAACATACATGTATATTAGAAAACAATAAGAAGAGTTGGACATCGTGACTAAACTTAGACAGTTATGTAATCATATCTAGGATAAATATAGCATGATCAACTATATTTATTCGAGATACGACCAAGATGTGTCTAGGAGTGGTCAAGGTGGATAACAAATCTAAAACTTATCAGCTATAAATCAAAAAGAGGGTCTAAGAACAAAACTAAAAGACATAAAATACTATAGGGGTATTTTAACACTCTATCTACTTTCTCGTACTTATATATTCTCGTGCAGACACTATGGCAGGCTTCCATTACCTAGGAGACCCATACTTCCCCAATCAGGGAAATGGGGGATGGATTGAGGAGGATCCCGAGGAGGATCCAAAAGAGATCGAGGAGGAAGAGATCAAAGAGGAGGATATAGACGAGGAGATTAGCGATGAGGAAGAAGAGGACAATGATTAAGATCTCGAGTCCGAAGTCATCAACCCTCCATACATGGCGAGGGTAACAGCGCATCGGTTGGGCCCCAATGGCCTTACACCCCCTTGGGCCTACGACCTGGAGAAATGGAGTTGGCACCAGGGACAACGTCCACCGTTCGGGATGGAGTGAGCGTCTTACGAACTTCGCCATGGAGGGCCAGCAAACTGAGCACTTCCTGTTATGGTCCGAAGGATCACCTGTTGGATTAATGTCTGAGTCCATAACTGCAACTGGTAAGACTTGACCCTGCCCGACATAGTCCATTTGGGTTGCATGGCATCATGCATTTGGATAGACTATAATGAGAGAAATAACACTTAAGGTTTGTTAATATATTATAAGTTCTAATATATTAATAAGGTTATTTAATTAGTATTGATCAAGAATTAATTTGGAATTCATTAAGTGATCAAAAGGAGACTAATTAAATATATGGGTTGATTGTGTAAATCATTCATTCTTATATATGTGGGCTTGTGATCCAAGATTCCTTATTTTGGACTAAGTCCATGGGGTGACCCATGGATACTCCATGGAGGTTAAAATCCATGGAGCATAAGGAATGTATAAAGTTATGAGTTACATGGTGTAACCCTAATAGCCACCATATAAAAGAATCCTAAGGCTCAAGAAATCGTGCACTAGTGTGTGAATATGAGGGCTAGACGATTTCAAGAAGTGTTTCTTTTTCTCTCAAGTCATTCCATGTGCATTTGGTGTTGTGTGAACCATTTGAGGTGTCACACTTGGGGCACTAGGCACTCAAGCTTCATGAAGACAAGCTACATCAAACAAAGGTATGTATTCTATCCTTTTGATTACCCAAGTATCAAGTATTGTATGCTAGATAGGGTAATACCTTGGAAAGTTCATATTTGCATGTATAATAGTGAAAACATAGATCCAAGGTATTTAGGGTTGCATGTACACTTAGGAGTGTTAGAATGCTCAAAACCCAACAGTGGTATCAGAGCCTAGGCTTGTTTTCAATTATACTTGATGCAAATTGCTAAAAAAAAATGCTGAAAAAATCGATTTTCTGGCTTTCTGGGCACTGGAATCGCCGAGTCCACTGATGAACTCGCCGAGTCCATGAAGAAAATCATCTTACTCGTCGAGTAGGTTGATACACTCGACGAGTAGGAGCCCCAGACAACATATTTTTGAGTTTTTTTGGCTGGAATTGGACTAGGAACATTACCCTAAGATGTTTTTGGACTTATAAACTCGTTTGTGATGTGGTAATGATCATGCTAATCCAATTTCAAAGATAATTGTCAATAGATTCATATTTTGTATTAGTTTAAGGTTTAGACTAATTACATGAAAAAGTTTAATTTGACTTATCTTGTTCTTATGAGTTGCTTAGATTAATAGAAAAGTTAATTGATTATGTGTTTTCAATCCATTTTAATTTAAAAGATGATTCTAAAATGTGTTTTTTGTAACTTGTCCTCAAGTTATATGAAAAGTCACATTTAAGTTTCATAAAACTCATAAAAGTTGGCAATGGTTACAAAAATGAAGAGTCTTGTCCTCAAGTTATGGAGGTTCAAGAGTCACTTCATTAAGTAATAAAATGTGTAACCTTAATTAATTCCATAAGTTACAAAATAAAGAAAAGTTACATTCTTTTATTAGTTTAAAGTCTTCTAATTAAACTACTTTAAACACATAAGTTATGGAATTAATTAGTTTTGAATGGTTTCAAAACATGCCCTCAAGTTTTGGAAATTGGAAAAGTTTTCACTTATGAATACTTTAATTCCAAGTTAGCCCTTAGAATTTTAAGAGTTAAAATTCAACCCTTATACTTTATAATATTATAAGTTAATAATATTTATATATATGTATAAGAGTAAAGTCAGTCTTACCGTTAGTAGGCCTCATTCACGAAGCCGGACTATAAGGGGGTATTAGGTTACTACCTATAAAATGACAGTTTAATGGGTGTCCACTCTCACCCACCGCTTCCTTGACCGGTGGAGGGTCGTTAGCCGAACAGGTAGGACAAGGACTAGAATTCTCCCTTCATTAAAAGTATTAATGATAAATACTAAGTAGTTAAACTCTTCTTAATACCCAATCTTAGTTACTTAGGAAAATGTGAATTTGGTGCTAACCCATGAAATTACACTTTGCACTTTGCTTAAGTCGTTAGTGGAGCGTGTGTGGTTAACCGGCACACTAACCTGGACTTAACAAGGTAGGCAAAGGGTAACTTAATATTTATCATAGTATCCGTGGAGCGTGTGTGGTTAACCAGCACATCGATTAAAGGTACCAAGTATATTTGCATGGTTACTTCACACTTTGTTTTGTGATCCTCGACATCCCAGTCACAAAACCTGAAGGGCACACTCGAGATTGAAACATGCCATTGAATAGTTCAATGAATCTCAAAAGAATCTAGGAGTTTCAAAATCCAATTAAAGCATAATAATACATTTCATTTATCTTGGTGGAAATTGGTGAATCGTCATTCACCTACCTTCAAATATTTTATAGCTTGGATTACGGCATCCCTCTTCCGAGTTATAAAATAATTTGTAGGGTCCTAGCCTTAATATTTCATATTGGGTGTTATATTAAGGACTTTTAATCAACTATCTTGAATGTCTCCTAAAACATGTCTATTTCAGACATCTATGATCCTCCCAACTCTCTTGGAACTCCACTTCCTCCACCTCCTCCAATTATTCTCCCTAACCCACAAAGTTCAAGGTCACTCAAGCCCTATTGGAAAGGCAAGGTCTAGGTGTGATCACATCTTGGAGATGAAGTCACATATTGACAAGCCAGGAGAGTTGGGTGTCAAAGTCTTGAGAAAGTTGGTGGTTCAATCACTTTGTAAGTCACATAGTGAGTTCCTTTAGGACTCCTATGAAACAGACTATGACAAGACCCTTAATGATCTTATCTATTTGTTAAGATCAACTTCCTAAAACTTTATGGACATTGACAATGAAGACACTGGATACCCAGTAAAGCTCTCTCTTCCCAATGGAAAGGGATCGGCCATAGTTAACTCGGCTGACCAAATGGTAGAGAGAAAAGCTAAGTCTGTGATAGTCCTGCATACCATCACCAAAGAGTCCATATGTTTACATTGCCAAAGGAAGGGGAATTAGTTGCGAAGCTGCCAAATTTTACCTAAGGATGTTAAAGTCAATAAGTTTGACCCTACTTCACGTAAAATCCAGTATCTAACTCTGATAAGTTTCTATACTGAGATTCTTGATACATGATGTGACTGGGTCACATGTTGATGTTTGTAAGAATCAAAGAAGTGTAGAAACTTGGAATCATGCAAGTTGTATAGCATGATGAATGAGAATTTTTCATCTTTGGAAAAATTAAGACTAGTTCCTTGTTCACATGTATATGTGAGTCAAGTGAAGGACTAAGAGATCGAGTACACATTCTTGTGCACTGGTCAAGTCCACCACAAAAGATCGATAAGACTATTCGTCATAATTTACTAAAGCTCAGTAAATATGGTTATACTTACAAGCTTAAGTGTAATTCTGAGACATTGGAAAAGGTTCCAATGTATGGCAGAGCGAATAAGAAGAATCAAATTAGGTAGAAGGATAAAAGTTTCTCAAATCTGAAAAGATGGGAGAGTACTTTAGTATCATGTCATATCATCATCTTAATGATTAAGAGCCTTATCGCAATTCATCCTCTAAGTGCATTCTGATAGCTAATAAGAGGAGCTATGAATTGTTGAAGTGGTCAAATCAAGAAGATGAGTCATACTTCGTTCCAAAACAAGTCTTAGAGTCATACTCCAAGACTGTAAGTTGAGTGACATGTCTTAAAGGAAGGTTTCTTAACACTAGTCAAATGTAAGAGTAAAAGTTTTCTACTCTTGTACATTTGAAATTGGTAAGTTGTGATGTTTTGGATAAAACAAAGACCAACTAAGGCCAATTATGTGAAATGTTTGTCTTGATTAGAATCTGCACTATCTCTTGGATGTTTGACAAGGGAATCTTATAGGTCAAGAGGACAGTGGGAGTCTTAAAGGTCTTGAAAGTCTCAAGAACTAATCAAGAATAAAACCTAAAGTTCTTCACTAGCACATGACTTGATGTTTATAACCTATCATGTTGACATATTCTGTGCCCATTCAAATTAAAGTTGGCTTTGCATATGAGTTCTTAGAGTTCTCAATTGGTTGCACATCAACTTGGAAGCAATGGCAGGCCCTTGTGCTGCCAGGTGGCAAGAAGTTCAGATTGCACAAGTTCAATCCATAAGAGTTTGGATTTGTCACTAACCTTGTCTTGTGATTATGGTTTTGACAATTCACATGGATAAGAACACATACACCATTAAATCTAATTGTCATAAGGTGGATAAGAACACATACACCATTAAATCTAATTGTCATAAGTTTTCTCTCTGATTCATGAAAATGATGGTGAGGAAACACTTTCACTAAGTAGATTTTAGCTAAATAGCAATTGTGATATTTGCATTCTCAAAGTCGTTAGTGGAGTATGTGTGGTTAACCAGCACACTAACATGGACTTGTGAGAAGTGGCAAAGGTCTAAACAATTGAGACTATGATTATGGTATCCCTTTTCATAATTCTTAAATTGTTTAGACACACTTATGAGCTATCTAAGATAAGGCGTATGATATTGATAAAGTTTTTCTGTCTCAATCTACCAATCTTTGGAATCCACAGCCGATTCTTGAATACTTTTAATCCTCGTGGATCATCAAGTAAAGCATCATTATAGTGTATCATCCCTTCTTTCTTCACATTTTCTGGCTTTAGGGCCTCTTCTTGACATTTCTCTAATTCATCTAAAATGGTGAATTTTACTGTAGTATGAGTAATAGCATAACACATACTATTGCGATAAACCTTTCTGCTAAGTGCATCGGCAACTACGTTGGCTTTTCCAGGATGATATAGGATTTCACAATCATAATCTTTGATCAGCTCCATGGCTCGTTGTTGTCTCATATTCAAAGTTTGCTGACTGAATATGTACTTGAGACTTTTGTGGTCGGTAAATAATTGGCATTTTGTACCAAAAAGATAATGCCTCCAAAGTTTTAGGGCAAATACCACAGCAGCGAGTTCTAGATCATGAGTGGGATAATTCTTTTCATAATCTTTCAGTTTTCTTGAGGCATAGGCTATCACTTTGCCACGTTGCATCAACACACAACCGAGTCCCAATCTTGAAGCATCGCTATACACGGAGAAATCATCATCACCTTCTGGGAGTGATAAGACTGAAGCAAGAGTCAAAAGATCTTTTAGAGTTGAGAAAGCTTTTTCTTGGGAGTGATAAGATTGAAGCAAGAGTGAAACTATGAATTTCGGAAGCATTACGGGGCACTTCCCAATTTTGAATGGCTTTGATTTTGATAGAATCTATGGATACACCGTCACTAGAAATAACATGGCCGAGAAATTGAACTTGGCGAAGTCAAAATTCACATTTCAAGAATTTAGCATATAGTTTCTCCTTTCGAAGAAGTTCCAATACCGCACAAATATGAATGGCATGATCAACTTCAGACTTGGAATAGATTAGAATATCGTCAATAAATACGATGACAGACTTATCGAGCATTGGGCGGCATACTCGATTCATCATATCCATGAATACAGTAGGAGCATTTGTCAAACCGAATGGCATGACAAGGAATTCGAAATGCCCATAACGAGTACGGAAAGCAGTCTTCGGTACATCTTGCTCTTGTACTTTCAATTGATGATAGCCAGATCTCAAATCAATCTTTGAGAAATAGCTAACACCCTGAAGTTGATCGAACAAATTGTCGATGTGAGGTAGTGGGTACTTGTTCTTGATAGTCACCTTATTCAACTCACGATAATCAATGCACATCCGCATTGATCCATCTTTCTTCTTGACAAACAGTACCGGAGCACCCCAGGGAGAGGTACTCGGTTGAATGAAACCCTTGTCAAGTAGTTCTTGCAGTTGGATCATCATTTCTTTCATCTCAGCTGGCGCAAGACGATAAGGAGTCTTTGCAATCACAGCAGCACCAGGCACAAGATCGATTCGGAATTCTACTTGCCTATCCGGAGGAAGGCCAGGTAAGTCATCGGGGAAAACATCAGGATATTCATTAACAACGAGAACATCATTTACAGTTTTCTTCTCCTCTTTTAAGACATCAACTGTGTAGGCCAGATAGATAGAACACCCTTTAGATATGAATTTACGAGCTTTAAGGAAAGAGATTATTTTTAAGAGTCTTTGTTCACCGTAGACATAGATAGGATTCTCCCCTTCAATAGGAATGTGTACTATCTTTTCATAGCACAAGAGTTCTGCATGGTTCTTTGATAACCAATCCATGCCGAGAATAATATCAAAGTTGGGCAATGAGATAGGTATTAGGTTAGCAAGAAAAGTATAGCCTTCAATTTCTATAACACAATCCCTATAGACTTTATCAGCAAGTAATGATATACTTCCCGCAGTATCTACGTGAAATGGTTGCGCGAGTACAAAGCAAGCAATTTGAAAGGAATGCGCAAATTCATAAGACACAAAAGAATCTGAGGCACCAGAATCAAATAAGATGTGAGCAGGTCTAGAGTTGACAAGAAATGTACCCATCACAACATTCAGGTCCTCGCGTGCCTCCTCGGAGGTAATCTGGAATGCACGACCCTTAGCTTTTGGCACCTCCTCCTTTTTAAATGGAGTACCCTTTGATTGTTGAACAAGGACTTGACTTCTCGCCGGTTGTTGAACAAAAGCTTGACTTCCTGTTATCTGACTAGTAAGAGTAGGGCAAAAACGCTTCTTGTAGCCAATAATACCACATGCATAGCAAGTAACATCCTTTCTTGTGCAAGCTGGCTTTATATGACCCTTTTCTCCACATCCATAACAGACAATGGATTCCTTGTCTATTTTTCATTGGCCCGGATGATTCCTTACACAAATACGACATAAAGGCGATTGCATAGAAAAAGATTATGACCTACCGCGTCCACGAGAGACACTTTGAGTTTGAACTTAATTACCAGGTTCAGTCCGAACAGATTGAGCTGGTAGAAAAGAAGGAATAGGAACAGTTCTTTCAGTACGTGGATGCTTCGGAGCAGTAATAGTGGCACCACGTATTTCTAAGTCATCCTCACGTCTTCGAGCATATTCAACGGCTTTACCGAATCACAAAACTTCTCAATTGGCAACGAAATCGTGGATTTCGTGCCGTAGTCCCTCCATGAATAACTGAATTTTCTCGTCTTCAGTTGGAATATACTTTGTAGCAAACCTTTCTCTTTCATTAAACTGAGTTTCATACTCATTCACAGTCATTCCTCCTTGTTTAAGCTCGAGGAATTCCTTCTCCAATCTCCTCCTCATGTCTAGAGGACAAATACTTCTCTAGCAAACGAGTTTTAAACATTTCCCAGGATAAATTCTCCTGGTCAAACCCGTTGAGAGCTTCATATGTTGCTTCCCACCAGACCAAGGATTCTCTGATGAGCATTGCGGAAGCATAATTAGCCTTGTCTTCATTATCCACATGAGAAATACGAAACACTTTCTCTGTGTTCTGGATCCAAGTAAGAAAAATAATGGGATTGAGAACACCGTAAAACTCTGTAGCACCGCTACTCTTGAAATCTTTGAACGAGGGACGCTTCACCACTCCTTTTGAAGATTCTCTAGTGGCTTTCTCTTTTCCCTTATCACCATTCTTTTTGTGTTCTTCGAGAGTCTGTCGAATAACACCGGTAAGTTTACCCAAGAGTTACTCATCACGAGGAGATACTGGGGTATTCACTTCCTCGGGTTGAGGACCTCCACCAACCTCAGGGGTATGGCTACTAACCTGTTCAGCCATTGCTCTGCAATACGGAGTAACATTGTATTTTAGAATATTAGGGTTTATTATTACATAATACTTTTACTTATATATTTCCTATGGTTTGTATCCCTATACTTACAATGATTTAGTTCATATATTGAACTTCCAATAGTTTAAGTCTAAATACCAATCTATGGAATTTAGTTCACTCAAACTACTGCTCTGATACCATGATTGAAAGATCCTCACTTTCGTATTTATGAAAGACCCAAACTTTCATACTTTACAATATAGTTACTCCAAAACATGCTACATGCATATTCATAAAAACAATATTTTACATTGATAAAGAGGTTACAAACTACTGGATACAAACCAACTATTTTAAAGTGTTATATATTACATAACTTCCCAGGATTCTATAGTTTTATACATATGGGAGTGCAAAATATAATAGTTTCAAACTATTCTTAAGCTTCTATCAATACAATAGTTCAAACTATTCAAAAATCTTCTACCAGTATATAACTATACTGGATGCTTATCTCCTGTAATTTGTTAAACATTGAGAGGGTAAGCAGTGACGCTTAGTGAGTTCAATAATAGATACCATATAACGTTATGCCATATATATACTTTAATATGGCAGAAGCAAAGAGGAACAAGGAAAAACAAGGTCATATGTGAATCATGTGACAAACATTCCATATCAATCATTGATTTGATTTAAAGATATACAATCAAAGAGACATAACAATTTCCATGCTTGATATACATCAATAAAGCTTTGGCCCAAATGGAACAGAAGACATACAACTTCGGATAAACATTTTGGTAGATTTCAGGCTTATAGCCCTGTCTAACCTTCCGCCAATACCAAAGAATAGAAATCATTCTCTTACGGAGACATGTTCTACATGGCCAGAGGCTACATACCAGTACCAACGTGAATCTAAGTCCTTTCACTGATCACATGGTCAAAGGTATTGCTTTGCTATTAAAAATAGCAAATAAAAAAATAACACGGGAAAATAACCCGGAATAATAACACTGAAAAGCACGTAGCACATACAACACATAACATACAACTGTTCCTATATATTAAACTCACAGTGAAATAACCGGGGGCTAAAATATTAATTTGGGCAGCACTTCGACTCTAAATATCACTTTCGTCATTGAAAACCAGGCTCTGCGAAGGTAGAGCTTCAAAACCGAAAAGATAAATTTTTCAGGCTTCTCGGGAGTCTCGGGGCGTGTTTCGGGCTTTGGAATCAGTATCGGGGCTTCGGGGGAAGTTGGAATAGTAAAAATATCAAAAAGAGGGGTGAAAGTGCCAAATTTCTCAAACTACCTGAGAGGTCTCGCAGGCCCTCTATTTATAGGGGAGGAGGAGCTCGGATCCGAAGCCAAGAGGAACACGCAACAGCAGCGAGGGGCTCCAGATGGCGCGCATGCGAGGGAGGCAGGTGGCAGCGAGGCTCGGACCAACTGGCAGCATGGCGAGGCTCGGACGAACAGGTGCTCGCCTCGTATTGGTCGGATGGCGCGGGTCAGAACAGCAGGCTTGCTGACGGCAGCTTCGGATTGGAGCCAACTTCGGTCCAATGGGCAGGCTCCACGTTGGTGCGAGGGTGATCCGGGGGTGTCTCATGCGAAGGTATCCCAAGCTTAGTGGACCTCGGACTTGGTACAATCAGAAGGCGACACAGCAACCTCGTTCCTATCAGAAGGCGACACGTGGAGGCTGTATGCAAGGGATGACGTGGCAGTACTATTCATGCGATTTTTCTTGAAAAATGTGCCAAATCTTGTAAAATTCATAACTTCTTCATCTGACCTCCATTTTCGTCAGACTTTTTACCGTTGTACTACCAATGACGAGACCTTCAATTCTCGTTTAGGTTGTGTCGGCTAAAAATCACTCGATCTAAAATTCGAGTTTTTAGTTGTCTACTGCTAAGCTGAAACTTCAAAAAATCATAACTTCCTCATACGAAGTCAGATTTTGGCGTTCTACTACAACTTTCATTTAGATTACTAAGGCTAAAAAGTAGTTTATCAAAAACTCACTTTTTACGTCATTCGGCGTCGTGCCGGTTTTGTCGCGAATCTTCGATTGGTCATAACTCCTTCGTTATAACTCGGATTTCGATGAGGTTTTCGCCTAAATGTTTCTAACGAGATTATCTAAAACTTTCAATAATAAAATTTAACTTATTCCAAATTTTATATTTTTGTTAAATTTCACTATTTGACATTTGATTGGAATCTCATAAGACTTTCAATACTTTCTGAATGATTCTAAGCATAGTTTTACTTCAATTCTACTAAAAACTATCTGTTAGAACTCAACATTCAAATTCACATAATATTTCATAATATTATTTACTTAAAACACGATTTCAAAACATGTATGTTACAATGGGTCCATTATTTGCGTTCTAAAATTCGATTATGATTACGACATCCCTTTTCATAATCTGAATTATGAGAACATGGCAAATTGAAATGGAAATATTATAGCAAAAGACTGTTTTTGTCTTTATGTGAGACATCATGAATCGTGTCCCATATGCTTCGGATATAGGATCGATTACATGTGCTATATTCATCCTTTCTAAAAAATTTCCAAATGTCTGGGGCATTAAGAGGGAAAAGTCTAGAATTGGATATGACTAAAATGATTAAGCAATTGTCGAGGACAATCTAAGGTTTACCAAAGATTGGTTGCTCAAGGACAGTTGGAAGTATAGTGTTAATTGTTTGAAGGACCATATTGACATATTCTGATAAGAGGCAACTCTTGTTCAGAAGTGATAGTCAAAAGGGGAATGTGGAAATGATCTCACTGGTGGAAGTTGTTCTATAAATCTGTGTAATATTAGGAAACTTAATGCAAGAAGGATGTTTCCAAGGAGTTGATCTCCTTTGGAATGCTCTGTAATGTTTGTTGTCAAGTCTTTGTGACTTTGTGCATAATCATTACAAGATAATCATTGCATATAAGTTTAGAATCTAACAGATTTCGGTAAAATGGCATAAATTTGGAATTCCTGCATTTGCCATAAGAATTCGGGAGTGTGAAATTAGAATCATTGAAAGTTTGGTCAATTGGTTTATTTCACAAAGTAAGGATCATAGACAAACATAGAGTGCATACTTGGTGTATGGCAAAGCTATTGTTTAGAAAAACATAGTGTACATGCTCGGAGCATGGGACAACTTTTGTTTTAATTCAAGAATAAAGTTGATAGCTGAAACAGTATGCAATGAATAAAGTGTAATCATATGGTGATAAATAAAAGGTGTTTTATTTATGTTCATAGGTTTTGATACCATATTAGATTCAATTATTTTTGTGTTTCATTTTGCATGTTTTGACTTCCACAATAAACTAGGTTATTCTTCCGGAATGACTAAGTTATTCAAACCATCTACAGTTGGTCATATGTTGGAAGTAGATATGAATCAAGACTGTCATGGGTTGGCTTGTAGAGGCCCAAGTTGGTGGACAAAGTTGTGCTACAACACTCATGAGTGCTCATAAGTTCTGAGTATTGAATTCAACCTGCGCTTATTGGAATCACTTCATGGATTTTATCATGAGTGATCATGAGACGATAATATCTTATATTCTTCAAACCTAGAGATATGATTTGTTACTATGAGTTGGTTGTACATTGACTGCATGAAAACACATTCAGTAACTCGATGTTATAAAACATGTCTTTGTGTATGATTCAACAAGTAGTAGAACAAGCCATATGAGTCGAAGTTTATCCATTCCTTTTACCTTCAGGATAAAAGCGATATCTGTGGGCCCCTCAATGATTTAATGATGATACATGTTAGTGCTTGGCCAAGCCAGGACTGATTTGATCTATTCAATCAATCAGTCATCATGAATCGGAAATCGGGAAACAACAAATGGATAGAGAGAATGATTTTAATCCATGTCTTAGTCCATATGATATCTAGAATGGAGGAATGTATGATCCTTTATCTAATGGACAGGTCATTGACAAAGGTCAGAGTTCATCGACAAGGTGAGAGTTCGACAGAAGCTTTTGAGAGCTACGATTGCTGATCGGTTCCTGAAGTCATACGCAATAATAGTTTTAGACTTATCCAAGTGGGAGACTGTTAGATTAATGTCTAAGTCAATAACTATAATTGGTAAGACTTGACCCGACCCGGCATGGTCCATTTGGGTTGCATGGCATCATGCATTTGGATAGACTATAATGAGAGAAATAACATTTCAGGTTTGTTAATATATTATAATTTCTAATATATTAATAAGGTTATTTAATTAGTATTGATCAAGAATTAATTTGGAATTAATTAAGTGATCAAAAGGAGACTAATTAAATATATGGGTTGATTGTGTAAATCATTCATTCTTATATATGTAGGCTTGTGATCCAAGATTCCTTATGTTGGACTAAGTCCATGGGGTGACCCATGGATACTTCATGGAGGTTAAAATCCATGGAGCATAAGGAATGGGTAAAATTATGAATTACATGGTGTAAGCCTAAAACTCACCATATAAAAGAATCCCATGGCTCAAGAAATCGTGCACTAGTGTGTGAATATGAGGGCTAGACGATTTCAAGAAGTGTTTTTTTTTCTCTCATGTCATTCCATGTGCATTTGGTATTGTGTTAACCATTTGAGGTGTCACACTTGGGGCACTAGGCACTCAAGCTTCATGAAGGCAAGTTACATCAAACAAAGGTATGTATTCTATCCATTTGATTACCCAAGTATCAAGTATTGTATACTAGATAGGGTAATACCTTGGAAAGTTCATATTTGCATGTATAATAGAGAAAACATAGATCCAAGGTATTTAGGGTTGCATGTACACTTAGGAGTGTTAGAATGCTCAAAACCCAACATCACCGACATCGGAGACCAGGCGCAGACGATAGGCCATTGGATCATGGAGATGAGGGCTGCTCTAGAGGTCACTACCGCACGCACTCGGGATCTCCAGAGACACCACTATCTGAGGGAGCAACTCACAGAGGATCTTACCACTGCGCGAGCAGAGGTAGGGGTGTACCAGGAGCGACATGCTGCTCTAGAGGAGAGGGTGCACATCGTCGAGTGTCGACTAGTCGAGCTTCAGGGAGCTTCTACCTCATCACAGGCACCACCAAGGGTCACTCGTCGTGAGTATGATTTATCCTACCCACCTTTTGTTGTATTTTTGGTTATGGGTATGCATTGGTGATACCCCTTTTCTATTCTCTATGTATGTAGGATCAACCCTACGTTTAAGTGATTACACTACTTGTAGGGTCGTTATGCTGTTAGATTTTATCCTCGATGTACTGTAGACCTTTTCAAAGGTTAATTTTCATGCATTATGTATTAAAATGTTATCATTTATGAAACAAATATTTGTTTTATTTGTGATGTTGTTATCTGTTATGTTCTCTCTTTCCATTTTTATTTGATGTAATACAGTTTCAATTATAAGTATAATCGAACCACCATAACCACCAAAACACAAAGGGTTTCCATAAAATCATCGCCATTCCTACTTCATAGCAGGAAATGCCCAGAAGGTACATTCGCAAGAAAAACACAACAGCACCACCACCAGCACCGCCTCCACCAGAAATGGATTCTGGTGCATTTCAGGTGGCAGTCTCAGCTGCAGTTACTACAGCACTGGTGCATATCAACAACAATGGCACAAACGGAGGAGGAAATCGAAATGGGACGGGGAGTTCCAATCATGGAGATAATCCAGGACATCTATGAACATGCACATATAATGATTTCACTAACGGGAAGCCTAGACCATTTAACGGGAATGGGGGTGTGATAGCTCTCACCCGGTAGTTTGAAAAGGTTGAATTTATCTTTGAAATCAGTGGTTTTCCTGAAGAAAGTAAAGTGAAGTTCGCAGCTTGTACATTTTCTGACAGGGCCCTCTCATGGTGGAACGACCATGTCAAGGCTCTAACTTTACCGATAGCAAACTCCATGGCCTAGGGGAACTCAAAAACATGATGCTTTATGAGTATTGCCCCAGGGGTGAAGTGTAGAAGCTTGAACAAGAGTTATGGAATCTCATTGTAAAGGATTCCGAAACCAAAGCTTACATTTCCATGTTCAGCGATCTGGCGCTCTTGTGCCCAGGAATGATCATCTCTAAGAGTAAGTGTAACACCCAAAGTCAGGAAGGCCAAGAAAGGAAAGGAAACCCTAAGTTTAAGCGGCGACTCGTCGAGTCCAAGGAGGAACTCGGCGAGTCCGAGCGGGATCTGGGTCAAGGAGTAAGTGACCGACTCGGTGAGTCGGCCAAGGAGACTCGACGAGTCTGGTATGGACGAGGAAAACCCTAAATTCGGGACTTGGAGCCTATTTAAGCGCCTCATTCTCTTCCCTAGGGTTCCTTTACTGCCTCTCTATCCCAGAATACTAAACCCTAGCCGCCATATCCATTTGTGAGCTAGTTATTATCTTGAAGAGTGCATTAAAGCTTGGAGAAGGAAGAAGAATCTTGGAGGTGCAAGAAGGGGGGCTATAGATCCGGGATTGGGAAGACATTTCTGAGCATTTAGAGGTAATGAACTAGTTCTTGGACTCCTTTGCACCTAGATCTATGTGTGTGTTTTGGGCATTCTTGGCATAATTGTAACCATTTTGAGTTAGAAGTTCGGATCTGAGGTTGCTACCTCAGATCCAGGCTGGTTTTGGTCTAGAATCCCATAAAGTATCAGCTCTTGGTATGTTGGTGAAGCATGGTTGCCTTAAACCCTAGTTTATGGTGTATTTAGCCTAGATCTCCATATCTACACATAAAGTTTGCCACTTTACGTGAGGAACAGGCCTTGGAAGTATGGATCTATGTGTTGGAGCCCCTGTTTGGCTCAAAGAGCCACTGCATGGATTAAGAGCTGGAGTGACTCGGCGAGTCACATGGGTAGACTTGGCGAGTCGGATGAAGTCGGGCAGGAACTCGGCGAGTTGGAAGAACAACTCGACGAGTCTGTTGAAGGTTGTCTTGGACTCGGCGAGTCTGTTCTTGGACTCGGCGAGTCAAGATGCAGAACCCCAAACCCTTCGAGTTGAGACTCGAATCAGTGAGTCGAGTGGAGACTCTGTGAGTTGGACAGGTCAGGACTCGAAAATCAGTAGACTCGGCTAGTCAGGGGCTGACTCGGCGAGTCGAGTCACGAATGAAAGGATTCTGAGCTAATAAACTCAGCGAGTCAGTAGGTAGACTCGGCGAGTAGGGTTGACCTGGAAGGTTGACTTTGACCAGGACTTTGACTTTGACCAGCGTTGACTGGGTTGGCTTTCGGGGGTCAATTAGACTAAGTGTTGCATTGATATTGGTAGCTCGGGGAGCTAGTGGAGCAGGAGTTTAGGAAGTTGCCGGGAACAGCTTGAGGGGATATCAGCAAGTTCAGCAAGTGCAGATGAGTTTCCCTTTTGTGTGAATGGGTCTACGGCCACAATGTCGGCCCATGTAGTTATGAGTAGAAGACCTGGGGGTTAGCCCTAGGCACAGTATGCTAGTATGATATTCAGGACGAGGTCCAATGATAGCGGGCGGGTGCCCAAGGAATGGTTTATGTGATAGTTTATGCTTGTTGTCTGTGTGATACTTGTATGTGCCTGGTAGGGAGGCGAGTGTGGGCGAGGTCCCGTAACTCACCAATAGTAGAGTGTGGATGGCGTTCCACATCTCATTAGCAGCAGATCAGGGGCGAGGCCCAAGTTAGGGAAGGAGTGAGGGTGGGTTGGCCCGTACCTCACTATCAGCAGGAGTATGGACGTGGTTCCATGACTCGTCAGTAACAGGACAAGGGCGAGGCCCAGAGACAGGCGAGGCCTTAGGACAAGATCCGTTAGTATGTGTTTAGCTTATGTTATGTGATATGTTTATGTGCTATTATATGTTAGCGGGCGAGGCCATGTGACAGGCGAGGCCTAAGTGAAACAGATCTATATCCGAGCGGGGCTCGAAGCCAGGCGGAGCCTGGAGCGGCGGGGCCGTTGTAGCAGTCGAGGCCCGAGGTAGGGGGCGAGGCCCAGGATAGCGGGCATGGCCCAGTATGTGCAGTATGTGGTTATGCATGGTATGTGGTAGGGTGGGGAACTCACTAAGCTTCGTGCTTACGGTTTTCAGTTTCGGTTTCAGGTACTTCTGGTAGCGGAGGGAAGAGCTTGGGATGATCGCATGGCACACACCATAGATTAGACAGCCTGAGAATGTTTACTCTTGGAAATTAATACTCGGATTATGTTTTGGATTGATGACTTTGCTTTAAGTAATGTTTTATTAAAAGAAATTTTTAGTCTTGAATTTTGGGACGTTACAGTAAGAAGGTCGAACGATTCATTCGGGGGCTAACTCCCCTGATTCAGGGGAACGTGATTGCTGCAAACCCAGCAACATTAGACGGTGCCAAGCGCCTGGCGCAAAAGCTTTACGACCGTGGAGAACAATAGGGCATGAAGACTTCTGTCACTAAACCAAAGAAGGGGGATGATAACAAGAAAAACTAGGGAAAGAAGAGGAAAGGAAAACTGACTCAAGATTCGGGGAAGAAGCAACAAATCGTAGCAGTTCATGCTACTACCACTCTTGCTACATCAACAACAGCTACACCAGCACCTATAAAGCCATATGCATGCTCTCTCCCAAAATGAGATAAATGTAGTTTCGACCATAATGGCACATGTCGAGATATGTAGTGCACCAACTGTAACTGAAGAGGGCACACCGCCCGGTATTGCAGAGCACCGCCATAACAAAACAACCAACCTAACAACGTTGGGGTCAATCAATCATGCTACGGGTACGAGGAGACTAGCCACTTCAAAAGAAACTGTACCAAGGCTAACAATCATAATGCAGGGGGGAAGCAGAGACCTAGCGATGGGACACGAGGAGGCTATAAGGGATCCGGCGGTAGTCACTGGTACGTTCCTCCTCAACAACATTTATGCATGCATCTTATTTGATAGTGCGGTGGAACGAAGTTTCGTGAGTCATAAATTTAAACACTTACTCGATCAAATTCCCCAAAATTTAAATGAAACCTTCATAGTGGAAATGGCTAATGGGAAAACCGAAACAACCAACAACGTATTTCTAGGGTGCACGCTAACTTTATATAATCATTCATTTCAAATCAACTTAATGCCAGTTACTATTAGAAGCTTTGATGTGATCATCGGCATGGATTAGTTAAGCCCCCACCATACTGATATTATGTGCTATGAGAAGGTCGTTCGCCTTCACCTACCTAACAACGAAAACCCTGGTTATATATGTCAATAAACCCAGTACGATCCTATATCTCATCTCGTGCATCAACGCACAAAAGTGCTTACACAATAAGAACCAAGCCTTCCTAGCCCACGTGGTGGATAAAAAGAAGGAAGAGAAGAGAATCAAGGACATCCCGGAAGTATGCAATTTTCCAGATGTGTTTCCTGAAGACCTTTCGGGAATACCCCCTGAACGACAGGTTGAATTTCAGATTGACCAGGAACCCGGAGCTACGCCAATTGCCAAATCACCGTATAGATTAGCCCCTGCAGAAATGCAAGAGCTCTCCAGCCAATTGAGTGAGTTACCAGACAAAGGGTTCATAAGACCGAACTTCTCTCATTGGGGAGCTCCAGTTTTGTTTGTCAAAAAGAAAGATGGTTTCTTTCGCATGTGTATCGATTACCGTGAACTCAACAAGCTCACCATAAAGAATCGATACCCTCTTCCTCGGATTGATGATCTATTTGACCAATTACAAGGAGCCAATTACTTCTAGAAAATAGATCTGAGGTCGGGATACCACCAAATGCGAGTCCGAGAAGAAGATGTTCCCACAACCGCCTTCTGAACTCATTACGGGCATTATGAATTCATGGTAATGCCTTTCGGTCTAATGAATGCGACTGCCGCATTTATGGACCTGATGAACTGAGTCTGTCAACCTTTCCTTGACAACTTCGTGATAGTCTTTATCGACAACATACCGGTTTATTCTCGGAGCAAGGAAGAGCACAACCAACATCTGCAGCAAGTTTTCCAAACACTCAGAACGGAGAAGTTGTACGCGAAATTCTCCAAGTGCGAGTTCTGGATCCGCAGAGTGGATTTTCTGGGGCACATGGTCAGTGAAGAGGGAATACATGTGGACCAATCCAAGATCAAAGCAATTGAGGGTTGGGAAACCCCGAGAACCCCGATGGAGATCAAGCAATCCTTAGTCCTCGTGGGTTATTACAAGAGGTTCATACCGAATTTCTCCAAGATTGCCAAGCCACTCACCACTCTAACCCAGAAGGGTGTACCCTTCACCTGGGAGACGAAACAAGAGGATGCCTTTCAAACCCTGAAACAAGCCCTCGACAGTGCTCCGGTGTTGTCTCTTCCAGAGGGAACAGAAGATTTTGTAGTTTATTACGACACATCCAATCAGGGGTTAGGTTGTGTACTTATGCAGTGCAGAAAAGTTATAGCCTATGCGTCAAGGTAGCTAAAAACCCATGAAGTGAATTATACCACTCACGATGTTGAGTTGGGAGTTGTGGTCTTCGCTCTAAAGATTTGGAGGCACTGCCTCTACGGGATGAAGCGCACCAATTTCAAAAACCGCAAAAGCCTCCAACATATCCTGAACCAAAAAGAACTAAACAAGAGACATCGGCAATGGGTGGAGCTACTAAAGGACTATGAATGTGAGATCCGGTACCATCCGGGCAAAGCCAATGTGGTGGTTGATGCCCTAAGCAGAAAAGAATACTCGAGTTGCCGAGTAAGAACACTAACGATCGCAATCCATTCCCATTTGTCTTCACAAATTAAGGAGGCTCAACTGGAAGCCTTAAAGCTGAAAAACACTGCAAACGAAGCCTTGCGTGGGATGGACAAGAATCTTACGATCAAAGAGGACAGAGCTCACTATCTCATGGACCGGATCTGGACTCAAAATTTTGGTGTGTTCAAAGACGTGGTCATGAATGAAGCACACAAGACAAAGTACTTTGTCTATCCAGGTTCAGACAAAATGTATTTAGACCTTAAACAACAATATTGGTGGCCGAATATGAAGGCAGAAATTGCAACCTACGTGGGCAGGTGCCTGACTTGTGCCAAGGTGAAGGTAGAGTATCAAAAGCCCTCAAGACTTCTTCAACAACTTGAGATACCCGAGTGGAAATGGGAGAGAATAACAATAGATTTTATAACTAAATTGCCCAAGACGGCAGATGGATTGGATGCGAGCTGAGTGATTGTCGACCGATTGACCAAATCCGCCCATTTCCTGCCAATAAAGGAGACATACAAAATGGAAAAGTTGACCCAAATATACATAAAGGAGGTTGTGATGCTGCATGGCATGCCAAAATCTATTATCTTTGACCAAGATAGCAAATTTACATCACGATTTTGGCAATTACTCCAGTAGTCGTTGGGAACCCGGCTCGATATGAGCACTGCCTATCATCCCCAAATGGATGGCCAGAGTGAGAGGACCATCCAAACCTTGGACGATATGCTCTGAACCTGTGTGATAAACTTCGGCAAAGCATAGGATACCCATTTTTCCCTAATCTAATTCTTGTACAAAAATAGCTATCACACAAGCATGAAGGTCGTTCAGATCAGGGAGTGACTCCTGGTATCTCAAGACCAACAGAAGAGCTACATTGATAGACGACGGAACGCATAGAATTCCATGTTGGTGATCGCGTACTACTAAAGGTGTCTCCATGGAAAGGCATGATACGCTTTGGAAGGCGGGGAAAGTTGAATCCATGATACATCATACCATTTGAATTCCTTTCCAGGATTGGTCCGATGGCTTACAAACTGCAGTTACCACCAGATCTCAGCAATGTACTGATGGGTTTTAATCATAAGAACATCCTATGTGCTCATACAAACCCTAATGCTTGGATCTAGGTTTCTCTATTGTACATGCAATTTATCCAAGACTATAAACCCTAGATCTAGCATATGATAATCAATATAACATATAATTAGGGTTTAGATCATACCTTGATTGTTATGTAGCAATAATAATCTCAAATCCTCCTTGTAATGACTTTAGAAAGCTTAGAGTCACAAATGTCACTCCTCTAATGGTTCACAAACACCAAGAGCAAGAGGATGAAGAAGAGAAGAGAAGGAGGCTCTCAAAACGTGTCGAAACCCTAGATAATTTGTTCACCACGTTTTTGGAGCTTAAGGCTTCTATATATAGTGAGGCTATTAGGGTTATCTAACAAGGAAACCCTAATTTGGATGCTTAAGCCCTAAGCAACACATGGACTCCTTTCCTTAAAGGCCTTGGACGATTTCCAATGGGTTTCCCCATAGAATTCGTCCAACCTTATAATATAAGGCAATCCATAGCCCAATTGCAATTATCTTATAATTACAGTTCTAGTCCCTTAAGTTTAATCAATCTCTTTTAGTCACAAACTTAATTCTTATTAATTCTTGACTAATATTAATTAAACAATATGATTTCTCCTTTAATATATTATTCCCATAATATATTAACAAATCATATTTAATCCTTTCTCTCCATAATTCATCCTATCAAGTTGCTTTGGTGAAGGCAACCCAAAAGGACCATGCACCATCAAGTCAAGTACATACCAAAATAGTTATGGACTTAGACACTAATCCAACAGTCTCCCACTTGGATAAGTCTAATAACTATTCTGCGTATGACTTCAGATCCTGATCTGCAATCGTAACTTTCCAAAGCCGCTGTCAACTCTGATCCTATCAGATACACGTGTCCTTTAGATAATGGATCATATATTCCTCCATTCTAGATATCGTAAGACATGATTTATAATCATTCTCTCTGTACTTTTCTCGATTTCCGATTTATGACGACTGAATAATTGAACAAATCAAATTAGCCCTAGCTCGGCCGAGCATTTACGTTTGTCATCACTAAATCATCGAGGGGCCCAAAGATATCGCTTTTATCCTACTTTGGATAAAAGAAACGGATAAACTTTGATTCAATGCTCGCTTGCACTCACTCACCGAATCACACACAACAATATGTTTTATGACACCAAGTTACTGGTGCGTTTACATATTATCAATGTGCAACCGATTTTCAAGATACAACTCACACATCTCGGTTTCAAGAATATAAGATATTATCGTCTCACCAATCACTTGTGATACAATTCATGGAGTGATCCAAGTGAGCGTGGGTTTAATCCAATGCTCAAATCATATTCATAAGCACTCATGAACGTTGCAACAAATATTTGCTTATGCCTAATACTCTTTAGACAATCCACACACCAATTCATGACAGTCTTCATTCATACCTACTTCCAACATATGAACGACTGTGGCCCGTTCGAATAATTTGACTGTTCTAAACCAATTAAATTATTCAGGAAGTCAAAACATGCAAAGTGAAACACAAGGATAATACTAATCCCATATGGCCTCAAACCTTTGAGTATAAATAAAACACCTTTTTATTTATCACCATATCGATTACTCGTTATTTGTTGTTTTGGGTAATCAACTTCTTACTTGAATTATTACACTTGTCCCATGCTCTTATCATGCACACAATGTCTACCTATGGTTCTTACTTTGTGAAATAGATCAAATGAACACATTTCCAATAATACTCATTTCACAACTCCAAATCCTTTTTCATAAGTGAAAGAATATCAAATTCTTGCCACTTATAGAATATGTTAGATTCTAACCTTTTATGCAGTGATCCTTTTCGTAATGTCATAGCACAAAAAGTCATAAACACTATTGCCAACGATATTACAAAGTCCTCTATCGGAGATTGTTACAAGACAATTCTTTAGATGTGATGTCTCACACTCAAAGTACATTCCTTTGAACATCCTTTTGCATAAAATTTCTAATCTAGACATAGACTCTTAATATCTAACTCCCAATATGGAAACCTTTCAATATTTGTCATATGACAACCCATTCTCAATAGAATCTTATCTATTCATAATAATTTCGATATGGTCCATGCAATACTATACTTCCAACTACCCACAAGCGACCAATCCTCGGCAAACTTTGGATTGTCCTTTGATAGTTGTTTAATTATCTTAGTCAAAACCGATTCTTGTCCTTTTTCCCTCTAAATGTGCTTGACATTTGGAAATTTTTTGAATGGTCAAATATTATAGCATTTGCAATCGATCCCATACCCGAAGCGTATGGTACACGATGCATAACGTCTTACATAAAGATTTGATACTTTATCAATCTTCTGTCATAATATTTTATGTGCTACGTTCTCAAAATTCGAACTATGAAGAGGAATGCCGTGATCATAATCGAAATTTGTGAACACACTATGTTTCCTTGACTAAATTATTCACGTTCCACAACCTAAGCCTTTAGATTTGAAATGAAGCATAATATTCTCTCCCTTAATTATAGCAAAACAACTTTTCAACTATTGCGACTCTGCAAAGTATAACTCTTGTTTTCTATAATTAATATTGCTAACTTGCAATACTTTCCATAATAATCATACAATCATAACATTTATGCTCCTACTATCATGATGATTATTATAAACATAACACTTATGCTCCCACTAGCTTTGACATGTATTCAGAAACCAGCTTAACTTCCAGAAAAACAATACTTGTTAAATTTCTTAAGTTCATGTTTCTAATACCTAATGCTTTGATAATCCTTTATCTAAGCTTATACACCTTTCCTTTAGATAGCTCATATGTGTGTCAAAACAATTCAGACTAATTGACAAATCTCACAATTCGAATCATGGAAAGGGATACCGTAACCATAATCGAATTCGAGAATTCAATTTCACAATCACTATCTTCTTAAAATCTTTCTTAGTGAAAGCATTTCCTCACAGTCACTTTCATGAAGGAGGGAATATTATGACACTTAGATTTTAATGGTGTATGTGTTCCTATCCATGTGAATTTGTCAAAACCAAAGTTTATGACAAATTCAAACTCATATGGACCGAACTTTCTTAATCTTGATTTCTTGCCTTATGGTAGCACAGCTACCCACCATGTCTTCCAAGTAGTTAAGCAGCTCACCTTTCCCTATCAATGTACTTTTCATCGATCAAGGTCCTTGCCTTTTATGCATTCAAATGAGAACTCATAGGGCTCACATGCATAATTAACTCAATTGGAACGGCACAGAAACAAGATAGTGTCAACACGAAAGGTTGTAAACCTCAACTCGTGTGCTAGTGATGATCAATAAGGTCTATTTTGATTTGTTCTTGAAACCTTTCAAGACCATTAAGACTCCCACTGACTCCTCGACATATAAGATTCTCTTGTCAATAAACATTTCTTGACAAATATTCAAGAGTTAGTGTAGTTTTTATCAAAACACTTCATAAATAGGTCTTATCACAACTTTCCTCATTTGATGAATGTTATAAACCTTCTTAATACTTATCACTCAATGTCACAATCTTAACTCTAAGACTTGTTTTGGAACGAAGTATGATTGACTTCTTGATTTAACCATTTCTTCAATTCTTGGTTCCTCTTCTTAGACATACAATTGTACTAAGACTCACTTAGAGGATCAATTGAGATATGGTTCTTAATCATTAAGACCTATCATAAAGCGTAAAAGGTACTCTCCCTTCTTCTTAGAATGGAGAAACTTTTATCTTTCTGCCTACTTTATTCTTCTTATTCGTTCTGCTATTGATTTAAACCTTTTCAATCAATTCAGAATTACACTTAATCTTATAAGTATAATCATATTTACTAAACCTTTAGTAAATCATGACGAATATCTTTGTTACTCTTATGGTGGACTTTGATAAACACACAACTTTGTGTACTCGATCTCCTAGCCCTTCACTTGACACTTTGTCAACTAATTAGTCTAATTTCCAAATATGAAATTTCTCATTCATCATGCAACCAAGTTGCGTGATTCCAAGTTTCTGTCCAACTGAAACTTGGGCGATGAGAAACTCTCCTTATTTGGTAAATTTTCAACATTTCCATAATTAAGAATCAAATCCATTATTGCTAATAATAGAAACATTCTAACATCAATTTTTTTCATACATGCTATTGCAAGGATAAATAAATAATATAAAATCAAAATTTATTTTATTGCAGAAAAAAATTTGTCCTTACAATGCAATTCATTGAAAAAACTATGCTAGTACATATTTCTTAGCAATCTAATTCTAACTCTAAGTAGTAGCTCAAGAATCTAATCTTCAAGTAATGCGATCGAAATCCATTTCTTCACGGTTAGATTCTTCTCACTTCTTCCCTTAAGCTTCCTCTCTTTTCCTCGATCCTACAAAACATCAATTGTAATCTTATCACATTATGTATTAAGAATCTAGAATAGGAGCTTAAAAGAGTTAGTCAATGGATTTTACCTAAAGCAGAGCCATACGTTTTGACTCTCCCATCTCTTAGATCTCTTAGGTAAATAGGGCAGTTTCGTCTCCAATGCCCCTTCTCTTGGCAATAAAAGCAAATTGACTCTTTTGGAACAGGACATGGAACTACTTCAGACATTGCCTTTCTCTTATGATCAAACTTTTCGATCATAGCATGTCTTTCGTTGCCATTGTCTATATCCATAGAGGTCTTGAAGGCAGATTCACCAATCAACTTTGCTTTTCTATTGCGCCAAACCATTGCTGATTCAGCAGCAATAAGCATATAGGTGAGATCTATAAGGGTCACGTTGCAGTTTATCATATAGTACGCTCTTACGAACTCACTATACGAGTTAGGAAGTGACTGAAGAACCCAATCAACAGCCATCTCCTCACAGACAACGGATCCCAACATTCTTAACCTATCAATGTGTGACTTCATCCCTAGGACGTGTGCACACACTGAATTTCCCTCTTCATGTTTACTTGCCAAAAGGGCTTGAGTGAGCTTGAACTTTTCAAGCCTTCGAACTTATGGGTTAGGGAGAATAATTGGAGGAGGTGGAGGAAGTGAAGCATGATTTCTTGTTCCTCGATCGAATCGTGGAATATCATCTTCATGTGGAAAGCTTGTTCCACGGGATTTGGGAAGACCATAGTTGCCGTACTTTGACATCTACAAAACGGGAGAAAACAAATTCAAGTTAGTTGATTGATTGAGTCCTTAGTAAATCACCCAAATGAGATACTAAGGCTAGGACCCAACACAATACGCTACAACCTAGAAAAGGGATGTCGTAATCTAGTTGCAGAATATTTGAAGGTAAGTGAATGACGATTCACTAATTTCCACCACGAATAACGAAAAAGAAATTTAAGTTTTAAATTTATGAAAACTCCTAGATCCTTTGAGATTCATTGAACATTTCAATGGCATGTTTAAATCTCGATATGCCTCTCTTGTTTTTGACTGGGATGGCAAGGATCACAAAGCGGGTGTGAATAACCATACAAACTTACATGGTGCCCTCACATGTTACAGTCACCTATTCGATGTGCCGGTAAACCACAAACGCTCCACCAAACTATGACAAACATTAAGTCACCCTTTTCCACCTTTTCTCAGAACCATTTAGTATGCCGGTAAACCACACACGCTCCACTAACGGCTTTGCTAGGGTACAAAGTGTAATTTCATGGAATTGCATCAATTCACTTTTGCCTAAGTAACTAAGATTGGGAATCTTACATGGTGCCCTCACATGTTACAGTCACCTATTCGATGTGCCGGTAAACCACAAACGCTCCACCAAACTATGACAAACATTAAGTCACCCTTTGCCACCTTTTCTCAGAACCATTTAGTATGCCGGTAAACCACACACGCTCCACTAACGTCTTTGCTAGGGTACAAAGTGTAATTTCATGGAATTGCATCAATTCACTTTTGCCTAAGTAACTAAGATTGGGAATTTGTAAAACATTTAGTTACCTTTTGTACTGCATTATACTTATAATGGAAGGTTTTGTCCTATCCTACCCGTTCAGCTAACGACCCTCCACTAGTCAAGAGTGCGGTGGGTAAGAGTGGATAGCCATTCAATCGCCATTTTATAGGCAATTTCCATAAACACCCCTTATAGACCAGCTTCGTGAATGAGGCCTACTAACGGTAAGACTGACTTTTACTCATACATATATATAATGTTAGACTTTTAATGTTATATATAGTATAGGGTGTATTTTACACTTTTAAAATACTAGGTGGTCAAATTTAACGATTATACTTTTAATTCAATTAAATGTAAACCAAAACTTTTATGGATTTATTAAACCTCTTTTAATTATACACCTTAATTAATTAATAAAACCATAAGGGTGTGATTTGAACTTTTCAAAACAATACTAGGGTTTAAGAATTTAACATTCCTAGATTAAACTTTTAATCAACTTTTAAATTCCAAAACTTGAGGGCAAGTTTTGAAACATTTCAAAAAAAAAACATTTAGGTTTAGAATTTAAATATACATCAAAATTAAACTTTTAATCAAAATTTAAATTCCAAAACATGAGGGCAAGTTTTGAAACCTTTTCAAAACATTAGGGTTTCAACTATTTAAATTTCAAAACTAAACCTTTGAGTTCAAATTTAAACTATAAAACCTAAAGGGGAAAATTGAAACTTTTCATAACACAAGGATCAAATAACAAATAATATAAATTAAACAATTAATTTCATCATTATCTATATTTGACCTAATTTCAATTTCTTGCAAAATAAGTTACCCAATTAATACAAATAATCCAATCTTTATCATATAAGGAAGTTATTATCTAATCAGTTGGTAATTATCTTGTGTTTTGGCAAGGATATTCTTTAAGAAACAATAAAATTCGTATTTTATAGGTTTAAAACGAATATGGTAATTATCCTTAAGCAAAACAGCAACAAAATCCGAAATTTCCTCTGTCTGACGCTCCGACTCGCCGAGTCACACTTTGGAACTCGCCGAGTAGGGTTGACTCGCCGAGTCGACTCAGGTCGAACAGTAAGCCAGAATTCAATTTTCAGCTACATAATGCATCAATACAATAGAAATCAATCAAGTCTTTGATACCACTGATGGGTTTTAATCATAAGAACATCCTATGTGCTCATACAAACCCTAATGCTTGGATCTAGGTTTCTCTATTGTACATGCAATTTATCCAAGACTATAAACCCTAGATCTAGCATATGATAATCAATATAACATATAATTAGGGTTTAGATCATACCTTGATTGTTATGTAGCAATAATAATCTCAAATCCTCCTTGTAATGACTTTAGAAAGCTTAGAGTCACAAATGTCACTCCTCTAATGGTTCACAAACACCAAGAGCAAGAGGATGAAGAAGAGAAGAGAAGGAGGCTCTCAAAACGTGTCGAAACCCTAGATAATTTGTTCACCACGTTTTTGGAGCTTAAGGCTTCTATATATAGTGAGGCTATTAGGGTTATCTAACAAGGAAACCCTAATTTGGATGCTTAAGCCCTAAGCAACACATGGACTCCTTTCCTTAAAGGCCTTGGACGATTTCCAATGGGTTTCCCCATAGAATTCGTCCAACCTTATAATATAAGGCAATCCATAGCCCAATTGCAATTATCTTATAATTACAGTTCTAGTCCCTTAAGTTTAATCAATCTCTTTTAGTCACAAACTTAATTCTTATTAATTAAACAATATGATTTCTCCTTTAATATATTATTCCAATAATATATTAACAAATCATATTTAATCCTTTCTCTCCATAATTCATCCTATCAAGTTGCTTTGGTGAAGGCAACCCAAAAGGACCATGCACCATCGGGTCAAGTACATACCAAAATAGTTATGGACTTAGACACTAATCCAACATGTACACCCTGTCTTTCATGTGTCAAACCAAAAAAATTGCTTATCTGACGAGACTCTCATTGTCCTGCTTGATTAAATTAAAGTGAATGAAAATCTCCATTTCGTTGAGGAACCAATTGAAATCACGGATAGAGAAGTGAAACGAACAAAGCAAAGTCACATTCCCATTGTGAAGGTTCGATGGAGCGCCAAACGAGGACCAGAGTTCTCCTGGGAATGTGAAGACCAGATGTTGCAAAAGTACCCCCATCTATTCCCTAGCGCCTCTAGCAAAGGGATGATGTCACAACTAGCAAAATTAGGGTTGCAAAAGGTGACTCATGTACAAAACCATTTCCTCTATGTAACTATATAACATCAAATTTGAAAAATTCAAACTACAATGCTATTTAAGTTCATACGTATGTACATTGCAAATCAAGCTGAAACAGCCTCATACAAGCCCCAAAATTTGATCCAATAGCTAAGTCCAATCCATTTTGGGTTTTGGTCCAAGAATTCTCGGCAACACCCTATTGGGCCGAAAACTCTTTCCTTGAACCTTATTGGGCTGAGAGCCTTCCTTTGGGCCTTATTGGACCGAAAGCCTCTTCCTTGGACCAAGAAAATTAGAGGTCAACTACTACAAATCTTATTCGCATCCTTGTTTAACAAATCTACCTAAGTTAATAAAATACTTCTTTTCCAGATGGCTCATTGTACATCCATTTTCCTAAGTTAATCCACGATTTCTTCTCCTATATTTTTAGAATTTCATTTTCCCGCTCTAACCATGCGCGGCTTTTTCAAAAGATTCATTAGCTACATATTTCATTCTCTTTTTAAATCCTACAAGAATTAGAATGAATCCCAAAAAATCAGGGATGCCATCTTCATTCAAAAGGGAATCCATTATGCCTTAATGTAGTGTTTTCATTTAATGGGGTATACCTTTTTTCATTCCATTCGAACTTTATGGTTTAACTTCTGAGTTTTCCCACGCAGAAAAATCGGCTAAATATCAATCGATATCCTTGAAATCGGAAGGAAATTAACAACAAAAATCTCCAAGCCTATGTAAAATTAGCCATGTACGGTGGCATATCCCTCTCTATATAGGGCTTCATTTGAGGATTCATTTCTCTTTTATAAAATGGGTTAAGTTTTTTGAAGCAAGTCATTGTTATGATTTTAGCAAGGTACATTTATTTTCAGTTCTATGATTAAAGCAACTTAATCATGGGTTTGATATTAAGTTTTTAATGTTTTTGTTTGTTTCAGATGGAAGTGATTCGGGTATGTCTAAAAAAATGGTATTAATTCCAACAATTGATTATATGAAACATAAATGTATTTTATTTCAATTTAGATCTCTAAAGATCACGATTCATGGTATTACTTTGTGTTGATAGGGTTGGATTCTTCATTAGGTTTTTTATATGGTTTTCCTATACGCAGTATCAATGGTTAAAAAAGAGGCAAAGCAATGACACTATCTACCTAACTAATAGTTCCTTAATAACTTTGTGATTTTTCCTTATCCACGTATGAGTCCTATGCTTCGGGTAGTATAAGCCTCTTCTACCTTTCATACCTACTCATACTTGTCCCAAAAATTGTCTCGCGATTTCCATGTCACTTCCAATACTACACACGATGACCGCTAAACATAGATATGTATGTGTCCCATGAGCATATATAACAAGTTTTCCTAGACTCCACTAGGACTTTTCATCTTTAACGATGCACTACCTTATGAATATATGACCTATCAAACATACATTAAACTTCCTAGACTCTCTTTCTAAGATACCTTTCCACTTCACCCTACTATTAGCTGGGGAAGAACTTCTACTAATATTAACTAACTATCGGACGAATACAATTGCATACCGCTAAAATCAAAAGTCTATCGACTTAAAGATTTGACACTACAAGGGTTAGACTCAGACGAGAGCTGTGCAATAGCGCCCAATCAAGCAATATAAAACTATGTAATACTGGGAGCATGCAACCTAACTTATTTGTTAAATAACTAGTTAATATCAACATAGTTTCTAAGAAACAATTAACAAGCAAATCTCTAAGCTAGAAGGTATCTAAAGTATAAGGCAATTCTATACTGAAATTCCTGAAAAGATCCATAGTCTACATACTAGCATGCATTTTTAACATTTCACATATCAGCAATCATAACAATATGGATATTTTAGGAATCACTTTCCTTTCTGGGTTGTGATTGACTGTACACATCACATTCTTTCCTTTTTATGAAAAGGTTTATTAATTACTCGGATCCTTAGTTTGAGTCTGGATTCACATGATTATTCATCTGGTTCACTCAAACTAGGGCTATGATACCAACTTGTAATGTCCCGGTTTTCAACACAAAATTTTCATTTATTTATTCAAAATATCAAGGTATAATTACATTCTGCGGAAACATGTTGTGAATGCTTGTGTGTACAGTCAAACTTTTCCCTTTTCACGATTCAATGAAGTACCTGAAAAAATATATATTCAACTAGGTAAGTACGAAGCTTAGTGAGTTCCCCAAAATTTTATATATCACAACATATATAATGGGGCCCACCCAATAAGCATATAAATGAGCCCTACCCATAAGCATATAAAAGGGCCCCGCCCAACTTACTTATAAATGGGCCCTGCCAAGACTACCTAATGGGCCTCACCTAGACTACATATTGGGACCCGTCCCAACCTATATGACGGGCCTGTCGTGGCATGCATACATAATGGGCCCTGCCCGATATACATAACCATATTACATACGTATGCACTACATTTTAGACTCTACTACTATAGGCACATAGATGATATCCTTTCTAATCTACTAAGTTCAAGTACACTAACATTGAGCATATAAAGACTAATGTCGGCTCTATTCTACTTGCTCTTATATCCTAACACGCATGGATATGTATTGTAATACACATTATAGTGAGGTAATTCACCTGGATAGTTACTTAGATGATTAACAGCTATCCTTCTGACATTTCAACTAGCGGGTAGCGCTTCAATTAAGTATTAACCTATAATATTATAATTATTAATCCCTATGACAATCTGGTAATGAAAGATAGAGCTTTCTCTAATCCCAATTAATACTAAGAGTTTTATCAATTAAGGATTAGTCAGGCAGGAAAGTTGGGAGGCATGACCATTTCGGCATATAGTCTTTTTAAAATCCAACAACCAAGCCAACATGACCATTCTAGACACCTCTCCCGTAAGTAGATCAATCAACATTATAACTGGAATAATTGATAAATCTTATTTATATCTACATAACAACAATTATGAATATAAATATAAGTTACACTTAAAGCGTAGTAAGTGTAGCTTAACTTATAGAGAATTTCTAGCGAAAACTGGACAAGTCGCTAGCAGAACTTCGACCGGAACACTTCTATCTCTTCGACAACTTATAGCTCAACCAAAACTTCTAGAATCTAAGGAAAACTTGGACCAAAGAAGTAGAAATTCCACAGTGAGTTTTGGAGGTGTGTGGAAGAAATGAGGGAGAAGGGGGGGGGGGGATCCTATTTATAGGCAATTTTTGAGGGTGTGTGTTGCGGCTTTCAAGGTGTGCGCTGCAGGATTAAGGAGATGTCTCCCCAACCACTTTTGTGCCACATCTTAGCTTCTTTGTGGCCCATGTTGCCACCTTCTAGAAGCGCGCTTTGTAAATTCCATAACTTCTTTGATACAAGCTTCGTTTTCAACGTTCTTTATATTCACGCGTACCTAAGGAGTGTTTTCGAATTTCTTCCATAAGTTTTTCCACACGTACCTAAGCATTAATATATATATATATATATATATATATATATATATATATATATATATATATATATATATATATATATATATATATATATATTAATCCTAATTTCATTTATTCCTATATGTGATTCTTTGTTTATATTTTCGAATTTCTTTCATTGCAGCTATAAAAAAGTGAATGAATGAGTTCTCACAAAGATTTTATTTAATTATCTATGAGATGTATGTGGACAATTGCAAAAAAAATCCATCGTCTATAAGGCTGAAGTTGGGCATAATATTGTACACATGTATGCATCATTGAAATGGGATGCAGTTTTTTAAAGGGTACATATTTTTTTGTACCGATTGCAAAATTGGTTTTGTATTGAAGTTTCATTATTTTTATGTTACAATTTTTAAAGTAAGGAGGTCTTTAGACATTTTTGTAGTTGGTCAAGCTTGGACTTGAATCTATGTATTAATTTGATTCTTCATCTCTGAAGCTGATTTTATAGCAAATTGTATTTGTTTCAATACTATGATCAAATTTGCAAGTTAACTTAATAGATTTTTAAGTGGTAATGGCCAAGGTTTGTGTTTAGCTACAAGTTCAGACGCTAACACGATAAGTGGTGCTGTTCAACGATTTAACTGCACAGCTTTTAAAAATCTCTTTGATTTTTTGATCGAGGAAAAATAAATATGGTTTTAAAGTGCAGAACACTTTTTTATCCAACAAAAACTCTTTTCATATCATAAAAATCAAGATCAGTGATGAATATATTTGAGAATCTATATGTTGTGTTGACATGAAACATATTATCAAGAAAAAAAAAAGTGATGCTATTAGTTTTTTGTGGTCGTTAGTTAAAACAGTTTCTATATTTTAATTGTAAACATTAACGAACAGAAGAATTATACACAAGTTTTTTGTTACATACTTATAAAACTAAAAGTACTTACTAAGAAAAATGAAAGAGGGTGATTTTGTCATATAGCATATATACTTAGTAAATTCTATTAATTTAATAAAATTTCATAAATAGTTGATGTTTTATAACTACTTTTTTTATTATATACATATATTAAAACCCCTAATGCGTATGAATAGTGCATTTTGTGCACTTCGGAAATTGGCCATGGTAGTTTTTGATTGAGTAAATTACTGAAATCGTCCCTGTGGTTTGGTCAAAATTTCACGTTTGGTCCCTAACTTTTTTTTTGCACTCGGATCGTCCCTGTGGCTTGCTTTTGTTGCGTTTTTCGTCCCTATGGTTTGGTAAAAGTTGCATGTTTGGTCCCTAACATTATGTATGTAAGGGACGAAAAATGCAACAAAATCAAACCATAGGGATGAAAAACGCAACAAAATCAAACCACAGGGACGATCCGAGTGCAAAAAAAAAGTTAGGGACCAAACGTGCAATTTTGACTAAACCACAGGGACGATTTCAGTAATTTACTCTTTTTGATTTATATGTTTTAGTCCCTTGACTCTTTCCTTTTAGTTTTTGACCACCCCACCATTAAGTTGTGTTTCCTTTCATTCTTCGTCTGTCTTCGTCCGTCAATCGGGGACACACGTCTTCAATTCTAGGTCTGCGTCAGCAATTGACCACTTCACGTTCGTATCTCACTTCCTCTTTCTCTTATTTTATAATTCTTTCTTCCATCGTTCTTTGTTTCCAAGGATTTTGGTTTCTTCGGTATGTAGCCAAAAACTGATTCACCAAAATATTGTATACTTTGATGTCTTCCGATTTTGATTGCTTCCTTTGATGGGTTCCGGTTTTGATTATTCTTTACCAGGCGATGATGTATTTGATTTGTGACTCCGTTGATGGGTTCCAATTTTGATTGTTCTATAGCAAGATTGAGGCGATGATGAGTTTTATTTGCAAAAAAAATTCAGATCCATCATCGTTTTTGGGCAGAGAATCTCGGAAGGCATATCCGATCGGAATATGCAACCGGTGTTTGTAGCCATATCAGTGTTTGATCGCCGTTGTCTGAGTCTCCTTTACAGATTTTCCTGGCGACAGTGCTCTAAGTGAAATTGTGGAATTCGACGTTTTGTTGTCTTTTTTTTTGGAGTTTTGTTGGCTTTTTTTACTATTATCACACATTGTATATGTTTGTTGTTCTTTCCATCTGTTCTTGTATTAATGTCTTTGGTTTGGAGTTTCTTAAGTAAATTGTTTGATTTATATATCTTCTGATAGGAAATGGTGAAATATTGTTCTAGGTATGTATATGTGTATAACTCTCTGCATATCCAATGACTTTAATCGAACTAAATTTGAATTGATTGATCGATTCTCTATGTTTTCAGGAATGTGAAGTTCTTAATTGGTGCGAGTATCCTCAATCACTACTAGAAAAAAGGCCTTTAATGACGCGCAAACAATGACACGCGGTGATTTACGATACGCAAAAGCGTGCGCTCTAAAAATAATGTCATCTCTTCAAACTTTTGAAGGATAGAGGTCACGCTTTTGTGCGTGCCCTAAAATTAATGTCCAAGAAAAAAAAATTAAAAACACGGAGGGCACTTATTTAAAAATGGGCGTCGTCTAGAAATGTCGCTTTATATTTTTTGAATGAAAGGCGCGTTCTCTTTTTTTGCAGCTGGGGGAAACGAAAATCCCAAAAGTTTGAAATGCCGCCATTGTTATCCTCTATCTTATTTCCATCTTTCTTCTCTCTCTCTCTCTCTCTCACTCTCTCTCTCTCTCTCTTTCTCTATCTCTCTTACTCTAATACCCAAAAAAAACCCTAATATCATCACAAATCCTCTTTTCTCCCACAACAAAATCGTAATATCACCAAATCTTTGATCCTGTCTTCTGAACAGATCAAACCCGCAGGGGTTCTCGATTTCTCTATGTTGATGTGTGGTGACACGAACAAAAAAAGGAGTGTAGCGCCTCTACCTTTCAATTTCATTTGTCGGTTGCTTCAAATCGACTATTGCTTTCTCTCTCACAGGGGTTTCTTTGTGTGTTCCCTTCACCTCCGTTATAAAGGAATATCTGTGGGATACAAAAGGCGTTCGAGAGAAAGGGAGGACATCGATCAAGGCTCACTTACTTCTACCCACTGGAACCACCATATCTCCCACTCGATGTTGAAAGCAACTTCAACATCGTCGATAATGTCGAAGACAAGATCCAGGTTCTTATTTCTCCTTTATTCATGCCTCTAATTTCGATTTTGAATCCTCTTCTCTTCTCTTCTGTAAAACCCTAACCAGAAAAACCATACAAGTTTCAATCATGATTTCCTCCTCCGGTGGCCATAGCTAATTTTGCGTTGGAGGCACTTCTTCTGCTCCCGATACTCATGGTTCTAAGGATGTCGCATACAGTTTTCTCAAATCTCGTGGCTACCATGGCCTCTTCCCTTAGATCGAGGTTCTCTCTTTCTTTCTCTCTCTCTCTCTCTCTCTCTCTCTCTCCTGATCATATAATTTTCTTACCAGAACATTCGTTTATTTTATGAACAAAAGGATTCAAGAAGCAATCAGAAGTTTAATTAGAGATATGGTGAAGTTTAGTAAAAGCCAAATTGATTTTGATCTTTCAAAATGTGTTCGACCTCAAGAAGTGCAACGGTAAAGCTCACGCGATATATGATAATAGGAACTCACGAAAAAGTAGATCCAAAATCCCAGAAATATCAATCCAACCGCACTCCCTTATAACTCACAAGTTTTTTGCATTTCTTCTGGTAGTCTACCGTTGTCATCTTCGTGGAAATCCTAACGACCTCAATCTCAGTTGACTCCCCAAGACCTACAAATGGTACGTTTCTATTTTCTCTTTCCCTCTTAAACCCTGTTTTAATGCTGGCAAAGGAAGAACTAAACTAGGTATTGTCGCAATTTTATTAACAAAATTCTAGTATTATTAACAAAAGGGACTTCGACTTCCACTTCCACTCATGGAGAAAGGGAATGGAACTCACGAAGAGGCAAGTAGCCCAGGTTGGGGTGCTTCATTTTTGGTGCAGACAGCTGAAGATGCTTCTGGAATTACTGTTACTCCTCCTTCTCCTTCACCAAGATCTTCAGTAGTATTCTCATCAAAAGGGGATACAAGTCCTCTTCAAAAGCTTCAGAACCAAGTTTTCAGAGCACTAAAAGGTTTATCTCCACCTTCTGAAGATAAAAGTAGAACTTACAATCCAGAAGTATTAACTAGCCAAAAACGTCAATGGGCAAGCTTTCAGTTGGATGCCCTGGTATGTAAATATGTAATATCTTTCTTTTTTCTTTTTCTTTTTCTTTACTCCTATCTTTCATTCCTGAATCTTGAATTCTTGATGATTGTTTATCATTTCCAAAGCTTTCAGTTGGATGCCTTGGAAGTAGTCCCTTTGTTGCTTAAGGAGATGCAATAATAATAGATGTTGCGTGCATGTTGTTCAGAGTTTAATAAAGAGGTAAACATAGAAATTTCATCTATTAAATTATTATGTTTTAGTTCCTTAAAATTATTTTCTTCCAGATAAGGTTGAAGAAAGAGTAAGAAGAGAAGGAAGAAAAGAGAAGATACAAAGCCCAGACTCATCTTTACACTGTTATAAAGGTTAGTTGATATTATAATCAAATCTTTTAAATAAATGCCTGGAGGCTCACTTTTATACATTTTAGGGAATTCATAAATAATATATATATATATATATATATATATATATATATATATATATATATATATATATATATTACATGGCTAGGTTGCACGTGGAAGTGATCTATTAGAACAGATGGGGAAAGATATATATTTTGATCTTGTCGATCATGAAAAAGTTCACAGTTTCCGTATCCAAAAACAGATGTTGTTTAATCATTTCAAGGTACTCTTACTCTATGATTCTATATAACTCTGAACAACTTGTCTCAATAGCAGATTGTGAAGACAGACATGTTTCAGGTAGTATAGAAAAAAAAATAGGAGAAGGCAATCTATGCTGGTCATTCGTTATGTTTAAATCAATAATTATAGAATTAATTTAAGTTATTCCAACTATCTATTTTGGGATGCAGGAAGAGGTGGTAAAAGAATTTGGTATACCTATTCAATGAGGCAGAATCATACATACAGTCCCAATCGCCCTTTGACACCAAAGACGAAACACAATATGTATGCTCCCATTTCTGTAATGTTTTTAATTTTAATTAATAGTTAATTAATTAATATTTGGTATGGAATTGTAATAATTTTGGTGGAATGGAGTGCTTCATTAAAATCTAGCCAGTATGTATGATTAATCCCCAAACCCAACATATCTTATAACAAATTATATGTAAAATAATTTATTTTCTTTTTATTCAGATTGAGGATGGGGACATCATTTGCTTCCAAAAACTTCATCAGGACCTCTGCTTCTTACAATCCAAAAGAAGGTATTGGTGCAGTTTGCTATTCTATTGGTGATTTGAAGCATGTCGAAGCTTGTAAGCGTATAGTGATAGATTTAGTGAGACACAAACACAAGTTATTTGCAGCAATAAAGATGTAAAAAAGAAACCATTAATTTCCTAAGATATTGCTGCTTCACAAGTTACAATGTACAGGTCTAGGGGTTCTATGAAAGAATGTCCATTTGGTGCTAACCACAAAGAAGATGGTGAAATTGTTGCAATGCAGTTTATTTAATTTTAGGAACTAAGTATATGCTTGAGGAATGATGTTAGTTAGTTATTTCTACTGTTTACAGTATATTTTTATGAAATATGAGAGATGATAATTATTTTGGGTTAGTTTTTTTAAAGTCTACTTGATCATTTATTTATACTCTAGTAATGGGTTGTTGATTTGGTTGCAGGAATGGAAGTCAATGGGAAGGATGATGATTTGAAGACACCACTTCTGAATCCCTCTGATGCTGTTGCAATTGATGATTCACTTCCCTTTAATTGGCAAACAAAGCATTTTCACTCATCTCCTGTTGATTTGGGAAAGCTCTGTGACAGGTCAACATCGACTACAGAGAATCCGTTTGGGGATTTAACATCAAACATCACATCATCTGTTCCACAAAACAAGCAACTACAGTTTGGCCAGGTAGTTAAAATTTTCTCATATTCCAAAGTTTGAATTACCAAAAAATGTCATTAATGATGGCAACAAGGAAGATATGTAGTTTATTTATGAAACTTTATGTTGGTTTAGTGTTTTCCTTGATTTTTTTGGCTAACTTATCCTTGATTTAGTATGTTAGTTCAATGTTTTGATGGATTTTAGGTTAAACATGGATGTATCTTTGACTTACCATTTTATTGAAAATGGAATTATGGGTTTGGTTAAAAGAAAAAATAAATAATAATAACTACATGAAATAATGAACTTTTCAAAATGTCTCATTCCATTATAATATCTTTGTGACTTAATGTTTTGGAACTTGATTGCTTACTGATAGTTGTTTGATTCTGGTGTTCTATTTTTCAGAGAAACTGGATGACTAGCTAATCCAAAGGCTTCCATTTACGGATTAGTCGCCTCTTCCTCTTTAAGAAAATTAGGGCTTTCATCAAGAAACCTTCAATTGCAGTTGATGACTCAATATTTAAGGGTCCTAATCAGGTATTTTGTTTTCCCAAAACATGAAAATTTGTAAAGTGAGACTGAGAGCCACTTGGTATAAAAAAAATACATCTTTTCTACTGCAGTGCCAGAGAGTGTAAAAAACAACTGACCAATTAAACTGTTATCATTTCCAAGATCCTTGTTCTCCTAAACAAAAAGATTCAACATTTTATAAAATTAACCAATTAATGTAATGTAGTACATATTTGCTAATGATTTATATGAAAGAAGGTAAAGTACCACTTTGAGAAATGGTTCCAAGGCAGTCTATTAGTTCTTCTTTGGTCATTCTAATACCAGTGTACCAGTGTCTCTACAATAAGGGTAAAAAAAGGTTTATAAATCTCTTGTAGAGTTGTATTTTATGAGGAAAGATTCAAGAATGAAGAAAAGTAAGTAATCTTATGATATTGTGATTGTCCTTTTTTCTGGATCAGGTTTAATTTGGATTTCAAGCTCACCAGCATCTCCAAGTAATGAGGGATCCGTTACACTTAAGAATATCAGCTTATCAAGAGCATCACTTGCATTACTAAAAGAAGGTTTCTTGTTAGAACTTTTGTTTTTAAAAACGATAAAAGATGGAAATCAAGCATGAAACATGTAGACTGTAGAGATGTTTTTAGATGTAAATTTATATATTGTAAGAAATAGAATTGTAAGACATTAAATTTTATGAAATGGATTATATTTTTTGTATATGATATTTTATTTTATATTGTGAGGCATTAAATGCAAATTTAATTTGAAAATTAGTAAATCTATAAAAAAAAATAATTTTTTTTAACATTTAAAATTATGATACGCAAACATGCGTGTCATCTTCATTTATGACATGGCCTTTCTTGACAGAGGCTTTCTTGATACGCATTGCGTGTCATTAACACACGCGTCATAAGGTTACGACACGCGAATGCGTATCGTCTTCCTTTATGACAGGGCCTTCCTTGATACGCATTGTGTGTCGTAACCGCGCGTCGTAAATGCGCGTCATAAATGCGCGTCGTAAATGCGCGTCGTCTCTCTTTATGACAGGGCCTTCCTTGACACGCATTTGCGCGTCGTCTGAGCGTTTTACGATGCGCAATGAGCGTCGTAAAAGGCCTTTTTTCTAGTAGTGAATATTACACCATGATATGCTATCCATTCCATTTATGACAGCTGAATGATTTGCCGATAAGAGTGACATGTTCACTATAGGGTTAAAGTTCTGCCCACCAGTTATTCGATGAAATGCTTAGGTCACTTCTTCCATTTTGTCATAATAGTTCACCTATAACTTATCATTTCATAACCAAATTTAATATGATTGTATTGGATGGATTTCATTTTTGTTCTGAATATTTGTTATATAAGTCAATACTTGTCCATTGTTTTCTTCCTATAGAAGTGGTTATGTTTATAGTGATTAAAAAATGGTAAGTTACTGGAAAAATATGAACCTGCTGACTTTGTGGAGTTCTACTTCAGGTCGTTGGATCAACATTGATCGGTCCTTTACCCAAATTTTTCAATCTGAGGTAATTCTTAATGAAACAAATTACCGTACGTATAAGGTCTTTTAATTAAGAAAAAAAAAGTTCAAAACAAGCATTGATGGAGGTTTTATTATACAAATGTTCATTGAAGACCCTAAGACAATCTACCATGGGAACTTTGATATCAAAATGTAAAAGTGCAAGAAAGCCAGTGTGTAGGGATGTCAACGGGGGCAAACGGGACGGGGATTGCATCCCCCGCCCCTGCCCCCAAAATTTTCCCATTCTCCCGACCCCGCCCCCGCCCCCGAAATCTCCATCCTTTCAACCCCTGCCCCCGCCCCCGAATTCCCCTTCTGACCCTCGCCCCCACCCCCCATTCCCCCGCCCCCGATTGATTTTGGGCTAACTTATTTGGGCTAAAATAAGTTCTTGTTTGGGCTAAAAGAAACTATTTTTTGGATAACAAATAGTTATTTATAACATAATTTTACATGTTACAAACAACTTAAAAACATGTTTTTTGTTGAATTTTTGTACGTAAAAATCATTTTATTGTTTATTATACTTATATAATTAGTATATGTCAATTTATATAATTTATTAACGGGCCCCCACGGGGGTTTCGGGACGGGACTACCAACCCCCGCCCCCGCCCCCGAAATTAAAATGGGGGTTAAACTTACCCCCGCCCCCGTCCCCGATTTTTTTCAACAAATGCCCCCATACGGGACCGGGCCCCCACGGGATCGGGGTCCCACGAGACTTTTTGACATCCCTACCAGTGTGGTGGCTGGATATATGCCTCAAGGAAGTCAGATCTGGAAGACCTTAAAGGTGTTAGTATAATTTGAGTTCAACAAATCGGTTGGATATAAAGGTTTTTGAGGAGAGCATTAAAGGCCACCAACTCCGACTATTAAATCACAAAATTCTACAATTCATATTTGCAAGGTATCGTTTTAAGGGTTAAGTATAAGAAATAGCAACATACTTCATATATATGTTTATAATAACATCATGTTTTCATTACATCTTATTGGAATATTATGCTTTTAACATTTTACCAAATTATAACAGTGTCATCCAAATACAAATCAATTTCATTGCTACACTTGGAGGTTATCTTGATTTCAATTTGGTTTACTTTCCATTTTCTTAAATTTTATTATATTTCTTATCATTCCATCCTAATTAGCTATAAATATTTGATAGATGCTTTGTTGTGGAATTAGATCGACTGCGGAACCAGCTTAGCTGCATGTTAGGGATTTTTTTTTTTATACAGTACAAGTTTGGTTGTTTCTGATTACATCTGAATTTTTACATGTTTGTTGATTTTGAGTACATTTGAATTTCTTCAGGTTTCAATATTTTCAAGTAAATTAAATGTAGCTTTTGATTATTTTTAAGAAAATTCTGGTATATAGAAATCTAAATGTAACTTTCGATCGTTTTCACATAAATTACATAATTACAACGATTTTACATGTCACTCTTCTTTTTTGAGTGGAAGCTACATTTCCTGTAGTATCTTAAACTGCTACACAAGCTTCCTATGGATGAGATTCTTTCCACTCTTAAACTGATTTCTAATTCGTTAATATATTTATTATAGGTGAAAAGGTTGACCCATTTGCTTAAGAGTTAAAATTATGAGAATCTAATTGCTATGTATGATGACTATGATCTTTGATCTATCTTTTTCTTAGGCGATATAGATGGAAACAACATGATTTATGATGTGAGTTCACATTATAATCCATAATACAGATGGGTTATATGCATATATTAATGGGTGTAATGCTCTCAAGGGTAATTTTGGTACTAATCTTCAATCGAGCTTCAAATTATTAAGATTTTAGATTACATAAAATTTAATAACCTTTCTTCTAAAAAACTACAAAAAATATTATTTAAAAAAGCAAATTAGGATCTCTCATGCAAACTCTAAAGGATGCAACAGCAGTGAAGCTTAAAAATACATGTTGTCTTTTGCTTTAACCTATATCTTTGGCATTGTCTTTTGTTTTAATCGGATGTTGGTGATAATTTACCATCTCCAAATGTCAATTTCCCAATTTCGAACCAAGACCTTAACCTTAATGATCTTGTGGCACTTTGAATGTGTATTTGGTGTAATATGGTATGATTGTGATCACTAAGGGAGGAACGAGTCATTCCCTCCCAACCCATCACATCAGTTTTTGTCTCTCTTTTTTCTTCATCTTTCCCAACCCACAACACACGGAAATCTTATCTTTCTCAACTAACTCAAACCACTCAATTAGAAAAATACAAAAAACTAAGGTACAAGTCTTAAAATATATGATACAAGAGAAAATGAGAGAAAGTAGAGATAGAGGATATGAAGCGGGTTTGTGAAACCAATTAAACAACCCACCACTCCCAACCCACTGAAGAGGGAGTGGTATCTTAGAGGTACTAGTTGTGACTCTATTGCTAATCTTACCTTGATTGTTTTGTATTTCTTTTAATTGAATGGGTTGAGTGGGTTGAAAAAGATAGGATTTCCGTGTGTTGTGGGTTGGAAAAGATAAAGAAAAATAAAAGAAAAAAATTGACGTGACAGTGGGTTGAGTGGGGTGGGAGGGAATGACTCCCTCCTCCCTAATGGCATTACTTTTGTATGATTCTAATATAACTTTCAATCGGGGCAAATAAACACCAAGTCTTATGTTTGGACAAAAAAAAAGGGGGTTTGACCTCAAATTGTATGCTTTTCGCTGGTAATATGTTTTGATTAAGCAATTTATAAATTCTGTTATTTTGATTTGTTTGTACCCGTAAAAGAACATCGCAAAACTTACACAACAAATAATCCCCATCTTCCATTTCCATAAATATGTCCCTGCCTCCCTATGTAACGAACTTTTCATGTAATAGGATATCTACTATTAACATGTATGTCCTCTTTAGATTAGAATTCCAAATATATATGAAAAAAATGTAAAAAACCAATTAAAAAAGTGACTCGTGGTTCACCATGGTCACACTCACTAGTTAATATTAATTTTCTTTTAACATGCGGTTTTCACGGGATCCTACACTTTGTTAAATTTCTTAATTTTAACTTTTTATATGATTTTCAACATTTAAAGTAATACCAACACGAATATATTTACCCTTTTAAATTGGGCAACAACAAAAATATCTCCACCACCATTTTTCCACAACGACAAAACCAAATAAAAGAATATACAGCGAGGAAAAATCCAAAATGCATGTAAGCCAAATAAAAGAATACAAATCGAAGAAAATCCAAAATGTACCCATATTTTAAACAAAAATAAATCTAAAATCCTACCGAAAAATGAAATAAAAATATAAATATCCAAAGCCTAATCAAAATACCGTTAACGAAAATCTAATATCTTACCAAACCAAAAAAAACAAACATATCAAACACATGTTAATCATGATGTTTATGATGATATTTATGCCTAACCTCACTAGTAATACCATGTTGGCATGTTGTGTATCTTATAATACTCTTATTATGTTGCTAAACCGTAAACAATATTGTCATTTTTGTGTTTGTTTTTTTATACTTTAAAAGCAAAACCTTCTTATATTATGTGGATTCGAAATTAAGTAAAAATTTATTCTAAAGTATGTCATATCAAATGATTATCCGGTCATATTAATAATTATTATATGAGAAAATGACAAAAATAGCCAATTACACTAATTGCATTACAAAAATAGCCAAAAAAAATCGGGATTACATATTTAGCCACCCATTTCGCAGATGAGAAGGTCCTATCTGCGAAATGGGCTTCTCATCTGCGAAAGTACAAGTGCCTGAAGCACAGTTGTGCTTCAGGCACTTGTACTTTCGCAGATGATAATTTTTTTTTTTTTTAAATTTTTTCGGTATAAATAGGGGTAATTTCGCAGATGGAGAAGGTCCCATCTGCGAAATCCTCTGATCCTATCTGCGAAATGATGCAATTTTTTTATTTTTTTATTTATTTTTTTTATTTTTTATTTTTTTTAAGTTTGACTATGGAATGAATTGGTTTGACTACGAAATGAGCTTTGCTATATAAAAACTTTTGTAGAAAAAATATCATTTTGGTTGTTATTTGTTTGTGAAATACTCTCTATCTCTACAATTTGCTCAAAAAATGATTGAATACTTGGTTTGTCTTGTAACCAAAATGATATTTTTTCTACAAAAGTTTTTATATAGCAAAGTTCATTTCGTAGTCAAACCAATTCATTCCATAGTCAAACTTAAAAAAAAAAAAAAAAAAAAAAAAAAAAAAAAAAAAAAAAATTGCATCATTTCGCAGATAGGATCAGAGGATTTCGCAGATGGGACCTTCTCCATCTGCGAAATTACCCCTATTTATACCGAAAAAATTTAAAAAAAAAAAAAATTATCATCTGCGAAAGTACAAGTGCCTGAAGCACAACTGTGCTTCAGGCACTTGTACTTTCGCAGATGAGAAGCCCATTTCGCAGATGGGACCTTCTCATCTGCGAAATGGGTGGCTAAATATGTAATCTCGATTTTTTTTGGCTATTTTTGTAATGCAATTAGTGTAATTGGCTATTTTTGTCATTTTCTCTTATTATATTTTTGTTTTTGTTGTTTGTGAAATAAAGGAAAGGGATAGTGTAGATGGTAATATGATCAAATCTTTGCCAAAAAGAGAAATAATATTTCGAACTTGTTTGAAATGTTAATGTAAATTTACATATTCTAGCCGATTGGGAATAACTCAATTGGTTGAAGCATAACCTCTTAGTTTGAGAGAATGAAAATGCCAACGTTCCATACTTATCCTAACAAAAAATTAAGTATTAACACTAACATCTAACCGGTCAAATTGTTGTTAAAAAAAATTACATATTCTAATTTTGTTCGAAACCTAGATGCTAACTACAAAAGAGCTTGATTTCAAGTTTACAAAGTTTAATTAGCATTTATAAAAATAAATAAACTAAGTTTTAAAAAGTATAGATAATTATCAAAATTTATTTTTTATCTTATTCAAATGATATTTTTAAGAGATTGCAGTATAAAATGGAACATAAAAAATACGTTTAAAGAGGCTTTTTAACAAGGGTTAATGAATTAGAAAGGTAACGAATTTTGATCTTTGTTCACATTAAGGTAATCATGTTTTTTTCGTATACAATTGACCATTATGCTTGTTTGACCTGTTCAAAATAAAGTAAATGATTGTTAATTAGTGGTAACATTACCCTATTATGAACTAGTCAAAGAGTTTACTGGTCAAATGTGTACGAAACAAAACATGGTTACATAAATATAGACAAAAACCAAAGTTCCTTACCCGTTTTGGTAATATTGTGTTCTTTATGTTAAGTGCAAGTAGTCATAAGATTCATTGATGTAACATGAAATTGGGTTGCCCGGTCTTTGAGTATGAGGAGATGGTCAAGTTTTGGGCTAAACCAGTTTAGGCTCGGCCAGTTAGGAGTTAGGTTGTATATGCTTAAAGGGCTAGGATGTATGTGTTTTAAAGACCTAGCAACACAACCTAACCCATGACTAGCCGAGATTGAACTGGGTTAGACCAAGCCTAACCTAATTGTTCATTAACTGTCGGAACCTGATCTCAGGGCAACAGTCCATGAGACGGTTCTTGTCCAATATTACCAAAACGGGTTAGAAACTTTGGTTTTTGTCCATATTTAGATAACTATATTTTTTTCGTACACATTTGACAAATAAATTTGTTTGACAAGTTCAAAATAGGGTAATATTACCGTAATTACCAGTCATATTATCCTATTTTGATTAGGTCAAACAAGTTCAATAGTTAAATCTGAACGAAAAAAACATAATTAGCTAAATATAGACAAAAACCAAAGTTTATTACATTTCTAGGTCATTAACCCTTTACCAATCAAGAATCACCGCCCACAAAAAAAAAAGAAAAAAAAAAAAGATATAGCAATTTGGGCCATTCATATGTTAGAGTCCACTTAAATGATGAGGTGGTTGCTGGCGATGTCATAGTATCACTTGTTTGGGTCGTGGGTCAAAGATGATTTTGATTAGGAAGGAGTGTGTCTCGAAGTCAAAAACAAGTTGGGTTAACCACTATTTATTATATATATTTTTAAATATCGTATACAATATGTTACATATGAGTACGTAGTGCTATACATTAGAAGCATGAAATAAAAAACCAAATACGAAAGTTGTCTCAGAGAAACATGTATTTTATGCGAATAAATCAAAATCTTAAGTATGAGAATCGTCTTTTCATATGAATACATTTTTGATGAATGTTGATTTGTTCAACCATTTCTTTTAGCTAAAAATTTCATTTTATTTGTTTAACTGTTCGAAACAACAATTTACCTAACCTTTTTTTTTCATATTCACTTTAAAATTAAAATAAAGTGCAAATAAAAACTCATCAACATTGCCTTCTGGTAATGGTTGGTTTGTGAGTAGTCCAAGTGCAGCGTGAAAAAAGTTCATAGTACATCCGGAACATATATTGCCATTCATGCTGGAATTTTATTTGAATGCAATTCTCTCCTACAAGATTTAATTTATTTATAATGTTTATTGGGGATTTGCAGGATTAAAAAGTTGTTGATTCGGAATAAACAATAGATTAAGATAAACTCTCTAAAAAGACATGAGATCGGTTAAAACCAAATAAAATAGGTGAAGAAAAATGTACATAATAAACGAGTGGAGTTAGGTTAACTAGAATTTGATCATTAAAAGTAGTGTATATTTGTATTATGCTAATAAAATAATTTCCTTCAACAAAGAAGTTTATGAAGTTTTAGCATTAAAACTTATTTGAGCAATTTACACATGTTTATAAGGTCAAGTTGTAGATTATAGGCGTACTTGATAGCGAGCATTTGAGAGTTTTCGATTTTTAGATTTTAACAAAAAAAACTTTATTTAAATAATAGATTTTGTTTAAAAGTTCGAGTGTTTAGCTTTTAATTTAAACAAAAAACTTTAAATTTAAAAGATATTTTATATACCATTTAAGAAAAAGTTATTGATGTTTTTAATCAAGTTTTAGAATTGCCCAAAATATATATATATATATATATATATATATATATATATATATATATATATATATATATATATATAATGTGGATGCACATCTATTGTACGAACATATGTGAATAGTACTATTTTATAAGAATGACTAAGGGGTCGTTTGTAATTGTTAACTGGGTTAGAAATGAGTGGGTTAGAAGTTGATTGGGTTAGAAGTTCTAACTGACTTAACTTCTGACTGAAATTTGTTATTTGATTAACATCTGACTGACTATGCAAAATATATTACTCTCACCCAACATTTTCATAAGAACCATTTTCTTCATCAACCATAAGAATCATGCTTCCATTTTTCTTGTAGTCTAATAAAAATAAAATACATCAATTTTCACATTTTCATAAGAACCCAATTCTATACAACACATAAACATATAAAAAAACAAAATCAACATCCAAACACCATTTTTATAATCAAACCGAAATTACAACCTTTTTCTCTATGTAAAATGAACCAAGTGTCATAGTTGGACACCATATTTCAAGATCATGCTAAATGAAATGCTTGATAAATCACAAGAACAAGAAAGTCACAGGAACAGTAACACAAAACAACAACAAAAACGAGAACAACAATTAAAGAAAATTATAGTTAGCTTTTTAAAGAAGAATGATATTTACCAATCATTCAGAGTAAGCTTTCTGATCCTGCTTGTCTAAATAAGTTGTAAAAATCTTTGTGATTGTCTTCTTGAATCAACAAGAGGGAAAAGTATGACAACAAATGGTTTAAAGATTAAATTTAAACCTTGGGAACTATAACAATGATTGTCATAGATTTGCAAAGAAATTGATCAATTGATAAGGGGATAGTTATTCTGAACAATTGATTAGTGGGATAGCTATTCCATAAACCCACAAAAAGAGTGCGAATCTTTATTTTTGCAAAACCAGAATCCAAGTCTTGTGATTTCTAAAATCCATGGTGAAAAGTCAAACCAAGACAGAAATCGATTTCGTGAATCAATTTCAAAAACAATTTCATCAATCTAAATAAAAAACAACTTCATTAATCGCAAAGAGGCATGAATCAAATTAAAAAACGATTAAAGGATATGAATGGATAGAAATCTATTTTATGAATCAATTTCAAAAACGATTTTATGAATCGGGAAAAAGCATGGTGAAGAATTTTACAGAAGATGTAAGAAGTCCCCAATAGGAAGAAGCATGGTGAAGAAGGCGCCAATTTTGGAAGAAGAAAGGCAAACTCAACGAAGACAGGAGTGGGAGAGGAGAAACGATGGAGTTTGTCATTCTAGATTGAGCGTTCATGATGCCAAAATTAGGAAATGTTCAGTCAACCTTATTTTTACCATGGACTGAGTCAGATATATACTCAGGACCAAATCAGAATATTAGACCTGGTTGGATGTTATTAGCTCTTTATCAAACAGGCTGACCGGACCAAGCTAGCCAAATGTGCTGATCGGACCCAGTCAGCTCCATATCAAACGACCCCTAAGAGAATAGGTTGTTTGCTAATGTGAATACGTTCAACATCACATAACTATCGCCATTATCATGCATTCTTGGTTGATGAGGGGGTTGATTCCAAGGTGGCATATCTATGAGAGGTTCTCCAAATCAACCGAATTATCAACAACCAAAACTTCCACCAAAACAACCAAACTCAAAACAATGCTTTTCGAGTTCAACAACAAGCACATCAACCAAATCAACCTAATTATCCATAACCTTTAATGTACCTGTAACGACCGAAAAATACAACCAATTTTGAATTTTTCAAAAAACAACTCGATTCCATTAAATCATTACAAAAAGGATTTCAATACAAAACATTTAGCCTATCCGGACCGCTCACTGGCCTTCGGAACAACCGGTCCGCCCTGGGTATCTTGGCCTACAGCACAAAGCAGGACCCGCCTCAACCCAACTCCAGTCCAAACAACCATGTGCACATATACATACAATCATATAGCAATTCACAGTCAACAAGCAGATCAAACAGATCACATAACATAACATCATCCTAACCAGGATATCGACCTATCAGGTCACTAGCATAGCATCTCCCTATCTCTCAAGATACCGATCTCAACCAGGTCTCTAACGTATACCATCCTAGCTCTCAGGATGCAAACATATCAAAGCAATAACATAACAACAACTACCCGGATCTCAATCCGATAAGGGCCGGCCTTGGTGCCTTAGACCCTGTTGATATAGTGAGGATAACTCACCTCGAATCTGTCGGCTGAAAGGATAAGATCCCGCTGCTCCAAACTCCGACACGAACTCCTCCACTGAACACCAAAATACTCAACTCAATAAATACCCTTAATTACCAAAATACCCCTAGAAGACAACTGGTCAACCTTTGGACAAGGTCAAAGTCAATCCCTGACTGACTCTACTCGCCGAGTCAACCCGATGACTCGCCGAGTCCCCATACTCAAAACTTCCCTCAATCCGCGACCTAACTCGCCGAGTTACCCCGAGACTCGTCGAGTCTAACAACTCTGAGTCCACTCGCCCACAACTCACCGAGTCATCCCTTGACTCGCCGATTCTCGACTCAACCAGAAAATATTGGGACTCTTCAACAAGACTCGTTGAGTCTAAGGCTATCTTCAACCTACTCGCCGAGTTGTTCTTCCACCTCGTCGAGTCCCAGCTCATCTTCAAGAAGCTCGTCGAGTCCACCCATGTGACTCGCCGACTACCACCGGTCTGAATCCATACAGAAGCATTCCAGAACATGCAATTGATCCAAAACATAGATCTAGCCTCCTACAACCCATCCATCACGTAAAGTGGCAAACTTTACGTGAATCCAAAGAGATCTATGCATTTTGCACATTAGGGCTAGGGTTTGGGACATGATAGCTTCACTCAACACTCAACACAGGGACTTTCAGGCATTCCAACCCTTCTCCACTCCAGATCTGAGGTAGCAACCTCAGATCTAACCCTTAAACTCCAAAACCCCAAAAGATATGATTCCTAACACCCCCAAAATGAAGAATCTAGACAATAATAGCTCAACAATGGAATGATACCTCAAAAAGGAAGCCCAAGAGAAGATTAACCCGAATCCTTGCAAAGCCCTTTGATCCAAGCCTCTTCTTCTTCAAGATCTCTTCAACAACCACCTCTCCAAGCTCCAATTTGCTCAACAATGGGGTCTCTCCACGAAATTAGGGTTTCTGGAACTCAAGGGATGATAAGGAGGTTGGGGAGGAAACATAATGTTCTTTATATAGATTTCAACCTCTGGATTTAGGGTTTTCTCCATTCAGCGCCTACTCGTCGAGTCCATCTTACTGACTCGCCGAGTCGGCTACTTAACACGCGACCAAGTCGCGACTCTACTCGCCGAGTCCACCCATGGACTCGCCGAGTCGCTCTTTCCCAATTTACACTTTAGCCCTTCAACTCTACTCTTTATATTTCGGGATGTTACAATTCTCCCCCACTTAAATTAGGCTTCGTCCTCGAAGCATACGGCAACTCAACTCCAAAATACTCCCACGACGCGCCACCTGGCCCTAACCGGACCAGGTTCCTCAAGGCATAACCATCGGAACTCGAACTCATTTCCTCTTTCCTTGCAGTGTCCTGACCACCGTCTCAAACCGGGCACCGGCTGTACCCTCTGATAATCACACTCAACAATCGAGAATTACCCAAGAGGCATCACTGCACCAAATCACAACCATCACTCGACCCATATGAGCTAGAAAACCATGAACCATCGGATCCCCGATCCGAATCCCACTCTATCCATTCCATGCTCACGGAAAGACCCATTCTTCAATCTCAGAGCAACTCCCACGAGTTCTCCTCTTGCAATCACATACACATGCTGAACTAGCTCTAGCACCCTCAGGTTGGGAAAACCCGATACACTGATGATATCCTCAAACATCCCCCAGGATGAACCACTAATACATACACAACTCCTTGATCAGAATCAAGCTAGGAGTCCCAGACTCCATCCCTGCATCCATCCTGAGACTCTTGGCTCTACACCCGCAGAATCCCTTCTGCATCCTCAGCAGACATCCCATCATGATGTCATCCCATACCACCACCGCAATCACGCTGCTCAAAGACCACCGTCGGACCTCTCCGGTCGCAGCTCTACATTGACGCTTTCACTTCCGTGAATTTACTTTTACTCTCGGAGCTACACTCTTCTCTCTCTTTCCTTACCAAGGAAATCCACTTGGCCGCCTTGTCGCCACGACAAGTGCCACGATGCTCACCCAACACTGCACCACCCCTTTATAGCATAATCGCTATCCAAGCAACTCACATGATCTGACTCTAGTCACAGGGACTCTCAAGCCCATGCACTATCTCAACTAATCAAGATTACTACCCGGGGCCAGACCTGCTAATGCAATCACGCTGCAACATACACAATACATATCCTCGAACCGATCCAACAATACCTGCAGAGTCTTCAGCATGACTAGACCGCCTCACCAGACCTTTAGCCAATCTGGACCACTCTCAGAACCTTCAGCCAATCTGGACCGCCCTTCCGGGCCTTCAGCCTGGCTGGACAGTTTTCCGACTTGAGCCTTCGGCTTGACTGGTACGTCCACCGGCCTTCAGTCTATCCGGACCGCTCAACTAGCATTCATCATTCCGAGCTATCTCTCCGAGAAATCCTCCCATGCATACTGTTCTAGCCCTTTAAGGGTTCCGAACTCTGTCTCAAACGCACATGCTCGATCTCGGCCTGCTCCCAGGCCCTCCACAATCGAATGCCCTAGGTCTGTATTCCGCCCTGCATGCCCGACACTTGCTCCTACCAGCCTATACTCTGGACTGACGGAACACTGCTGAATCCCAACAGCTAAGCACCCTCAAATACTCATCGATCTCCCGGAGAATTCTCCAATTCTCCCCCACTTGTAGCACTGATTAACAACCACCGGTCTCCATCACCGACCTCCTAGAACAACTCTGCACAAAACCAACACTTACACGTAGACTGATTCCCACAAGCATAAACAACCTTAACAAGATCCCACATCAACATTGATAACCCGCTCGAAAGAAATTCAACCTGCATCTAACCATTCCTCAAAAAGCAGATGCTACCCGGCCTTCAACCCAATGCCAGGTTTCCACTAATAACCCTCATGGATGATAACCAACGAAATTCCCAAAACAATAACCCATAACTAACCCAAAACCCTCAAAAACGACGAATACCGCGTCGAAAACCACACAAAGATACCAGCACATAAACAATATACCACAATAATCACAAGATAACAAGATATCAAGGAAGAAACATACCCGCAGCTGCATCCGGCACTGCTCTGACCTCCTCTACTAAAAGCTGGAAAGCACGACCCTGAGCCCTTGGGTGCTCCGCTCCACCCTGACCTCCACCCATGATCCTCAAAGTGGCCGGTGCTGGAGCCTGCACCGGTCCTGCAGCAAGCTGTGGACAGTTGACCCTCAAATGTCCAACCTGATGACAATGATAACGAATCCTCAAATCCCGAATCGACGCTAGCTGCCGACAATCCCTCGCATAGTGCCCCTCCTTTCCGCACTTGCGGCATGCACCACCGGACCTACAAACTACGGTGTGACCCCTCCCACACTTCCCACAAGTGTGGCTGCTCAGATCCCCTACTCTAACATCAACGGTCTTGGACCGTTTCGGCACCGGCTGCGACTACACCAGAGCCTGCCTCAGCTCACGCAATTGCAACTCAATCTCTAACTCACGCCGCCTAGCGGCCTCCTGCAACTCCAACAAGGTCTCGCACCTCTGCGTAGACACAAACTGTCTGATGTCCCTCTTGAGCATGCTCAGATATCGAGACATTTGAGCCTGCTCCGAAGCGAACTATGGGCAGAACATCGCCCTATCAGTGAACATCCTGGTGATCTCAGTCACCGACTCTGAATCCTGCTTCAGCTCAAGGAACTCCTGAGCCAATCTCTCCCTCTCAACTTGCGGAACATAACAAGTGCTGAACATCTCCCTGAACTGATCCCATGAAACCGCAGCCCTCTGCGCATCCGAATATGACCCCGTGGTCAATCTCCACCAATCCTTCGCCCCGAGCCTCAACAGGTTCAGAGCACACCTCACCCTCTGATCAGCAGGGCATGAACACGTGAAGAAACACCCCTCCACGTCCGATAACCATCTCATAGCAACAATCGGGTCCTGAACTCCATCAAAGGTGGGAGGCTTCGTATTATCAAAGTCCCGATACTGAAAGCCCCGACCAGCTCCGCCCCCTGCCGCAGCTACAACCGTTGTAGCCGCCGCGGCAGCCGTCTCTGTGAGAGCTGCATAACGCTCATCAAAATACTCGATCATGGCGGTCTTGATCGACCCAAACAGCTCCGGCAACTCAGCCCGGAACAACTCAGCAATCTCATCACGCAGGATCTCACGAATCCTCGCATCCAACTCGCACGTGCTCATCTGACCGATAACCTCGGGCGGTACCGACCCGCCTGGAACTCCCTCTCCTGCTCCCGATCCTGATCCGGATCCACTCTCATCATGCCTCGGAATCTCCATACTGAAAAACACCACACAAAATCTCAGACTCTTCCCACTATCCTGGGATCCAACTCTCTCAACCCAACCCTAGAGGTCATGGTTTCCCTGATACGCGTATGGGTCCTGTGCTTTCAGTAGTACGGGCCCATACTACCTTCCACACCTACCCATATTTGTATGAAGTACTACCACCACACCCTAGAGAAACATGCATAACAACTCTCAACCCTCACCACTAGAGGAACACTGAAAATCTTCCATAAGGAAACCCTAGGCTACAGCCATCACAAATCAGGCAACATTATCATGAAATCCTGAAGATCCCTAGCCTAACACTAGCATGCTATTCTATCAAAGCTCAAAAACAAATATCATGCATGGTATTTTGGGGTTACTTACTGGCTCCGGCTGATCATACCTCCACATCCTCCTTTACTCATTTTGAAAACCATTTTAAACTCTCTTTTGAAAACTCTCCTCGTTTTGAGACTGGAGTCACACGAGTGTTTCCCCAATTCACTCAAACCAAGGCTCTGATACCAACTTGTAACGACCGAAAAATACAACCAATTTTAATTTTTTCAAAAAACAACTCAATTCCATTAAATCATTACAAAAAGGTTTTCAATACAAAACATTTAGCGTATTCCCAGAATCACATTACTACAAAATCATGAGGAGCTGTACGATCATGCCTTCGCCTTGCCATGGTCTCCTGAAGAACCTGAAAAACATAAAACCACAACTGTAAGCCCGAAAGCTTAGTGAGATATCCCCAAAATACCAACCACTTATACCATACACGCATAACATGCCATAACATATCCGATCACAGAACAGCCATGCACTTCGGGTCTACTGTGTGACTGGTCGGCCGCACCGGCCTACAGTCCACCTGGTCCACTCTCTGAGTCTAGCCATAAACCTCGAGTCTACAGTGTGATTGGTCCGCCCGCACCGGGCCTTCAATCCACCTGGTCCACTCTCCGAATCTAACCACATACATCGAGTCTGCAGTGTGATTGGTCCGCCCGCGCCGGGCCTTCAATCCATCTGGTCCACTCTCTGAGTCTACAGTATGACTGGTCCGCCCACACCGGGCCTTCAGTCGGCCTGGTCCACTCTCCGAGCCTCGTCACGTCTGGTCCGCCCTCTTGGGGCCTACATCCTATCCGGACCGCTCGCTGGCCTTCGGAACAACCGGTCCGCCCTAGGTATTTTGGCCTACAGCACAAAGCAGGACCCGCCTCAACCCAACTCCAGTCCAAACAACCATGTGCACATATACATACAATCATATAGCAATTCACAGTCAACAAGCAGATCAAACAGATCACATAACATAACATCATCCTAACCAGGATATCGACCTATCAGGTTACTAGCATAGCATCTCCCTATCTCTCAAGATACGGATCTCAATCAGGTCTCTAACATATACCATCCTAGCTCTCAGGATGCAAACATATCAAAGCAATAACATAACAACAACTACCCGGATCTCAATCCGATAAGGGTCGGCCTTGGTGCCTTAGACCCTGTTGATATAGTGAGGATAACTCACCTCGAATCTGTCGGCTGAAAGGATAAGATCCCGCTGCTCCAAACTCCGACACGAACTCCTCCACTGAACACCAAAATACTCAACTCAATAAATACCCTTAATTACCAAAATACCCCTGGAAGACAACTGGTCAACCTTTGGACAAGGTCAAAGTCAATCCCTGACTGACTCTACTCGCCGAGTCAACCCGATGACTCGCCGAGTCCCCATACTCAGAACTTCCCTCAATCCGCGACCTAACTCGCCGAGTCACCCCGAGACTCGTCGAGTCCAACAACTCTGAGTCCACTCGCCCACAACTCACCGAGTCATCCCTTGACTCGCCGATTCTTGACTCAACCAGAAAATATTGGGACTCTTCAACAAGACTCGTCGAGTCTAAGGCTATCTTCAACCTACTCGCCGAGTTGTTCTTCCAACTCGTCGAGGCCCAGCTCATCTTCAAGAAGCTCGTCGAGTCCACCCATGTGACTCGCCGACTACCACCGGTCTGAATCCATATAGAAGCATTCCAGAACATGCAATTGATCCAAAACATAGATCTAGTCTCCTACAACCCATCCATCACGTAAAGTGGCAAACTTTACGTGAATCCAAAGAGATCTATGCATTTTGCACATTAGGGCTAGGGTTTGGGACATGATAGCTTCACTCAACACTCAACACAGGGACTTTCAGGCATTCCAACCCTTCTCCACTCCAGATCTGAGGTAGCAACCTCAGATCTAACCCTTAAACTCCAAAACCCCAAAAGATATGATTCCTAACACCCCCAAAATGAAGAATCTAGACAATAATAGCTCAACAATGGAATGATACCTCAAAAAGGAAGCCCAAGAGAAGATTAACCCGAATCCTTGCAAAGCCCTTTGATCCAAGCCTCTTCTTCTTCAAGATCTCTTCAACAACCACCTCTCCAAGCTCCAATTTGCTCAACAATGGGGTCTCTCCACGAAATTAGGGTTTCTGGAACTCAAGGGATGATAAGGAGGCTGGGGAGGAAACATAATGTTCTTTATATAGGGCTCAACCTCCGGATTTAGGGTTTTCTCTATTCAGCGCCTACTCGCCGAGTCCATCTTACTGACTCGCCGAGTCGGCTACTTAACATGCGACCAAGTCGCGACTCTACTCGCCGAGTCCACCCATGGACTCGCCGAGTCGCTCTTTCCCAATTTACTCTTTAGCCCTTCAACTCTACTCTTTATATTTCGGGATGTTACAGTACCAACACCCAATGTACCTACAACAACAACCCCCTACAACCAATATCCTAACAAACAACCTTATCCACCACAAATGTACAATCACCAACAATACCCATACCCACCTTACCAACAACCTCCCAATTACATGCAAAAATATCCCAATAACCCCAATCCACCCAATCCCCCTCAAGAGTTGACACTTCAACAAATGATGGAGACAAATGTTACTCACATACCTCTTAGTATTGTTTATCTGTAGCACCTGGTTCCTGGTACATATGACCTATCTAAGTAATTTACATTTTTAGCCTTGAACTCGGCGAGTTGTAGGACCGAATCGCCGAGTAGAGTCGGGATATTGAGCACGCTTAAGTTGGCGACTCGGCGATGTTATATTCTGGACTCGGCGAGTCCCTGCTGTCTGGATGAAACCCTAATTTCAAGGGTTTGCACCCTATTTATGCGCCCCAAGCCCGACTCCTTCACCCTCAGAGCTCCTTATATCGACCTAACCCCTTTTCTTGTGAGATTGAAGTGTTTTGGTGTGATTTCTTGAAGATTTTGAGAGAAGAATGAGAGTAGATCAAGAGGAGAAGAAGGAGGCCCGATATCTTGGTGATATTTCAGAGATTCATTGTGGTATAACTCAGTTTCCTTCTGTTTTTATGCTTAAAGTCCCTTAGGGCACCATTAAAGTCCTTCTTGAACCATTTCCAAGCTTGGTTGTGGATTAGGGGTTGTAATGAGCTGATTAACCTCTAGATCTAGGCAGGGTGGAGCTCCAGAGCTCAGATCCATGGCCTTTATTGGAGTAAAGTGCTTGAATGTCCTAGATCTACCATGTTAGCCTTTATTAAGCCTTAAATCCCCATCCTATGCATGTATACACGTAAAGTTGGAAACTTTATGTGTAAAACCTACCCAAAGAGCCCAGATCTATGTATGGTATGAGCTGGATTCAAGCAGAATCGAGTATATAGTAATTGCATGTCAACGACTCGGCGAGTCGAGCCGCGAGTCCCCGAGTTTTCCTCTTTTTCGTGTTTGCTGAGTGGAGTTGTGAGTCGCGGGTGGACTCAGTGAGTTGGAAACCAGACTCATCCATGGAGGAACTCGGCGAGTCAATGCCCTGACTCGCCGAGTCCAAGACAATCTTCTTACCTCAAGAACAGGCTCGGCGAGTTGTTCATACATATCGGCGAGTCTCAGCATAGAGTGTTCATCGGATGAAGATGAACTCGACGAGTTGTTCATGCAACTCGGCGAGTATGACGAAGGAATTTTGGACATCAGTTAGAAGGAGAACTCGTCGAGTCAATCCCTAACTCGACGAGTAGAGTCGGTTTAAGGACAATCGAATGGGTAGGGACTCGACGAGTAGGCAAGCCAACTCGGCGAGTCGGGTTAACTGGAAGTTGAATTTGACTTGTACTTTGACATGGTCAAGGGTAAAATGGTTATTTTACCCTAAGTACAGCTAGCAGTGTTTGACTGGATGTTTTGTGGGAATTATAGCCGGAGGACTTCCGGAACAGCAACAGCAACAGTAGACAGTCTGTTCCCGCTCAAATCAGCAGCTACTTTGAGGTGAGTTACCTTCCAGTAGCGGTGGGTCTACGGCCACAATGCCGCCCCACCAATAGGAGTTGTATGTTAGATGATCGTTTGTGTGATATCATCTAGGTTTGCTACTACCTGATATGTTATATGCTGGCATGATATGTTATATATGATAGTAGTAGAGTTCGGTTATTAGGACCGAAGGGTAGGTCAGACTCCCCAGATATGTCTGACAGTATGTGATGATATGTTTATATGTTGGCCTGATGTGTTATATCTGATAGTGGTAGTAAGAGGGGAATAGTCCCCAAGTTCGGTTGATAGGGTCGAAGGGTAGTTCGGACACCCCAGATATGTCCGATAGTATGTTTATGTTATGATATATGTGATAGTAGCAGTAGGGGGTGAAATAGTCCCCGAGGATCGGTTGTTAGGACCGATGGGTAGTCAGCACCCCAGAATGGCTTGACATGGGTAGGACGGCACCCCAGAATGGCCAAACGGGTAGTCGACACCCCAGAATGGCCGCACCGGGTAGTCAGGCACCCCAGAATAGCCTGGCAGTATGTATGTTATGTGATCGTATGGTATGTGGTACGATGGGGGAACTCACTAAGCTTCATGCTTACAGTTTACAGTATTGGTTTCAGGTACCTCTTCGTCGAAGGGGAAGGAGCTGGCGCGGTAGCAGCAAATCATACACACACACAGTGTTTTTCCGCATTCATGGGATTGTTCTGGGATTCATACTCTGATATTTTGATAATTCACATGTTTTGGTTTTCAGACATAGTATATGTTTATGAAATGGTTTGATCGGACAATGTTTATTTGCAAATGATTTTACTATATATTAATTGAAAATGAAATTTTTGGACGTGAAAAATTGGTTGTTACAAGTTGGTATCAGAGCCCTGGTTTGAGGGATTCGGACACACCTTCGGGGGTGTCTGAACTCAAATCGAGGGATTAAAAGATTTTGAAACTGAAAAAGTTTTCTAAAAGGTTAAGTAAAGAGTTTTAATAAGGAACAAAGTGTGTGATGTGCGCGACCGGCCGAGCTCAAGTAAGTATTCCCCAAAGTACCCATACAAGCTTATGTTATGTTTATCAGTTTCAGTAGAACAGCATGCTAGAATAGGACTAAGGATCTAGGAGTGATGCCTTATATGCTTGCTTTATGTGCTTCAGTGTATGAAAATTGCATGCTAGAATTGAGTAGCCAGCAGTAGGATAGCCTGTTTAGGTTATGCCTGATAGTATAAGTTTAGCACTATATGCTAGTTCAGTTCCTCTTTATGAGAGCGGATTTGCTTGAGATTGTTTCCTTTTGTCTGAATGTTGCTTGCTTTGTGCTTCGTGGGACTCTGAGTGATGGGAGTTAGCCATTAGGTGAATACGTCACGTCACATGTGATCCAGGCCGAATAATCTTAGAGTGCTGGATTTGGCCCTATTGCGCAGCTTTTGTCTGAGTCTAACCGTTGTAGGGACGAGTCTGTTACTCGAAGGATTATCTGAGCCTCATCACATGTGATGGTATTCAGGTAATGGCTAATTGGCATTACAAGGAGGCCTTTAGCAACTGAGGATCGGGTAGGGTGGAGTCAGAGATTTCCCTAGGGAAAGCCTAGGATGAGTATAGCAGTGATCAGCAGTAGTGAAAGGGATCTGGTAGAGTTGAGGCAGTCTTTGAAGAAGGTATGGATAGATGTGGAAGGTAGTATGGGCCCGTACTACTGAAAGCAGAGGATCCGTACCCGAACCGAGGAAGGCCAAGATATGACCAGGGAACTTGTAGTAGATGTGATCCCTCGAGAAGTATCAGTATTGCTAACAGTTGTTATTTATGTATTCCAGAATGGTGGTACTACGCTCGAGGCCAACAGTTGGCAATTCAGGAGAGGGATCGGGTTCGGGATCAGGTTCCGAGCCAGTAGATGAGGGGTTACGCGAGTTCATAGCGTCAGAGATCACTAGGGGCATCCTTGAGTCGACCCCCATTATCTTCGGGTCGATCAAGGAAGGGATAGTCGAGTTGATGGAGGATCGCCTTAGGGCATTCAGGAGCGACATGGCATCTGGCCAGTCGGGATCTCGCACATTGTCCTTTAAGGGCTTCAGGGGCAGTGGTGCGCCGGATTTTCACGAGGCGAAGGACCCCATAGCTGCCAAGCGATGGATTGCAGACATTGAGTCTGCACAGTTGACTAGCTTCTGCCCTGAGGGGTCGAAGGTGAGGTTTGCAGCAAGGTGTTTACAAGATCGAGCTAGGGATTGGTGGGAGTCCGTTGATGACTCGTTGGGAGCCTCGGCTGTCGAGGCTATGACCTGGTCGGACTTCGTGACCAGGTTCAGGGCAGAGTTTGCGCCGGCTGTCGAGCTTCAGCAGCTGGCCAGGGAGTTCTTAGATATGAGGCAGACGACGGAGACTGTGGCGGAGATCACCGCCAAGTTCCGGGAGAGGGCATTGTTGGTGCCCCAGTACGCGGGTGATGAGGATATGAGGAGGACCCGCTACCATGACATGCTCCGAGATGATATTCGGGAGCATGTCAGTTTTTCAGCTTGCCCCACCTTGGACTCTATGATTGCCAGGGCGAGGGAGAGGGAGATAGATCTGCAGCACATCCGGTAGAGGAAGGCAGAGGAGGGACAGACAGGAGGGGCTTCGGGGAAGAAGCCCAAAGGATCAGATGGTAGGCCGAAAGGCCAGTCAGGACAGAGCCGCTACAGGAAATGCGGCAGGCCTCATGAGGGGGCATGTAGACTGGGATCGTCGGGCTGCTATAAGTGCGGCAAGACGGAGCATTTCAGCAGGGATTGTACCTCCCCTGCACCTGTGATACAGACGTCTGAGTTGTTGTGTTTCCACTGCAACCAGAGGGGCTACAAGAAGGCCAATTGCCCCCAGTTGACAGCAGCAGCGCCAGTGAAGGCGCCAGCTCCAGCGACCCTGCGGATCACTGATGGCCGGCAGGGCAAGGCAGAGGCTCCAATGGTGAGGAGCCGGGCATTTCAGCTGACTACCAAGGAGGCACGCGCCGCACCCGATGTGGTGACGGGTATGATTCTTTCCCTCTATTTTATTTATAAGATGTTATGTTATTGATATGTGCTCTGGGTATATGCGTTAGGATCATTCCATGTGAACGGTATCCCTGTTCAGGTGTTATTTGACTTGGGTGCCACCCGATCGTTTGTTTCTCTTGCGCTTAGCAAGAAGTTTACTGAGTCTTCAAGCATGTTGGATTGCCCTTTAGAGGTAGAGATTGCCGATGATCGATCGGTGCGGGCATCAGCAGTGTTCAGAGATTGTGTTCTGAGGTTATTCGAGGAGCGCTACTTGGTGGATTTGGTTCCCATTCCATTGCGTGGGAACAAGGTGATTATAGGCATGGATTGGTTGAGTCCTAATGGGGCGGTAATAGATTGCGCATAGCAGCTAGTGCGGATCAGGACCCCAGGTGGCGGAGAGCTGGTGATCCACGGCGAGAGGCCACATCGTGGACCCACAGTATGTTCAGCAGCGAGGGATAGGCGCTACCTTCAACAGGGTTGCGCGGGATATGTCGCGTATGCTATGGATACCCGGGAGGCGGGTAGAGCGACGGTGGGTGAGGTGCCCGTAGTTCGAGAGTTCGCGGACGTATTCCCCGAGGAGCTACCTGGGATACCTCCGGAGCGTTAGGTGGAGTTCAGGATCGACCTAGTCCCTGGTGCGGCTCCGATAGCCAAGGCACCCTATCGGTTGGCTCCTCCCGAGATGTAGGAGTTGTCTACGCAGCTGTAGGAGCTGCTAGACAAGGGATTTATTAGACTGAGCAGTTCACCCTGGGGAGCCCCGATTCTGTTTGTAAAGAAAAAGGACGGGTCACATTGGATGTGTATAGATTATCGGGAGCTGAATAAGGTAACAGTGAAGAACCGTTACCCACTCCCGAGGATTGACGACTTCTTTGACCAGCTTCAGGGAGCATCTTGGTTCTCCAAGATTGATCTGCGTTCAGGATATCATCAGATGAGGGTTAGGGAGGAGGATGTGCAGAAGACTGCATTTTGGACGCGCTATGGCCACTACGAGTTTGTGGTGATGCCCTTCGGGCTTACCAATGCCCCTGCCGCGTTCATAGATCTTATGAACCGCGTATGTAGACCGATGTTAGACCGGTCAGTGATAGTGTTTATTGATGATATCTTGGTTTATTCCAAGACGCAGGAGGAGCATGAGGAGCACCTGCGGGAGGTGCTGGAGACCTTGAGGAGGGAGAGCTTGTACGCCAAGTTCTCCAGATGTGAGTTTTGGTTGCGCGAGGTGCAGTTTCTTTGGCACCTTGTCAACCAGAACGGGATTTCAGTAGACCCCGCCAAGGTGGAGGCCGTGATGAGATGGGAGATTCCGAAGTCTCCATCCGAGATTCGAAGTTTCCTAGGACTAGCAGGCTACTATCGGAGATTCATTTAGGACTTATCCAAGATAGTCGTACCCCTGACACGGTTGACTAAGAAAGTCGTGGTCTTTTGATGGAGGCCTGAGTAGCAGGCAGCGTTCGAGATTCTGAGACAGAGATTGTGCGAGGCGCCAATCTTAGCCCTGCCCGAGGGCATAGAGGACTTTGTGGTATACTGTGACGCATCCATTTCAGGGTTGGGCACGGTATTGATGCAGAGAGGGCATGTCATTGCCTACGCTTCGAGGCAGCTGAAGCCTCACGAGGCGAACTACCCGACGCATGATTTAGAGTTGGGGGCGGTGGTCTTTGCCCTCAAGATTTGGTGACATTACCTCTATGGGGTTCGGTGTACCATTTACACGGATCACAAGAGTTTGAGGTACCTCATGGATCAGCCGAATCTGAACATGAGACAACATCGGTGGTTGGACGTGGTAAAGGATTATGATTGCGAGATCCTTTATCACTCGGGAAAGGCCAATGTGGTGGCCGATGCGCTTAGCCGTAAGGCGGCGCCGATCAGGGATGTGTGTATGAGGATGACGGTGGTGACTCCACTGTTAGAGCAGATTCGGGAAGCTCAGCAGGAGGCTATGAAGGAGGAGCATCGGAAGAGCGAGCGGATAGTGGGTCAAGTCACCTCCTTCGATTATGATAGCCGAGGATTATTGACACTACACCGTAGGGTGTGGGTATCGTATCACGGAGGCGTGCGCCAGATCTTGATGGAGGAGGCGCACAAATCCCGATTCTCCATTCATCCATGGACGACGAAGATGTATAGGGATCTTCGTCTAGACTATTGGTGGCCCTGCATGATGCAGGATGTGGCTTGGTACGTCGAGCGGTGCTTGACCTGCAGGAAGGTCAAGGCCGGGCATCAGAGGCCGCACGGCAAGATGCAACCGTTGGACATCCCGTTGTGGAAATAGGAAGATATTACGATGGATTTTATCACAAAGCTTCCCAGGACTGCGCGAGGAGTAGATTCGATATGGGTCATCGTGGATCGATTGACCAATAGCGCCAATTTCATTCCAATCCAGGAGAGTATCTCGGCCGAAAAGTTGGCCGATATCTATATCAGGGAGATAGTGGCGTGGCACGGGGTGCCGGTGTCAGTGATATCAGACAGAGATGTGCGTTTCACCTCCAGGTTTTGGAAGAAGTTCCATGATGAGTTGGGCACTCGTCTACATTTTAGCACCACCTTTCACTCGCAGACGGATGGTCAGAGCGAACGGACCATCCAGAATCTGGAGGATATGTTGCGGGCGTGCGTGCTAGACTTCGGTGGTAGCTGTGATACCTATCTTCCCTTGGCTGAACTCTAATACAACAACAGCTACCACGCAAGTATTGACCGTCCTCCATTTGAGATGTTGTACGGACGGAGGTGCAGGACCCCGATATGTTGGGGTGAAGTTGGCCAGAGGGTCATGGGGAGCACAGAGGTGGTGCTCAAGACGACTGAGAGGATTCAGCAGGTTCGGAGCAGGCTTCAGACTGCGCAGAGTCGGCAGAAAAGTTACGCCGACAAGCGCCGATCAGACCTGGAGTTCCAGGTTGGGGATATGGTTCTCCTGAAAGTGTCGCCTTGGAAGGCCGTCATTCGATTCAGGAAGCGGGGCAAGTTGGGCCTGAGATACATTGGACCGTTCACGATTATAACCTGGGTAGGCAAGGTGGCATATAGGCTAGATCTGCCAGCCGAACTCAGTCAGATCCACAGCACCTTCCATGTCTCCCAGTTGCGGAAGTGCCTAGTGGATGACTCAGCGGTGGTGCCGTTAGAAGATATTCAGGTTGATGACAGCCTGAATTACATTGAGCACCCTGTCGCAATCCTCAACCGGAAGTCGAAGGATCTGAGGAACAAGAAGGTTGAATTAGTGAAGGTGCAATGGCAGCACCAGAAGGGTTCGGAGTGGACGTGGGAGCCAGTGGAAGAAATGATAGAACATTACCCTGAGCTGTTCCAGAATCGAGCAGCAGACTTCGAGGACGAAGTCTAAAATAAGTGGGGGAGATTTGTAGCACCTGGTTCCTGGTACGTATGACCTATCTAAGTAATTTACATTTTTAGCCTTGAACTCGGCGAGTTTTAGGACCGACTCGCCGAGTAGAGCCGGGATATTGAGCATGCTTAAGTTGGCGACTCGGCGAGTCCCCGTTGTCTGGATGAACCCCTAATTTCAAGGGTTTGCACTTAAAGCAACCTTATGCACCCCAAGCCCGACTCCTTCACCCTCAGAGCTCCTTATATCGACCTAACCCTTTTTCTTGTGAGATTGAAGTGTTTTGGTGTGATTTCTTGAAGATTTTGAGAGAAAAAGGAGAGTAGATCAAGAGGAGAAGAAGGAGGCCCAATATCTTGGTGATATTTCAGAGATTCATTGTGGTATAACTCAGTTTCCTTCTGTTTTTATGCTTAAAGTCCCTTAGGGCACCATTAAAGTCCTTCTTGAACCATTTCCAAGCTTGGTTGTGGATTAGGGGTTGTAATGAGCTGATTAACCTCTAGATCTAGGCAGCGTTGAGCTCCAGAAGCTCAGATCCATGGCCTTTATGGGAGTAAAGTGCTTAAATGTCCTAGATCTACCATGTTAGCCTTTATTAAGCCTTAAATCCCCATCCTATGCATGTATACACGTAAAGTTGGAAACTTTACGTGTAAAACCTACCCTAAGAGACAAAATCTGTGTATGGTATGAGCTGGATTCAAGTAGAATCGAGTATGTAGTAATTGCATGTGAACGACTCGACGAGTCGTTCATCGGACTCGGCAAGTCGAGCCGCGAGTCCCCGAGTTTTCCCCTTTTTCGTGTTTGCTGAGTGGAGTTGTGAGTCACGGGTGGACTCAGTGAGTCGGAAACCAGACCCATCCATGGAGGAACTCGGCGAGTCCAAGGCAATCTTCTTACCTTAAGAACAGGCTCGGCGAGTCTCAGCATAGAGTGTTCATCGGATGAAGATGAACTCGACGGGTTATTCATGCAACTCGGCAAGTAGGATGAAGGACTTTTGGACATCAGTTAGAAGGAGAACTCGTCGAGTCAATGCCTAACTCGACGAGTAGAGTCGGATTGAGTACAATCAAATGGGTAGGGACTCGACGAGTTGGCAAGCCAACTCGGCGAGTCGAGTCAACTGGAAGTTGACTTTGACTTGTACTTTGACCTGGTCAGGGTAAAATGGTCATTTTACCCTAAGTACAACTAGCAGTGTTTGACTGAATGTTTTGTGGGAATTATAGCCGGAAGACTCCCGGAACAGCAGCTGCAGCAGTAGACAGTCAGTTCCCGCTCAAATCAGCAACTACTTTGAGGTGAGTTACCTTCCAGTAGTGGTGGGTCTACGGCCACAATGCCGGCCCACTAGTAGGAGTTGTATGTTAGATGATCGTCTTTGTGATATCATCTAGGTTTGCTACTACCTGATATGTTATATGCTGGCATGATATTTTATATGTGGTAGTAGTAGAGTTCGGTTATTAGGACCGAAGGGTAGGTCAGACTCCCCATATATGTCTAACAGTATGTGATGATATGTTTATATGCTGGCTTGATGTGTTATATGTGATAGTGGTAGTAGGAGGGCAATAGTCCCCAAGTTCGGTTGATAGGACCGAAGGGTAGTTCGGACACCCCAGATATGTCCGATAGTATGTTTATGTTATGATATGTGTGATAGTAGTAGTAGTAGGGGTGAAATAGTCCCCGAGGATCGGTTGTTAGGACCGATGGGTAGTCAACACCCCAGAATGGCCAAACAGGTAGTCGACACCCTAGAATGGCCGCACCAGGTAGTCAGGCACCCCAGAATAGCCTAGCAGTATGTATGTTATGTGATCGTATGGTATGTGGTACGATGGGGGAACTCACTAAGCTTCATGCTTACAGTTTACAGTTTTGGTTTCAGGTACCTCTTCGTCAAAGGGGAAGGAGCTGGCGTGGTAGCGGCACATCATACACACACACTGTTTTTCCGTATTCATGGGATTGTTTTGGGATTCATACTCTGATATTTTGATAGTTCACATGTTTTGGTTTTCAGACATAGTATATGTTTATGAACTGGTTTGATCGGACAATGTTTATTTGCAAATGATTTTACTAAATATTAATTGAATAATGAAATTTTTGGACGTGAAAAATGGGTTGTTACATTATCCAGCAAACCGTCGAGGGATAGAATTGAAGTCAAGTTTCATACATCAACTCACCAAGTTCCATGGTTTTGATAGAGAAGATCCTCAAAGGAATTTGAAGTAATTTCATATGATATGTGTTAGCATGTTACCCGAACATGTGACATTGGATGATTTCAAGTTAACCGCCTTCCTGCTCACCTTGGAAGATAAAAGCTAGAGAGTGGTTATTCAACTTACCACCAGGATATATTCACACATGGGAAGAGTTACTCAAAACCTTCAATAGCAAGTTTTATCCCACTTCTTGAATATTAAGTCAAAGGAGTGACATTTTGGGGATTCGTCAAGGAGAGAATGAGACTCTTCATGATTTTTGGAAGCGATTCAACAACTTGTGTACAAGTTGTCCTCAACATAACATACCTGAACAATTACTTCTTCAACAAATTTATGAGGGTATGAATGAAAAAGATCAAAGGATGATTGATGCTGCAAGTTGTGGTGACATATTCAACAAGGCACCTCAAGAGATAGATTACTTTTTGGTACCATTTCTCAAAATCAAAGAAATTTTGGGACTCGAAGTGAAATGAAGAGAAATTCCCCATAAGTGGTTGATGAAGTTAGCAACACCCAACACTTGGAATGAAAGCTCTTGGATTTGACTAATGTGTTAAGTTAAATGGTGGTGGGAAGTGGTCAACAATTTATGATGTGTGGTATTTGTGCAACGATGGGGCATTATACGGATAAATGTCCCACACTCAGTAGTGAACCAGAGGATGTTAATGCAATGGGAGGATATCAAGGTCAACTAAGACCCATGGGATTTCAAAACACCTATAACTCAAATTGGAGGAATAACCCAAACAACCCATACCCACCAAAGCAAAACCCACCAAATGTTATGATGAGACCCCAATTTTCCCAATACCCATCCCAACAACCTCTATATCCGCAAACGTCTCATCACCCTCCAAATTACCAACAACCTCAACTACAAGGCCAATCAAGTGGTAACCATCAAATGGGTCTTCAAGAACTCGTTACTTCTCTTGCTCAAAGCCAAAACCAATTTCAACAATAGACCAAGAACACCTTCTCCGACATTCAAGCACAAGTTGGAGACTTGGTCACCACTCTCAACAAGATAGAACAAAGGGGTAAACTTCCATCTCAAACCGAGAAGAATCTGAATGTACGTGCAATAATCTTGAAAAGTGTGAAAACCCTTGGAGAAAGCATCCCCAAAAGAGTTTCAAGAGAAGTAGAAGATGAGTTTATTGTTGTTGAGCCTACAAATGTTGTAGTTCCTCCAAAGGAACCAGTTGTGACGAACATTGATCAACTCGAATTTTTCAACAATGGCATTAAGCCATTGGTCATACCACCACCTTTTCCTTCCCGGTTAGCCATTTCAAAGAAGAAAGAGGAAGAAAATGAATTCTTTGAAACTTTCCACAAGGTCCAAATCAACATTCCACTATTGAATGCTATTAAGAAAATTCCAAGTTATGAAAATTTTCTCAAGGATTTATGCACCAAGAAGAGGAAATTCAAGGCAAATGAAAAGATTAAAGTATATGCAAACTTGTATGCGGTTATCCAAAAGAAATTACCTCCTAAATGCAAGGATCCAAGAATATTTGTTATCCCTTGTACCATTGGTGATTTGCATGTCGAAAGTGTCATGCTAGATCTTGGAGCCTCAATCAATGTCATGCCATACTAGGTTTTTCAATCTCTCAGTGTTGGACCTTTAGAAGAAACTGGAGTAATCATTCAATTAGCAAACAAGTCAAGTGTGTCTCTAAGAGGAGTGTTGGAAGATGTGTTAGTACAAGTTAACCAACTTGTTTTTCCCGGGGATTTTTATGTCATTGATCTTGAAGAGAAGACTCCTACCAAATAATCTATGATCCTCCTTGGAAAACCTTTCATGAATAATGCTCACACAATCATTGATGTCTATAAAGGAAAGATAACTATGGAGTTTGATGGAGAAACCATTCACTTCAACATCTTTGAAGCAATAAGGTACCCTAGCAACATTTCTCCATTGTATCGGGTTGATGTAATTGAGTCAATAACCCAAAAAATCTTTGATTTGTCTCATGGGGATACTTTGGAGATGATACTCAACATAAACCTTGATTGTGAAAGTTTGAAGAAAACACTGGAAATGTTTACATTGGACTCCGAAGTTGAAAAGATTGTGAAGACTTTGGAAGTAAGGAAGTCAACACGGAAAGATGTCTCTCAAGTTGCCTTATCTCATTCTCCAAACAAGATGCCCCATTCCATAATCCACCCACCTACACATCCCCCAATAATAGAAGTGATCAAGAAGAAGATGATTAAAAGGTTCAAAATGTACAAAGACAAGAAAAAGGTGTTTCATGATAAGCACATAACCCAAAAGCACTTTGTTTCGGGTCAAAAGGTTCTTCTTTATCATTCGCGTTTGAAATTATTCCGGGGAAAATTTCGATCTCGATGGCACGGACCTTTCATTGTTTTAAAAGTCTTTGATCATGGTGCGGTTGAAATCAAGAGTTTGGAAAGCAATCAAATCTTCAAAGTGAATGGGAACTGTTTGAAACCATTTCATGAAAGCTTTGACACAAGAGTATTCGACAACATAACATTAGAAATCCCGATTTATGAAGGTTGAAGGAAGTGGGACTATGTCTTGGCAAAGACGTTATATAATTGCATTGTGAATAAATAATCTCTGCTTGAAGTTTGGATTAGGGATGAGCATAGGCGGGTACCCACCTCATTTGGCGAGAACTGGAACCAGAACCGGAACCGGCGGTTCCTAGAAAGTTAGAACTAGAACCGGGACCGGTCTAGGCAGTTCTTAAATGTTTGGAACCAGTCCCGGAACTGGCGATTTCGGTTTTGGTTCCGGTTCTGAGAGCGGGTAACCCGGTTACATTAATTTTGTTAATTTTTGTCTATAAAACCGCAATTTAGTTCGATCCAAATCAAATCAATTCGGACCAAAGACAAAATCGGACCAATATATTCTTAATCGGTCTAATTAACATATATATATATATATATATATATATATATATATATGTGTGTGTGTGTGTGTGTGTCTATATATATATATATATATATATATATATATATATATATATATATATATATATATATATATAAATCGGTTACAACAGGTAACCAGCGGGTAGCGGTTCCGAAAAAACGAGAACTGGAACTGGAATTGCTTAAAGTGGTTCCATAACTTTAGGAATCAGAACCGGAACCGCTTGAGGCAGTTCCAGTTCCAAAATCGGCAGTTCCGATTTGGTTTCGGTTCCAAAAGCGGGTACCCGGTTCCGATGCTCATCCCTAGTTTGGATGTTTCTAGGCTTAAAGTTGGTCAAAAATAAGCATCTTGTGGTTTAAAAATGATCTTGGTAAAGTATGAAAGAAAAGTGGAGCTTGTGGAGCGAAAAATTGCAAAAAGTGTCAAAAATCTGCAATTTGCGTGACTTGACTGCTTACTCACGCATAAGTTGTGGAACCCAGGCCTTACCCGCACAAATCTGAGCTCAAAATTACTCCAACACGATGTGCATTCTGATGTCCACGCACGACTGATACCCCACCCACGCAAAGTTCACAAGACTGCCCCATTACCCGCACAACAATCTGCAAGACTGCCCCCTCGCCTGCAAAGTTTGCGAGGGTACCCACGCAGATCTGCCACTTCATAAGAAAATTTCGAGGCATTGCATCTGCTTCCTTTGCGCGACCAAGCTTTCACCCGTGTGTATTTAGGCGGTTAAGAACTCTACCCACACATCATAGTGTGAGCCATGTGTTGCTTCGATATCTTCCTTGTGGGCCTCCTCCACCTTAATCCCAATATGATCCTTCCTTACTCTCATCCTAAGCATTGAAGACAATGCTTAATTTTAAGCTTGGGTTGAGGTATTCTTTATCTTTTATTTTTTGATTGCATTTAGGTAGTATATAATTTCATTTAGAGTAAGTCATCTAGGTCATTTATAAAAAAATTGCATAAAAATTTCAAAAATATTGCATATTTTGTTTCTTTCTTTTCTAATTTTCATACTTTTTAGATGCATTCTAGTTTAAGTTTCATGCATTTGTGTTCTCTCTTGTCTTCTCATCCCTACATGTACCATAGCGCCAAGTCATAAGTATTGAATCATAGATTGGTCCCGGGTCTTGATATAGGATTCCTTGTATTGAACAAACGGGACACGCTATGAGCCTCACAGACCACTTTGAGACTGCTTGCATGGGGGTCAAATGTAGGTAACTTGATTGGGTCTAGGTACGGAGGGATATGGTTGGTCATACCGATGTGTGCGAGCAAAGATTAGCCCCGTAAGGTATTTTGAAGACATTGAAGACTCGTATCTTGGTTTTGGGGGGAATACCCCTCAGTACTCCCGAGTCTCGTCCGAGCCTTACTTAGTTAGATTCTCACCACCTTTTTAGGATAGGTCATCATTTTTCTAGGGGTCTAGAATAGATAGTTAGATAGATTTTTGTTTATCACACCTTGCATTGAGGTTCTTGATGAACTTTAAAGTGGGTCCCCCAATTCACATCTTTTGGGACCAAGTTTTTTCGGTAACACCCATTTTTGAGTCATTCCCCAACCTTTTTAGTAGATCTTAACACATTGTCAATGATCATTAGGTGTTCATGTAAGCCTCTATCTATTACTCCATTTTCACTATTGGAGTCCTATGTTATATGGTGAAATTCCTTAGACCTTCCAAGAAGAAAGACAATAAGAAAACATAAAAAATGAAGAAATTAGAAAAGCGAAGACAATAAGAAATGATAAAAGAAAATTCAAGAAAATCAACAAAAACAAAGAAGAAAAATGAAGAAAAAAGAACAACACAAAAGAAGAACAAGAATCCAACTTCAAGACTTCTCTCCAAAAAAAGGAGAGAAATAAGAAGACAAAAGATCGAGCAACAAGGTGACTGAAGACCAAATAACAGAAGTTTAAGATTGAAGATTTAAGTTGATAGGTTTAGATTTAGGTTAAGTAGATTTTTTATTATTTTATTTTATTTTTGATTTTGGTGAGGAAAGGCAATGAAGACGAGACAGTAAACTGTAAAGGACAGTACAAGGGAGAAGCCCCTGAAAACGAATGTTTTCCCGGAGGTCGTGCTGCAAAACCCTATTTCGTTACTATACACTTTAGCCTGAAAAATGTAGGAATTATCGTGTGTGAAGAGGTGCCTTTCCTTCATGTATTATGATTTGCATTGGTGATTTAAAGTGCCCCTACTGGGCGCATCCTCTGTTTCCTTTGTCTTGCACACTGCGACTACATCCATACGTGATCTATTCGCCCTTTAAGTGGTTTGAGAATGTGGTTTATGGCTCTAAAGTGGGGAATATTTTGAAGATGCGTAGGGTCCATGAAAGACTGATTCTGACCATGTTGACTGATGTTGACCAAGTTCTATGGTATCTTTCTTTTTCCATTTTTAGTTTAGCTCACCCCGAGCTCATTTTTAGTCTTGTTCTCTAATGGTCTCTAATGGTGTCAAATCGAATAATGAGCTGCTAGACCTAACCCCCCAAGTAAATGGTGACCAAAATGACCAAAATGCCTAAAAGTGTGCAGTTGTGCGGGTACCCTCGCAAGTGTTGTGCGACTGAGACTCCCTCTCACACCCTTTCCAATCGTCCGTTCATACCCACTCGTTCAATTCGATAACCCGATCTAAAACTCAATGCAGTTGAGAACTAAACCAATGTGAAACATAATGAAAGTAGACGACATGAAGAAGGAAAAAATATCGATGGTTGCTGGGATTTTCTGAAAATTGATTCTCACCACTCATTCGATTCATTTCTCAAACGACAGAGGGACATGAAAGAAAGACCGAGATGCACGTGAATCATGATATGTTCGCCGATGGACTAATCCTTCCATCTCTAAGTTTCCCTAAATTGTTTGGATTTTGATTTATTTGACTAAACTACCAGATCTGCAACCAGCATAATTTTTTAATAATATTTTATGTTGTTTCTACAAGTTTCGTTGACGATGTTCATGTGGCATAAGGTACAATGGTGGAGGTTGTAGTGACGAAAGGTTATGGTGGCGATGATGGGTGGAAGTGGTGTCGAAGATGGAGGTGGTGTTGGAATCTGTTGGGCGGAGACGATGTGGGATTTGCAGGTTTGAAGATTCGATCTCCCAAATTGAGATCCGATTTGTAGGTATGAGAATAGAGCTTGAAATCTAGTTTTGTTTCAGAGCCTTGTGCTGTGTATGTAATCAACAGAAACACAAAGGGGTAGAGGCATAAAACATAATGGGAAAGAGAGGTACGATGGCCAGACAAAGAGGGCGTGTCGATGATGAAGATCCTTAGGCGATGATGAAGGAAGAAAAGAACGAATGAGACTCACACATATAAAAAAATCTTATAATAATTTAGTTAATAATAAACAATAAGTTAAAATAATGCATAAGGGTATATTTATTGGTCTTTTCATGTTGGTTGGGGACCAAAATTGCAACAAAAACATCAACATTAGCGACGGTCCGAATTAAAAATTCATTATAAGGACCAACTATACAGACTACCCAAAACGATAGGGACCTTTCGTATAATTTACGGTTCCTAATTAATTATCGAAACATATTACAGCAATTAGGGTTTTTCCTTTCGGTTACCTTGTGGTCTGTAGCAAGGAGAACTTACTCAACAATGAAGAATCAGAGGAAAAAGATAGGTAACAACAAATCCCCAACACCGGAATCCAAATTCCGCTCTGATTTCAGCATTTGCTCCAAAGAGAAAGATTTGGCTGGCGCAATCTCCCTTTTCGATTCCGCAGTTTCTCAAAACCTCAAACTCAATCTCCACCACTTGAATTGCTTCCTTTATATATGTTCCAACTCCATCGAAGACAATAAAGACGTTGCAATCGATAAAGGTTTCAGCATTTTCAATCACATGATATCGAGCAAGATAAACCCCAATGAAGCCACTATCACAGCCGTTTCTAGGTTAGCCGCAGCAAAAGACGACGCTGATTTGTCATTTGAGTTGGTTAAAAGTTTGCTCAAGTACAATGACAAGCCTCGGTTGCGAACCTATGATCCAGCATTATTCTGTTACGTGAAGAAATCAGATGCCGAAAAGGCGTATTTGGTGGAGAAAGACATTTTGAGTATGGGGTTGTGCTTGGAAGAACCAGAGATCGCTGCATTGCTGAAAGTCAGTGCTGAGACAGGAAACGAAGAGAAGGTGTATGAATATTTGCATAAGTTAAGAATTGGCGTCAAATGTGTGAATGAATCAACAGCAGAGATCATTACCAATTGGTTCAAAGGAGAAACGGGGGCGAAAGTGGCCAGTCGTTTGAAAGACTGTGATATGGGTCGGGTTAAAGATATGGTTTTGAAGAATGGAGGTGGGTGGCATGGGCTTGGGTGGATAACGAAAGGAAAATGGGTGTTACAGAGAACAACCATTGATTCAAATGGTGTTTGTTGTGCTTGTAAAGATCAGTTGGCTTGTGTCGATATCGGTAGAGAAGAAACAGAGAAGTTTGCACAGTCGTTAATGGCGTTGGCCATTGAAAGGGAGACCCGATCAAATTTCACTCAGTTTCAGGTGAACAACGCTTTCTTTGAGATCACTAATTGTTGTTATTCTTACTAACTATAAACTTCCATTTCAAATACTGAAGAATTGGCTGGATGAACATAATGATTTTGAAGCTATAGTTGATGGAGCAAATATTGGACTTTACCAACAAAACTTTGCAGAAGGTGGATTTAGTGTTTCTCAGGTTGAAATTGTTGTTAAAGAACTGTATAACAGAAGCAAGAAATGGCCACTTGTTATTCTACATGACAAGAGAATTCGTGCCCTTTTAGCTAATCCTTCAAATCGAGAGCTACTTGAAGAGTGGATTGAAAGAGGAGTTCTTTATGGAACACCAGTTGGATCAAATGATGACTGGTAATAAACTAACAATGTTTAAATTGACTTTTCTTGTTCATGTTATTTGTAATTAACTAATTATAATACTTTTTTTTTTTTTTAATTAGGTATTGGCTTTATGCTTCTGTAAAACTCAAGTGTATGCTTGTGACAAATGATGAAATGAGAGACCATATTTTTGAACTTTTAGGAGGCAATTTCTTTCCCAGGTGGAAAGAAAGACATCAGGTATGTTAATATCAAAGAGTTTGACTTTTTTTGACCATTTTAAGATACAATGTTAGTTAAACTGATATTGCTTTGTTTTCCACTATTAAAGGTTCATTACACTTTCCCAAAAGGTAAACTTCAACTTCAAATGCCACCACCATATTCCATTCTTATTCAGGTATTACTTTCAATCTCTAAATCCGATTCAAAAAACCATAAAAAAAAGTCACCATTTGATTTCATTTTCAAACTACAAAACTGTATCAGGAATCTGAGAGAGGAACATGGCATGTGCCCTTAGTGAGTGATCACAATGATGAGTCATTAAGAACATGGCTTTGCATTTCCCATTCAGACCTCTGTAAAACTTGTTCTGAAGAAACTTCCAGTTCACATGTTGGTATAACTGGTAAAAGAAAAGAAAGATCTTCATCTTAGAAACTTGGGTTTTTTGTCACAATTTTGAATGTCTTTTTAACTAATTGTTTTTGTTTGATTTTGTTGTATTATCTGAGAAGTAATGTATGCATAAACTATAAGCTTTATATGTTGCTTGTTGGGTTTTGGTTTGTGGGTATGATATGGCGAACTGATAGCATGACACGTGTAGTTTATGTATGTTGGTGCATCATGATATGAATTTAGCACGAATTTGCTAAGTGGCAAATAGTGTTGCCAATATCGAAACTCCAGAAGATTTCATGAAATTGTAAAGTGAGATTTGGGAGTAAGGTTAGTGGGTGTGTTAGCTGTTTAAAAAGAAAGAAGTAAAAACATGTAATAATATGAACACAAGAAAAAGCAAAATATTGTATATGATGATATATCATATGAAGGCCACTTTAATAACAATTGACACTTCTTCCCATTAATGTATATGATGTGTTTGTGTAACACCAAAAAGACTTGGTGAAGGTGGGATAAAGGTTGTTCTAATGCCTTGTTGAAATAATGATGTCATTAAAATAAACTACAACAAATTGATCAATGAAGGTTCGAAAACTTGATTTGTAAGTTGCATGAATGTTGTTGATGCATTAGTTTGCTAAACGATATGATTATCCGATTAATACAAGTCATCTCAAGCCTTAATGATGCCTTCCCCTTATAATCTACCCCGCCTATGAATTTAGTGATGATCATTTTGTAAATCAATCTTTGAAAAGATCGTTACAACATGTAGTTGATTAAGCAAGTCATCAAATTGTGGAATACGAAACCATCACTTGATCTTGATTATGTTGGCGACACAACTACGATGAAAGTTTGCTAGGTACCTTTGTGTTTTGATACGAATAAGTGGGTGCCACACATAGATTTGTTGGGGGTATTTGGTACATGTGATTAGCAATACATGTTAATCACTTTTGTTATGATGTTAACAATCATGAAAACGTTTTCTTTTGGTTTTACCAACCATTTACTTAAGGGATGTTTGAAATTGCTTATTTAAAATGTTTATTAACTTATTGCAGTTTGATACCAGTAATAAACTATTTTAAGTGTTTAGAGCATCTCCAATGAATCTTTATTTTTGTATTATAGAGCTTGAAAATGTTCCAATCAACCACTAAAAATTGCTTTTATTTTTGTGGGAAGGAATATGGTCTCTATATATAGATGCTATTATTCATAACATCAAATCACTTTTTCTTTTAAAATGGTTATTTTAATTGCTTTTTAATTTTTATAATTATTGTTTTATATTTTATAATATTAAAATATGTTTTAGTGTGTGATTGGAGTTAAAATGAATTTTGGTGTTAGTTTTACATACAAATAGTGTAATTTTTAGTGGTAAGGTTGGAGTTGGTCTTAGAAACAACTTATTTCAAATTGCTTATCAAAAGGTATATACCAAATTACATTATTCTCCTTCTCATCTCCTTTAATTGTTTTTATCACTATCACATCATATTTTCCTTCTTGTTTCTTTTGAATTAATCCTCACAAATTTTTTCCTCAATTGATTATCATTAATTGGTGTATCATTAACCCGTTGTTTTTATCATTATCACCAAGTGTGTTGAATTTATTTTTATAAACTATGTTGTGGGGTTGTTCAAGAACCTTATTATCTATAAAGAAGTGCCAAAAACACCATTTTCTCATGATGCTGCACTTTCAATTGCTATAAGAGAGGTTGTTTCTTGATGATTATTAAAAGCAATTCCAGGTTTGAAATTTTGTTAAAATTTTGAGTCAAAGACGTGTATAAAATTATGATAGAATTTGTAGACTTCATGTCTACTATACTCATCTTCTTATCTAAACCCACATAGTTTCTCATTGGGTTAATCTTGTTGATGACTATGTTAACGTTGTGGGAGAAAAATTATGGGAAGTTCTCAACTGTGGTGAAAAATATAACGAAGAAAATTTGTGGAAAGATCTCTAAGCGTGAAGATACTCATAAAATGGTGGTTTTTGTGAACAAGTATAATGTATAATATTTTTATGCTCAACACCAAAATCATGTTCCTCCATACAGTTATATGAATAAAGTAATGGTTTTTATTATGTGAGTTTTCTAACAATTCTATCCAAAGTGAAAAACCTGCCCTTGAATTGTACAAAAATGATACGGTGGAGAAAGAAGGAAGAATACTTGCAAACGAGGATATGTGCACAAGTAATAGAGAGGAAATTTAGAGTAATAATGCTCTTGGAAAAAGTAGACATCCTTTTGTCAAAGGGTAAAAGAGAATGATAAAACTAGTCAATAGTCATCCACCAAATCTTCAAAGAAAAATTTGAATGTTTGAAAAACAAACATGATAATCCGATTTGGGGCAAGTCGGGATCCAAACATGTATAATGCTCTTGTTAATTTTATGAGCGTGTTGAGTTAGTTTCCTTGCTCTTTTTTCGTCACGAGAATCCATTATGACCATCCAAAATGGATGTCCCATGTTTTATGCTGGTAATTTTTATATATTAAAATGTTTTATGTTAGAATGTATTTATGGTAAATTTTTAGTAATACATTATGTTGTATTTTGTTGCTTTGTCGATTTTCATAGGCTTAGCTTGAATGATCCTTTCTTGGAATAATCATATACAACGTGAGATGTATCGACAAAAGAGTCATGAGTATGATCGAGATGTTCCTAGTAATACCCTTCTATGTGTAAGTTATAAAAAACATGATTGTGTATCAAGAGAATAAAACGACAACGTATGAGAGTATGTATCTTTATTTCGTGTGTACTCTTTGCTGAGTTGTTTTTGTTGGTTGGATTATATAGGGAATTTATAGAACATGTAATGATGGCAATGATACCTAAATAGATAACCCAATCGGGAGGTATGGAGCAACATCACTTTGCTTGGCGAGCATCTTTCTAGGAGTAGCGACATGAAATGTGGGTCCCCTATGGAGCAATGCCACTTTTCTCTACATGATATGAGTAGAGAAAAGGATTTAGATGTAGTTTTTCTTTGTAAAAGAGAAAGGACAATGTACTATTCCCAGCAGCACGTTATATGGGCACAACAACACGGTGGCCAAAGTAGAATGTAGTGAGGAAAGTCACCATGATGCGGAAAAGACAAGATTGCATGCTCATTTAGACACAACACCACGTGGTACTTGCCACGATGCGGTGTTGCATCTGATGAATAGACCAAAGATGTTCATTCTCTTCATAAGCAACACCAAACACCCATATAGATGAGCTCCAACGATTTGAAGGATCAAGAAGGGGCAAGTTGCGATTTCGGATGTTTATGAATTGGATTAAGCATCAAGAACTCATGAGGTAATCATCTTTCCCATTTTCAAGCTAATCAGAGATTAATGGTGTTTTTGATGATTTGAGTTAGTTATACTAGATTATGTTAAGAAAGCTTGTTAGTAATGTTGATGAAAGTGTTTAGATGCCTTGAACAACCTTTGTATGTGATTACCAAGGTGAAATATATGAATGAGAATTTAGGATCTGAAACCCTTAATTAGAAATTATGTTGAATTAATGGATTAAAGAGTAGATTGTAATGAACTAGGTAGTATGGGATGCCTAGTTCATTATTTGGATCGAGTTAGGACATAGAAAATGAGAAGATAGAATTTTGATCCATTAAGTGGTTATTTTGACTTGAAGAGTTAAAAAGAGCTCTTAATATGCTAATATAATTATTACGAAACTTATATATGTGTATGAATACGCCTAAGAGCAAAGATGATGGATATAATCCATCAATGGAAGAGTAAAGGAAAATGGGACAGTTAGTCTTCACTAATTGATAAGGTGAGTTATTACTCTCACTCTCTCTTTAGATATGTTATATATATATATATATATATATATATATATATATATATATGTGTGTGTGTGTGTGTGTGTGCGTGTGTGTGTATGTTGGATCTTAGGCATTAAGTGAATGTTTGCAAGGAATGAGAAGAATATATATAATGATTATACGTGTAAGAACATGTCTCAGAGCATGTACATATAATTCGAGTAAGTATGGGGTATACGTTAGAAACTAGTAGAAGAGCATGTAAGTATACCTAGAGGATGTATATATGAGTAGATGATGAGAAAGGTATCCTTTGATACCTAAGAGATTGCAGATAGACACATAAGATGATTTTATATAGTATAATCATAAGAGTATGTATGTATGTACGTATGTCTAGACATTATTGGTATTGTGTAGAATACCTATGTGTTAATAGACATAGACAAAGATAAAGTACTTACTGAGTTAAGTACTAGATGGTAATAAAGGATATCTTGGTGAGATCAAGTGATAGAATGTCCATGAGACAAGTATTATGGACGAGTCACATAATAAAGATAGAGATGTAGAGACAAATGGTTCCTTCGGGGACAAGAGATATAAATTTCTTTGGGAACATGAGTTTGGTTTCTACGGGAACAAGAGTATGGTTCCTACAGGAATAGGAGTATGATTCCTCTAGGAAAAAGATTATGTCGTTATCGGGAAAGAGATGATGATTCTAGATAGGTGATTTCTGCAGTAATCAAGATTATATATGATTAAAGAAGACAGAGAAAGGTTCCTTGAGAGGAACATCATAACATAGTTTTTTTAAGAACTTAGATATAATCTGTGAGGGATTAAGAGTAAGGAATCCGTGACGGATTCATAGGAAGAAAAAAGATTAAGGATCCACGAGAGACCATAAGATAGAGAGAAGCAAGGTCGGATGATAGTAGCCGGTAATGCTAGTAGGTTGTTGTTGCCCTTGGATTATGGTATGAGGTGTGGCCATTAGGTGTAGATGAGAACAAAGTGTTGAGGTATTAGAGAAAATATAGAGCAAAGAAGATATATAGTAGGGAAGAGATGGAGTATAGAAGAGATAAATTACATAAGAGATAAATAAGAGAAGAGATATAGTAGAGAAGAGATAGAGTAGCGAAGAGACAGAGTAGAGAATAGATAGACCAGAGAAGAGACAGATAGAGGATTTAGAGAGTAAGAGATGAGTTTAAGAAGAGTATACGAAAGAGTAAGAGATGAAAAGAGAAGAGTATGAGAAACATAGTAGATGAAAGAGAAAGAGACAGATGAACTTAGAAATAGTAGAAAGATAGATTAAAGAAGAAAGATAGAAAAGATAGATGATGGAATAAAGAATAATAATGAATGGTAATAGAGTAAGAGATTAGATTATAGAGCAAGAGAAAGAAGAGAAAAGAAAAAAATAGTAGATGAAAAAGATTAGAAAGTATAACTCACCATACATGTTTTTATGAGGTAGTAGAGAACTTATGTTTTGTAGGTTTAGGTAGTAGCAGCCGTGATACCAAAAGAGAAGACAGTAACACAAGTATAGGAAATAGATAGTAGGATGATATTTATGTATTTCCTTGTTGTTTAATTAATAGATAGATTTTATTGTAAACCCATAAATAAACCTGAGATTTAAAGTGTTTTACTTTTAGTAGAGTTCCGCATTTGTTAGATAAAACTCTGATAATTCCCATAGATTAGATGTTAGAAAATTCGAGTCATTACAGGAAGGATATTATCGAAGTTTTATCCAGGATTTTTCTAAGATTGTAGTTCCCATGATGTGCTTGACGAAGAAGAACATCACTTTTTAGTGGGGGGCCGATGGTGTGGATGATTTCGTGGTTTACTGTGATGCATCGATTTTGGGTCTGGGTGTTGTGCTTATGTAGAGGGGTCATGTGATCTTGTACGCTTTGAAGTAGTTAAAGTCTCATGAGACGAATTATTCTACTCATGACTTGGAGTTGGGGGAAGTGGTTTTTTCACTCAAGATTTGATGGTACTATTTGTATGGGATGCGGTGTACCATTTTCACGGTGTGACAATAGTCAATATAAGTCAACGATCGCCAGTCACGTACATGACGAATGTCAATGCAATAGGATTGATGTAAAGTATTTGATGATTTTTGATGAAAATATGTTATTACACTTTGAAATATATAGAAAAAGTAAGTTGGATCCTCAAAATGTGAAGAATTCTGACAAGTAAACTTTTGATGTCAAACAAAAAAATGATGTTAAAATGTGTTATTAAATAATTATGCAAATTAAACCTTATTTGCTATAAATAATAAAATAATACAAAACTAGGTGTCAACACAATTCCGAATATATATAAAATATCGAAAACAGAGTTCGTATGCGAAAGATGAAAATTCGTCGTAATACAAAAAAGAGAGTAAAAACGAATGACAAAAATTAAAATGGGCGACAAATATCATTTTGTAAAACCATCAACATATTCAAAAATTACATGTTAGTACGATCACATGGATATAAAAAAAAACAGAGCTCATATACAAAAGTTATGGCTAAAGACGTAAAACAAACAATTCAACCCTCTAAAACGAAACTTCAAACAAAAAGTTAGGTGCCATAGGAGTTGAAATTTCAAATTCCGACACTTTTCTAGGAACGTAAGTAAAACTTGTTTATGAAACTATATTTGTTTTAATTTGTCCAAAAATTCCTTCAGGATAGGACAAAACAGTAACCACTTTGTCGATAACGACTCTTCAAACGATTCTTTAGGTGACTTGTAGGTCTCGTTAGAAAAAGATAGTAATATTTTATGAATCAGAGAGTAATCTAGTATTTGATTCAAATGCTAACTTTCCGTTTCACAAACATGTGACAATTTCGTGAAAAATACTTGAAGTGCAGCAACCGGGAAAACACCATAAATCATATTTTCAAAGGTTTCATTCGCATAGATGCAAGGCTCATTAGGTGGATATGTTTACATTTTATGACTCAGATTATCGAGTACTACAAACTTGTAGACTCAGAAACATTTAAGGAAGTCAGATTCTAGATTACAGATCCAGAACCGACAAACGACATCGTGCCACATGAACTAATCTTAGCGATACATTGATTTGACTCTTGGTTATTTAAGGAGACATTGGGAAACTCATGTTTTTCACATTTGCAACCAAAGAATCATCCCAAAACTGTAACGTTCCCAATTTTAAGGCAAAATTTTCATTTTTATTTATTCAAAACATAAGTAATATTACATATTAATTATAAAAGAGAGTTTTAGTAGAAGTCTTAAAAATATTTTATTAATACCTTCGATGCAAGTACAATCTTGCATGAGCATTTCCTTGGTCCGAAGAACAGCTTGAAAAGCAGTTAATCAACAATTGTAACCCGATGTTTAGTGAATTACCCCAAGATACCATATACTAAAATATATACAATGCATACACATAATGAACTTCAATATAAATCCGGTTCGCCCCTTTTTGCCTTCAGTGTAAAGCTGGTTTGCACATTGACCTTCAACATAACGCTAGTTGACCCTAGTATATAGGCCTTCAACATAAAGCTAGTCTGCCTTCAACTCCCATATATATATATATATATATATATATATATATATATATATATATATATATATATATATATATATATATATATATATATCCTCTCTAATAAATGAAAGTTTTTTTTGCCATTTGTCACACTCTTATTCAATTTGCCAAATGTCATTTTATGGGTATTTTGAATTAATTTTTTTCCACGTGTCATTATATGAGTTTTTCTATTTTATTAAATTTCACATGATATTTTAATATAATAATTACAATAAATGTAGTAATAAATTGATATAAATTTTATTAATAAAGCTCATTAGTTTAAATTACTTCTTTTCTTTATTTAAATTATATGTTTAAATTTAAAAGATAAAAAATATTTGTATTATAATAATTCATTATTTTTTTTTATTTTCTTATAAATTCAATGTTCTCAAATATTTTGACTTTTATATTAAACTTTTATTTTTAAATTAACCCATGTAATACATGGGTCTCACAACTAGTGTGTGTGTGTGTGTATATATATATATATATATATATATATATATATATATATATATATCAATACTCATCTAACAGGAAAACAATTTTACATGATAGGAAACCAACTACACTTAGTGGCCTAACTTTTTACTACAGGGTAACTATATCCTAACATACAAAGGATACATACTGGAGTATTCAATATAATGAGAACTCATGTGGACAATTTCTTAGAGGTTTATAGTTAACCATACAGTTCAACTGGTGAGCAATACACTAACGATGATTTACCTATAATAGTATAGTTTATTAGTTCCTATGGGAATCTAGTAATGAAAAGCTAGATCCTTCACTTATCCAAATGAATAATGAGCGTTCTATCAAATAAGGATAAGCCAGTCAGGGATGCATGACCATTTCAGCGTATAACTTTTCTGAAATCCAACAACCAAGCCAACGTGACCATTCTAGATACCTCTCCCGTAAGTAAATCAATTTGTATTATGACCTGAATTACTGATAAATCTTATTTACATATTCATAACAATGACTATGAATATAAATACAAGTTACACTTCAAGCGTACTAAGTATATTCTGACTTACAGAGAGTTCTTAGCGAAAACCGGGAGTCATGCGAGAAACCTCAGATCCAAGAGCATCTAATTACCGGATATTTGACACTTCAGGTCCTCGCTATAGTAGCCAGAAACTCGAGATTAAAGGAAGTAAGGGTTATAAAAAGTTCCAGAGAGAATGTATTGGAAGTGTCTGAGAAATAGGCTGAAACTCGCATGTATTTATAGCAAAAAACTGAATACGCGTTGCACAACCTTCCTGCACACGCTGTGCGGAGATGACGTGGTAGTTCCCGGATGGTGTCACATGGCAAAATTCTGCTGAAGTGTCAGGGTGCTGCCTGTTGTTCGTGCACGCGATTGCGCCCCAAAAATATTTTTTTCTTCAAAAAATCATATCTTCTTCATACGAGCTTCATTTTCGACACATTTTGATATTCACGCGTAGATATTGATGAGATCTACTGTTGGAATAGTGTCTAAGGCAGCAACTATATTAGGCAAGTATTTGACCCGGTTGTGCATGGTCCTTTTCGATTGCCTTCACCATAGCAACTTGATAGGATGATTTATTAAGAGAGAGTAAATATTATTAATATATTATGAGAATAATATAAAGAATAATATATTGTTATTTGATTAATATATGTCATAGAATTAATTGGAATTAATTTGGTGACTTAAAGAGATTAATTAAATAAAGGGTTATAAACTGTCAATTGTTTGATAGTTAAGCTTTAGACTATAAATCCATATAGATATATAGTGGACGGATTTTAGAAGCTAGGATAGCTTCAAAATCGTCCATTGCTTATCTAAGGAAAGGATTTAGATAGCCTTAAGAGAAGATTATCCAATTAGGGTTTAGGTTGTAACCCTTAAGGAGTCTACAAGTATAAATAGACCCCATGGCTAAGGGAAATCGGCATCTCACCTAAAGTAAGAGAACCCTGGCCGATTTCCTCCCCTCTCCTCTCTCCTAAATCATCTTCCTTGCTATTAGTGTTTGTAAGCCATTAGAGTAGTGACATTTGTGACTCTAGAAGCTCCAAGACTACAAGATCAACAAGGAATTCAAAGGTATGGTTCTAGATCTGTTTCAATGTTTTTATTTAACCTAATTAGCCATTAGAAGTCTTGGATTCAAAGCATGTTTAATTAGAAAGCCTAGATCCAAGCATTAGGGTTTTGCATGTGCACATAGGAAAATTCTTATGGCTAAAACCCATCAGTGGTATCAGAGCCTAGCTTCGTTTTCTTTAAATTGTTGCTTGATTAACTGAAACAAACCTGCAAAATTCGATTTTTTGGTTTCTGAGTCATGGACTCGGTGAGTTCCAAAGTGGACTCGGCGAGTAGGCCTGACTCGGCGAGTCCAGGCGTCAGGAATGGCCAGATTCGGGATTTTTTCATAATTATCTTAGGGAAACTTACCTTAATCATAATAGGTCAACCTAAATCCGATTTTTTGATATATATGACTATTATCTTGATCTAGTTAAAGGTATTTATCAACTAATAAAATATTTAATTTCCTTATATGATAATTAATTAATTATTTTAATTATTTTGGTAATTATCTTTCAAGGAAATCTTGAATAAAATTAAATATAGATAATTAGGATATTAATTGTTAATTGGAATTATTTGTTATTTGATCCTCTATGTTTTAAATGTTTAAAAACTTGCCCTCAAGTTTTGAAATTTACATTTGTGATTAAAAGTTTTAATTTAGACAACTTAAATTTCAAACCCTAGATTTTGAAAGGTTTAAAATACAACCCTATACTAATATGATATTACTAGGATAATATATATATATATATATATATATATATATATATATATATATATATATATATATATATATATATAACTAAATGCTAGTCTTACTGTTAGTAGGCCTCATTCACGAAGCCGATCTATAAGGTGGGTATAAGGTTGCGGCCTATAAAATGGCGCTTAATGGGTGTACACTCACACCCACCGCTTGCTTGATTGGTGGAGGGTCGTTAGCCGAACGGGTAGGATAGGGCAACCTCATCCTCTCATTAAAAGTATAATAAGTAATACAAAGTAACTACACATTTTTAAAATTTCCCAATCTTAGTTACTTTAGGAAAAGTGAATTGATGCAATCCCATGAAATTACACTTTGCACCCTTGCTAAGAAGTTAGTGGAGCGTGTGTGGTTTACCGGCACACTAATTGGTTCTAAGCAAAGGTGGCAAAGGGTGATTCATTGTTTATCATAGTTCGATGGAGCGTGTGTGGTTTACCGACACATCGAATAGGTGATCGTTACAATGAAGGCACCATGTGAATTTGCATGGTAATTCACACCCGCTTTGTGATCCTCGGTATCCCAGTCACAAACAAGAGGGGCATATCGAGATTTAAACATGCCATTGAATAGTTTCAATGAATCTCATCCGAACCTAGGAATTTTCAATACACTTAGGACTAATAGTTAAGTTTTTGTGATGGAGAATTAGTGAATCGTCATTCACTTACCTTCAATTTATTTGCATGTTAGATTACGGCATCCATTTTCTAGTATGTAAATGTTATTGTTGGATCCTAGCCCTAATTTTTCTTATTGGGTGATAATTAGGGATTCTTGTTCTAATCTATCTTTGTCCTTTTCTTTTGTAGATGTCGAACGCAAACAATGCTGCTACTAGTTCTTTCACGTTGATGAGCCTTTGCCAAAAGGTCACCTTCGATGGAACGAACTTTAGCGAATGGATAAGATACATTCGCACCATTGCTCGCTATGAGGATAAGGAGTATGTCCTCGATGAGAAGCTCGAGAAAATCAACCCTGAAATCGCTACTTCGGCCGAAATCACCGCTTTTGAGACTCATGAGCGAGATGCAACGAAGGTACATTGCATCATGATTGCCACCATGAACTCCGAATTCCAAAAGTCCTACGAGGACATGTACCCGTACGAGATGCACCAAGACTTATTGGAGAGATACCACCAGAACGCGAGACAAGAGCGTTATGAGATTTTCACCAACATGATTTCCGCCAAGATGAGTCATGGAGAATCTCTTACCGTGCACCTGCAAAAGATGCAAAGGTATGTCGACCGCCTTCGCAAGTTAAATGTTGACTTTGGGGAAGATTTGGCGATCGACATGGTGCTTCACTCTTTGCCTCCAATGTACAACCAATTTAGGATGACCTACCGCATGAACAAAGAAGAGGTCACCCTAAGCAAACTCCAAGGTCTCTTGAGGGTCGTTGAGAGCAACTTCAAGGACAAGTCTGTTGCACCTACTCCCAATCCGCCTACTGCTCCTGTCTTAGCTATTGTCAAGGAAAGGGAAAGAAAAGGAAGGCTTCATCGAAGAACTATCGCAAGGTCAAAGCCCGAGATGGTGCCTCTTCTAGTGGGACCAAAATTGATCCCGCTAAGCCCTATCCTAACCCGAAGGAGGCAGAGTGCCACCACTGCCACAAGATAGGACATTGGAAGAGAAGCTGCCCAGAGTACCTGCAAGCAATCAAAGAAGGAAAGATCAAGCCATCTTTCGCAGGTATATACACAATTAAATCTAACGATTCTAATCATGCTATTTCTTGGGTTCTTGATACCGGTTGTGGTTACCACATTTGTTCTAATGTGCAGGGACTAAGAAGAAGTAGGGATGTGGAGCAAGGAAGGATCAATCTAATCATGGGGAACAGAAGATCGTCGCCTGTGACCAAGATTGGAGTGTATTCTTTAGTGCTTAGGAATAATTTATGTTTAGATTTGAACAATTGTTGCTATTCGCCAGAAATGGCTAGAAACATCATTTAATTTCATGGTTTATATAGACAAGGATTTAGATTTTCTTTTAATAATGAGAATGGTTCTTTTTGGCTTATCTAAATGGTGTCTTTTACTTTGAAGCTATACCATGTAATGAAATTTATGAAACTGTTATGATTATTGATAACTTAGGAAATGATGTTTTGAATATAGATTCTTCAACTAGTATGGATAAAGCATCCTTGTGGCATTGTTGTCTTGGACATGTCAACAAGAAACGCATAGCCCAACTCCAAAAGGATGGAGTGTTGGAGTCATTCGACCTTAGGGAAGATGACACATGCGAGTCTTGTTTACTTGGAAAGATGAATAAGTCACCCTTCATAAGTACATGTGAAAGGGGTGAGGCTCTATTGGACCTAATACATACCGATGTATGTGGACCGTTTAGATCAACCACGAAGGATGGGAACCGCTTCTACGTGACTTTTACCGATGATTATAGTAGATATGGGTATATCTATTTAATCAAGCAAAAGTCAGAAACCTTCAAAAAGTTCAAAGAGTTCAAGAATGAAGTGGAGAATCAATTGGGCAGGAAAATCAAGATGCTTCGATCCGATCGAGGAGGAGAGTACCTAAGTCTTGAATTCCACGATTATCTCAAGGAGTGTGGAATAGTTTCGCAATTGACGCCTCCTAGGACACCGCAGTTGAATGGTGTGGCAGAAAGGTGTAATCGAACCTTATTGGATATGGTTCACTCTATGATGAGTCGTGCTTCACTACCTATCTCTTTTTGGGGGTATGCCTTAGAGACTGCCGCCCATATCCTTAACTGAGTCCCTACTAAGAAGGTTGCCAAAACACCTCACGAGATGTGGACAGGGAAAGCTCCCTCGTTGGCACACATCAAGGTTTGGGGTTGCGAGGCTTTCGTAAGACGAGATACTCACGACAAGCTCGAACCTCGAAGTGAGCGATGTATTTTCATCGGCTACCCGCAGACATCCTTTGGATATCTCTTCTATAGACTGAAGGACAATGTTGTCTTCGTTACGAGGAGAGGAGTTTTCCGAGAGCGAGAACTCATAAGCCAAGGAGACAGTGGGAGGCAAATCGAACTTGAAGAGATTCAAGAGTCGATAGATGAAGGAACCTCTACCGCAGGCACTCAACCCGAGGAGGAAACTCTGGTTGAACCGATTGACGAGTCCTTACCTCTTAGACGTTCCGATAGAGTTAGAGTTCATCCCCAGTTTTATGGTTTTCATATTACTACCGAAGGGGACACGTATATTAGTGATGGTACACTAGTAAATCTTGATGAACCTAATAGCTATAAGGAAGCCATGGCAGGCCCGGAGTCTGCGAAGTGGAAAGAGGCAATGGATAGCGAGATCCAATCCATGTATGATAACCAAGTGTGCAAATGGATCTTCAAGAAGAAGACCGACGTGGATGGAAACGTGCACACATATAAAGCGCGATTGGTTGCGAAGGGCTTTACTCAAACTCCCGGAGTTGACTATGATGAGACCTTCTCACCAGTTACGAAGATTAAATCTATTAGAGTGATGCTAGCAATTGCCGCATTTCATGATTATGAGATTTGGCAAATGGATGTCAAGACCGCTTTCCTTAACGGAAAGTTGGCTGAGGATGTTTACATGGCTCAGCCAGAGGGGTTTGTGGATCCGAAGCATCCGAATAGAGTGTGTAAGCTTGAGAAGTCCATTTATGGACTTAAGCAAGCGTTTCGCAGATGGAATCTTTGCTTCGATGAGAAAGTCAAAGAGTTTGGATTTGTACGAAGCGAAGACGAATCTTGTGTATATGTCAAAGCCAGTGGGAGTATAGTAAGCTTTCTCGTTCTATATGTCGATGACATATTACTCATAGGAAACGACATCCCGACTCTGCAGGAGGTTAACTCCTGGCTCGGGAAGTGCTTCGCTATGAAGGACCTCGGAGAGGCTTCTTACATTTTGGGAATAAGGATAGTAAGAGAAAGAAGTAAGAGACTAATTGGACTTAGTCAGAATACTTACTTAGAGAAGGTACTAAAACGTTTTAGTATGGAAAACTCAAAGAAGGGAGAATTACCGATACAAAGTAATGCCAAGTTGAGTAAGACTCAAAGTCCGAGTACCGAAGCTGAAATAGCAGAAATGAGCCGAGTACCATACGCTTCCGCAGTTGGCTCAATCATGTACGCTATGAATTGTACTCGCCCTGATGTAGCCTTCGCTTTGAGCATGGTTAGCAGATATCAAGGGAATCCTGGCAAAGCACATTGGATTGCGGTGAAGAACATCCTTATGTACCTTCGGAGGACGAAGGAATGGTTCTTAGTCCTCGAAGGGAGTGATGACTTGAAGGTGCGAGGGTATAGTGACGCCAGTTTTCAGACTGACAGGGAAAACTACCGTTCGCAGTCAGGCTGGGTCTTTACCCTAAATGGAGGAGCAGTGACATGGAAGAGTTCCAAGCAGGAGACCGTAGCTGATTCAACGTGCGAATCAGAGTACATTGCAGCGAGCGAAGCGTCGAAGGAGGCAATATGGCTAAAGAACTTCATCGGTGATCTTGGAGTTGTACCTGCCATAAAGGAGCCCATGGAGATTTTCTGTGATAACGAAGGAGCGGTTGCCTTGACCAAGGAACCGAGGGATCATGGTAGATCAAGACATATCGACAGAAAATATCACTTCATTAGACATTGTGTAGAAGAAGGACAACTCGTAGTGAAGAGGATATCATCAAAAGATAACCCAGCAGATCCGCTTACGAAGGGACTGAGTAGGGTTACGCACTTGCAGCATGCTAGGAGTATTGGGCTGAAGGATGATATTAGCATAGATTAGATAGTATTAGAAACGTGTAATAGGTAAATGTAATTAACATTTGATGATTAAATAAAGGAGTTTAATTTATGAGTAATGTTACTGTTTTATGTTAATTGTTTAACTATTGTTTCACTTTGCATGTTTTGACTTCCAGAATAATTGAGTTTATTAGGAATAATCGAATTGTTCAAATTGTCCACAATCGTTCATATGATGGAAGTAGATATGAATGAAGATTGTCATGAATTGGTGTGTAGAATGTCTAAATGGTGTTAGACATAGCAAAGGGTTGCTGCGACGTTCATGAGTGCTTATGAACTAGTTTTGAGCATTGGAACAAACCCGCGCTTGCTGGAATCATCTTATGGAATACGATATAAAAGGTGATCGCAAGATGATAATATCATATAGTCTTAAAACCTAGATATATGGTTTGTTATTTGTTAATTGATTGTACATTGATAATGCGAAAACGCATCAGTAACTCGGTGTTATAAAACGCATTGTTCTGTATAGTTGGTTAATGAATAAGTACATGCATATAAGTCGAAGTTTATCTGTAACTTTTATCTAAGAAGGTAAAAGCGATATCTCGGGTGCTCGATGATTTGATTTGACTTATGTGTCGGGCCCGGTCAGAACTGAATTGATGTGTTTGATAAAGTTCTATGTCAAATAAATCAGAGATCGAGAAACCTAAATGCTTGACTAACCATTCCATAGGATTGTCAGAATGATATCTAACAGAGGACTGTACGTTCCCTTATCTAAAGGACAAGATTGATTAGATCAGAGTTTGACAGCGTCTTTGAGAGCTACGATTGCAAACCGAATTGTACTTGCGCATATAGCTACTAGACTTATCCAAGTGGGAGACTGTTGGAATAGTGTCTAAGGCAGCAACTATATTAGGGTAGTATTTGACCCGGTTGTGCATGGTCCTTTTGGGTTGCCTTCACCATAGCAACTTGATAGGATGATTTATTAAGAGAGAACAAATATTATTAATATATTATGAGAATAATATAAAGAATAATATATTGTTATTTGATTAATATAAGTTATAGAATTAATTGGAATTAATTTGGTGACTTAAAGAGATTAATTAAATAAAGGGGTATAAACTGTCAATTGTTTGATAGTTAAGCTTCAGATTATAAATCCATATAGATATATAGTGGACGGATTCTAGAAGCTAGGATAGCTTCAAAATCGTCCATTGCTTATCTAAGGAAAGGATTTGGATAGCCTTAAGAGAAGATTATCCAATTAGGGTTTAGGTTGTAACCCTTAAGGAGTCTACAAGTATAAATAGACCCCATGGCTAAGGGAAATCGGCATCTCACCTAAAGTAAGAGAACCCTGGTCGATTTCCTCCCCTCTCCTTTCTCCTAAATCATCTTCGTTGCTATTGGTGTTTGTAAGCCATTAGAGGAGTGACATTTGTGACTCTAGAAGCTCCAAGACTACAAGATCAACAAGGAATTCAAAGGTATGGTTCTAGATCTGTTTCAATGTTGTTATTTAACCTAATTAGCCATTAGAAGTCTTGGATTCAAAGCATGTTTAATTAGAATGCCTAGATCCAAGCATTAGGGTTTTGCATGCGCACATAGGAAAGTTCTTATGGCTAAAACCCATCATCTACAACTTCCGTTTAGACTCTGTCGTCTAATTCTCAATTTCTTTTTAAAACTATATTTTTAAAAGGCTTACACTATTAATCCAGTATAAAAATCATAACTCTCTCATACATTATCCATTTTCTATTGTCTTTATATCGACGGATAGGCATGGACGAGATCTTCAACTCTCCTTTAGATTGTTTTTCCTAACAACCAACCGATATCAAATTTGGTTTCTGTGTTGTACACTTCTACACTAAAACTTAGTATTATCATAACTTCCTGATATGAAGCTACATTTGGATGTTGTAACTAGGTACACTCTCGGTTTTATGACTACGACAACTGTCATTTTGAATGATATGGTTAATTAGTAGCCTATCTAAACTTCACTTTTCATAATATGCAGAGTTGTGTCGGTTTAATCGCAAAACTTCGATGAAGCATAACTTCTTCATACGAAGTAGGATTTAGGAATTCTATTTATTTACATAAATTGTAACGATGTTTTCTACATGTTTATGATGACTATTTTTGGCTCAAAAGTAATATATTTCTACTTCGGATTTCATACTAATTTCTTAATATTACAATCTACCGAGTAGTAAAAATGGGGTGTTACTACCCTCCCCCACTTACAAGGATTTCATTCTCGAAATCTAACTAAATAATTTTGGGTAGTTGCTCCTCATAGATTCTTTTGGTTTCCAACTCCATTCCGCTCCTTTTCGATGTTGCCATTGTACCTTCACCAAATTGATTACCTTGTTGTGTAAGGTGTTTGTCTTCTTATGTAGGATCACTATTGGTTTTTCTACGTAGTGTAGACGTTCATATACGTGAATATCCTCCGAAGGTACAACTGTGGATTCATCCGTAATTAACTTCCTGAATTAGGATACATGAAAAGTATGATGGATCTGACTGAGCTCTTCTGGAAGATCCAGACAGTAGGCAGCCTTACTTACTCGAGTAATGATTCAAAAGGGCCCGATATACCTAGGGCCTAACTTGCCTCTCTTATAGAATCGGATGACACCTTTCCATGGCAAAACCTTGAGTAATACGGGATCTCCAACTAAGAACTCAAGATTTAACCTTCATAAATCTGAATAACTCTTTTGCCAACTCTGAGCAGTTTATAGCCTTTCCCGTACTTGTTGGATAAGTTTTGTATTCTTGATAACAACGTCAGTACTTCCCACGACTCGCTGACTAACTACTCCCCATCATATTGGTGTCCGACACTTTCTCCCATAAAGCATACCAAAGGGAGGTCTACCAATACTGAAGTGGTAGCTGTTGCTGTATGAAAACTCTACCAATGGTATATAAGTATCCCAACTTCCACCGAAATCTAGCACAAATGCTTGTAGCATGCCTTCAAGGTTTTGCATTGTCCTTTCGCTCTACCCATCGGTCTGAGGGTGATAAGTTGTGCTGATATGTAATCATGTGCCTAGCTCATCGTGGAACTTTCTCCCAAATTGAGAAGTGAAACAAACATCTCTATTAGATATTATTGAGACTTGTACCTCGTTCCAGTAGATTAACTCCTTAACATACACATCTTCAAGTTGCTTCGTCGGGGAGTTTTTCTAAATAGGCACGAAGTGGTAACTCTTAGTTAATCTACCCACTATTACCCAGATAGTGTCCACACCATGAGGAGTCCTTGGTAAATTGGTGATGAAATCCATCATTATCCGTACTCACTTCCACATTATGATATCCATAGGTTGCAATTTTCCATGGGGCATCTGGTGTTTGGCCTTGACCTTCCGACAAGTCAAACACCTCTCAACGTATCATGCTACATATCTCTTCATACAGGGCCACCAGTAACTGTGTCTGTGGTCCTTGTACATCTTTCTAGCTCCTAGATGAATTGAGAACTTGGACCTGTGCACTTCATCCATCAGTATTTTTCGGGTTCCACCAGGGTAGGGGACCCACACTCTGCTGTGCAGGGTTAACAACCCACAACTGCATATGTCAAAATCCGAGATTTTCCCCACAATTCTCTTACTTCTTTTTTGGTTATCTTCCTTGACTATGTCACTCTAATCTTGCTTGATCATTTCTAGTACTGGGGTGATTATCGTCATCCTTAAGTATATGCCCTTCATCGACGTATTAGTTGTTTTTCAACAAAATTCTTCAGCTACTATATTGGTCTTACCTTGGTGGTAAAGGATTTCACATAGTCGTAGTCTTTCAATACATCCAACCGTCGATGCTGCCTCATGTTTATGTTGGGTTGATCCATTAGGTGTCTTAGGCTTTTCTGGTCTATGTAGATGGTGCATCGCACACCATACAAGTAATTTCTCTAAACTTTGAGAGAAAAGATTACTGCTCCCAAATCTAGATCATGTGTTAGGTAACTAGCCTTGTGGGGATTCAATATTCTTGAGGCATATGCGATTAATCAAACTCGCTGCTTGAGGATGGCTCCGAAGCCCATGATTGAAGCATCACAATAAACTACCATGTCATCAACACCTTGTGGAAGGGTTAATACTGGAGCTTCACATAAATTTTCCCTCAACATTTCAAATGCCAATTTTTGCTCAAGACCCTAATGAAAATTAACTCCCTTCTTTGTTAAACGGGTCATTGGTACTGTAATTTTTGAAAAATCTAGGATAAATCTTCTGTAGTATCCTGCCACTCCTAGAAAACATCGTATTTATGAAAATGTAGTCGGAATCGTCCATTGCATTACCGCCTCAATCTTGGCTGGGTCCACTAAAATACCATCCTGGTTTACAAGGTGCCTAAGGAACTGGATCTATCACAACTAGAACTGGCACTTGGAGAACTTCTCATACAACCTCTCCCTTCTTAGGAACTCAATTACTTCTCTTGGGTGCTCCATATGCTACTATTGAGTCTTTCAAAAGACCAAGATATCATCAATAAACATGATTAGCGATTGATCGAGCATAGGCCTACACACCCGATTCATTAAATCAATGAATGCAGCAGGTGCATTAGCGAGCCCGGAAGGCATCAATACAAATTCCTAATGGTCGTACCGAGTTCTAAAGGCCGTCTTTGGTATATCTTCCTCCATTACTTTGATTTGGTGGTATCTTGAATGTAAATCAATCTTGGAAAACTATGATGCTCCTTGAAGCTAATCGAACAGGTCGTCAATCCTAGGTAGTGAGTAACGATTCTTCACTATGAGTTTGTTAAGTTCTCTGTAGTCGATGCACATCCTGTGTAACCCATCTTTCTTCTTAACAAATAGAATCGATGCTCCCCAAGGCGAACTACTTGGCTGAATGAACCGCTTGTCCATCAACTCTTAAAGTTGATTAGACTACTCTTGCATCTTTACGGGTGCAAGATGATAGGATACCTTGGATACAGGTGCTACACCAGGAACTAAGTCGATCCAAAATTCTACTTTCCATTCTGAGGGCACACCAGGCAGGTCCTTGGGAAACACATAAGGGAATTCACAAAATATTGGTACTTCTGCAATAGCTTCCTTCTCAGCTTCTCAAGTTTTGATTACATAGGCCAAGAAACCCTAAAAACCATGTTGTAGGTACTTTCTGGCCGTTATGGCGGAACAAAATGCCAAACTACTTTTGGAATATTCACCCCAGATAGTAAGTTCTCCCCAACTTCGAGTTCGAACCCTTACTATCTTATGCCTACAGTTGATCAAGGCCTCAAACTAGTTTAGCTAATACATACCTACTATTACGTTCATCTTTCCCATAGTAATGGGAATGAGATTTATTGGAAAACTACTATAGCCGATTCTTAATGTACAACTACAGTAAACCTTTGATGCTTTAACTATTCGATCATATCTATTTGCACTCTTAGAGGACGTTCTAAATCTTATATGGCGTTATTCAGGTTCTTGCTAAACTTAAGCGATATGAATGATTGACTTGATCCAAAATCGAATAGTACTAAGGCAGATATAGAGCTGACTAAAAATGTACCATCTACGATGTCTGGCACCTTCTTGGCTTCTTTTGCTGTGAGCTGAAAAGCTTGCCCCTTGGCCCTTGTAGTCTCAGCCCTGCCTTGGCACCCATTAGTTATCTGGAATGTCACAGGTGTTCAAGTATGTATCGCACATGTTGCCTTGAGAAGAGGACATTCAGCCTTGAAGTGACCTAGTTGGTTGCAATTGAAACACATATGTACGTTATGTTTCCAGTCCATGGAATAATTCCTTTCTTTTCCACACTTGTGGTACCGTGGTCCTACTCAAAAAGCACCATCATGAAACTTTCCACACTTGTTGCATTTCTGCCCCTTTTGATCTCCAAACCTGAACCATTGGATTTGAATATTTTTGCTAGTGGCTGAGATGGATTTGTTGGGTTTTAAGCATTCTAACACTCCTAAGGTGTACATGTAACCCTAAATACCTTGGATCTATGTTTTCTCTATTATACATTCAATCTTGAACTTTCCAAGGTATTACCCTAACTAGCATACAAAACATTGATAATTGGGTAATAAAACAAGTTAGATAACATACCTTGTCTTGTAGTTGGAAACCCTGGAGCTTTAAGAGCTTAGTTCACCAAGTGTTGCACCTCAAATGGAATCACACAACACCACCAACAATTGGAATAACTTGGGAGATGATTATGTTACACCAAAATCGGCTAGCCCTCATTTGTGTATCCTTAGTGCCGATTTTGCTAGTATGAGACTTCTTTATATAGTGTGCACATTAGGGTTACACCATGTAAATCATGACTTTTCACATTCCTCATGATCCATGGGTTTTAACCTCCATGGAGTATCCATGGGTCACCACATGGGTTTAGCCCAACATGAAAAACTATGGATCATAAGCCCACTTTATAAGAATGAATGATTTACCAAATCAATCCCCATTTATTTAATTAATCTCTTTTGATCACAAAATTAATTCCAAACTAATTCTTGAACAATACTAATTAAATAATATGATTTCATATTAATATATTAGAACTTATAATATATTATTAAATCATAAATATCATCTTCTCACAAAAGTCTATCCAAATTGTTCCGATGCCATGCAACCCAAATGGACCATGTTGCTCTCGGGTCAAGTACATACCAATAATAGTTATAGGACTAGACATCTATTCCAACAAGAGTCAGAGTTTTCCTTTTCTCTTTTGTTCGGGTTTCCAACTCAATTTCCCTTCTCCTAGCATGCTCCTGCATGTCACCTAAAGTCTTGTATCGATTATTTGATACAAACTCCTTGATGTTAGTCTTGACCATGCTCAAATACTAAGACATTTTCACTTATTCCAAGGATGCATACCGGGGGTAAAACAAGGCTCTCTTAGTGAACATTTTGGTGATTTGTGTCACTGATTCAGTTGTCTGCTTGAGCGACAAGAATTCTTGAGCTAGTCACTCCCTTTCCACCAGTGGGATATACCCTTCTCTGAAATTTTTTAACAAACTCTTCCTAAGTCACTTCTCTTTTCTCTATAGGCAAGTAGTCCTTTGTAACAAAGTTCCACAAGTCGTTCGCTCCATGACAGAGGAGATTCTACATATACCTAAACTTCAGGTTATATTGACAAGCACATGTGTAGATGTAACACTCGGTTTCGGATTGCTTCATTATTCGGGGCTGTGGCCCAATCATCAGTTTTGAAGAGGCTTAGGGCCTTGGGGAAGAAAGGATTTGGCTCATTTTGGATTTTAGGTGCTATAGTTTAGGTGATATGAGTGTTCGATGATGATTTGGAGCCCAAGGGTATGATCGTAATTTGTTAGTTCGGGCCTTTATGAATTTGGGTTTCTGTTTGGGAGGTTTTAAGGCAAAGGTGAGTTGACAGAATCGTAGGGCTTCTCGTCACCTTTCCGTGGATATAAAGTTCGTAGAAACGGACCTAAGACGAGGGAGTTATGGTTGTTTGAATAATTGGCAGATATGGCCCTTAGTGGAAAAGGTTTGCAAGTTGGTCCCATGCATGAAAGGAGGGAAGGCGCGTGTTTGGCCGCATACGCCCAACGTAAGCTGGGGTATGCCCAATGTAGCCGGCAGAGTGCCAAACCCTAATTTTTAGGGCTTTTCCACTATTTAAACATCCTTATAAGCTCAAGATTCTCTCATTTCTCAGCCTCCACTGACCTCTAGTCTCATTTTTGAAACCCTAATCTCTCATTGAGTGTTTTTGAGATCTAAGTGTGCATTTTGGTGTGCTTTTGCTCATTTTCAAGGAAAAGGTGTCTAATGCTAGCTTGTGGTTCAAATGAATACTTATAGATCCAGACTCTTGGCTTCATTTCGAGCTCATGTAAGGTATCAAGTTCATATCTTGGCTTCTTGTTATGCTTTATGTTTTTAAGGCTAGAATTGTGCTTATTTGAGGGTTTTCAGTCCTCCTGTGAGTTTGAGCCACACCAAGAGCTAAAATTGCAAGATCTTGCATTTTCTACGTTTATAAGTTTGAAAAAAATGGTATCTTGATCCTTGCTTTTGGTCCATGCAAGTTCTTGTTGGATTAATGTCTAAGTCCATAACTATAATTGGTAAGACTTGACCCGACCCGGCATGGTCCATTTGGGTTGCATACCATCATGCACTTGGATAGACTATAATGAGAGAAATAAGACACTTATGGTTATTAATATATTATAAGTTCTAGTATATTAATAATAAGAATAATAAGATTATTTAATTAGTATTGATCAAGAATTAATCTAGGATTAATTAAGTGATCAAAAGAAGACTAATTAAATATATGGGTTGATTGTGTAAATCATCCATACTTGTATAGTGGGCTAATGCTCCATGGATAATCAAGTTGGGCTAAAACCCATAGGATGGTCCATGGATGCTCCATGGTGTATTTGTACCCATGGATCATGGAAATGAAAGGCCATGTCAATTAGGGCTTACATGGTGTAACCCTAACTATATAAGCATCTTATTCTTGACCAAATCGGCGACTAGAGTGAGAGTAAGAAAGGGCTAGCCGATTTCATGAGTTGTAGAATTCTCTCAAGTTATTCTAAGTGTTTTGGTGATTGTGATTCCATTTGAGGCTTCCACACTATTGGGGCTAGGCACTCAAGCTTCATGAAGACTTTCTACACCAAAGAGGTATGTATTCTATCTTGCTATACTCATTGTTTTTGTATGCTAGATTAGGATAATACCTTGGAAGTTCTTATTTGCATGTATAATAGAGAAAACATAGATCCAAGGTATTTAGGGTTGCATGTACACTTAGGAGTGTTAGAATGCTCAAAACCCAACAGTTCTAGTTGGATTATTATGGGTCTTAGTGGATTAAGATGGTTGTTGGTTCCCATTAAGGCATGCAAATGAATAAAGGTGCCAACTTTATGCATTAAGAGCTTTATTTTAAGGTTCTATGAAGTTTGGGGGCAAAGAGCTTAATTGGTTAAGTCGTAACATAAGTTTTGGAATAAGTTAGTTTACGCCCCGCGTAACTGATCGTACGCCCAGCGTACCTAGGTTTAGTCGCGATCTGGATTTGTCGAGTACGTACAACGTACTGAGCATATGCCCGCGTACAACGCTTATCTGGGCTTGGAGTTGTTGTGTTTTTAGGCTTCGCATCATTAGGACACTTCTTTGGACTTTGTTACTTTGGGCCTTTTGGGCCATCATAAATTAAACTTTTTGGACTAAGGAAATTATTGGGCTTTTGGATAAGGCCCATATGGGGGTTGGGCCCAATTTGGAAAATTAGGCCACAAGTGGGCCTTTGTGGATCTGTTGGTTTTGGGCCTTTTGGTTTATGGATTTAAGCCTTAGTTTTGGTTCAAGCTAGGCTAGGGGTAAAATGGTCATTTTACACCAAGTATGGATTATGGGCCATAGATTGGAATGAAAGTGTTAATTGGGTGTTATTGTGTACTGATAGCTCAGGGAGTGGTCAGGGCAGCAGCTAGGGATTTCTTTCAGTGAGCTTCAACATTCGAGGTGAGTCTCCTCACTATTATATGGGTTAAAGGCACAAATGTCTACCCATTTGGTTTATGTATTATAGGAAGACCAGGGGGTGGGCCTTGGTATTTTGTATGAAAGACCAGAAGGCGGCTCTTGGCAATCTGTATGTAGGACCAGAGTCTGAACTTTGGCAATTAATTAGCTAAGTAATTGTAGATTGTATGGTTGTTATCTTTGTGATGCTTGCATGGAAGACTAGGAGGTGGCTCCTGACACTTGTCTGTAAGACCCAAGGTTTTGGCCCCTCGTCCTGGAAAGACCATGATACGACTCGTGGCATAATGGCAAGACTATAGTTGGCACGTAGCACTTTCTATTGAATGTTGGATATGTATGATATGTATGGCTCGTTTGATATGTATGGTATGTGGTATTTGGGGAACTCACTAAGCTTTGTGCTTACAGTTGGTGGTTTATGGTTTCAGGTGCTTCCGGTTCGAAAGGGAAGGGCCCGACATGATCATAGCACATGCACCCGTGTTTTCTGCAATTCGTGATTTTGGGATATAACTCTGATAATTATTTTACTCTGGAATACCTTTAAATGTTTGAATAAAGTTAATTAAATGTTTGAAATTATATTAAAAATGCAAATTTTGATGCTATGATTTTTGGGATATTACAAGTTGGTATCAGAGCCTTGGTTTGAGGGATTCGGGGATACTCTTGGGTATGCCTAGAGTCAAACTGAGGGTTTGGTGAATATTTTCATAAAATAAATGTTTTATCAAAAAGGATTTCTAACCAATGAAAGGGGTGTGATGCGTGCAATCGGCCGAGCTCAAGTAAGTGGCTCCCAGAATACCAATACATGTTTATTATGATATATAATATGATTATGTGAATTTGTAACGTCTGTGTTTCCGGGCTTTCCATTTTTAGCAATATAATAGTCTAGGTTAACCTTTGTAACCCATTTTGAAATAATAAGAATGTATTATTTGAGTATTATGTGTTTTGTGCTTAATTGCTTAATTATGTGGTCTGATTAATTAAGAATAAAAATAAGCGTCAAAATTTAAGTGTAAAATAAACTTAATATCTTTGGTTAATGTTGTAGTAGTTGAAACGAGGTTTCCGAATATATATAGAACGCCCAAATCTGACTTCGTATGAGGAAGTTATGATTTATTGAAGTTTCGACTTATCGGTGTGCAGCCTGAAATACTCGAATTGAGATCGAGCGGTTTTTAGCCGAAGCAATCTAAATGAGAATCGAAGATCTCATTGTTGGTATCGAAGCGATAAAAAGTTAGGCGAGAACGGACGTCAAACAAAGAAGTTATGAATTTATAACGAAGTTTTTCTGTCGCGGCCTATTAAAAATAAATAATAAAAATATAGTCAAAATTAGCCGACGGAGTCTAAACGAAAGTTGTAGAGCGTAGTCTCACCTTTCCGTGGATATAAAGAACGTCGAAAACGGAGTTCGTATGAAGAAGCTATGAATTTCCGAAGTTTATTAATCATTTTGTATTTAAATTTAATTATAAATTCGGAGATATTATCCGAAGACGAGTCACCAGTCCGATCCGACGTACGCCCCGCGTACTCCGGAAGTGTCGACACTTCGGATGACGCATTCAGTGACGATTTCGGAGGCTAGTACGCCCCGCGTACGCCTGTACGCCCCGCGTACTCCGAGGCTCCAGCCTCTATAAAAGGGATCCGAAGGCAGCCGACTATTTTGCCAATTTCTTCTCTTTTCTCTCCCGTTTTGCATCGTTTTGCGTGCCAGAAATACCCCGAAGCCCCGGTATTATTCTCTAGCCCCGAGGCAAGTCCCGAGATCCCGAGAAGTGCGGTTCCCGAGCCGAAGCTCTGCCCGCGAGAAGTTCGATTTTTGTGAAGATCTTCCAGATCTGCTGTGGATTACTACTTCTGCAAGTCGTAGTGCTGTCCGATCGTCTTCTGATCAAGTGAGTGTATACTACCTTTCATAAACACGATAATAATACAAGTGCGGTTTGAGTGTATTAAGTAAATTGTGGTTTATATGTGCGAGGGTATAGTTACTTTCTTCTAACGAGTAACTATGAAGTATTTTATATGATATACTTGTTATGTGTATATTTTGTGATTGTATGCGTGAATGGATATTCACTTTATTCTATCTCATAGATCTGAATTGTTTTCTATGGAATACGTGTTATGTGGTATGCCTCATCTGTTATGTGGAATATATATTGAATGAAAATGATATACAGGTTTTTAAACTACGTATGAAAATATATATATTTTATCTACTAATATGTTGGGTAGAACATGGGTAGATAGTTGGTGTGTAATAAACAGATGAGAGGCCTCGATGTTGTTGTTGTTGTTGATCTAGTTATTCAGCGGAGTATGGATAACGACCACGGACTCTTTCTAGACAGTCCAGTGGAACGCTAGCAGGTTCATAACCTGTAGGTGTTGTGAACGATGTGTTCACCGGTGTACTCTATCCCCCTCATGGTTGCCTTTAGGATATCTATTGTTGAGGAAACCCCTTCGCAGTGATGTCCGTCCCGATGAAAATCCTAGATTAGGTCCCTTGAGATAGTTGTTGTTTTAGGGACGTAAAGTGAGGATAACGGGAATGGGTAATCGGGATAGTGATTGGTTGGTGAAATTAAATATAATTTATTTATTGTGGGTTGAAAACCCTATATGCTCACCAGGCTCCCAAGCCTGACCCACTTAGTTTTATTTGTATTACAGGAAGTGGCACAAGGGCGTAAGATGGATGGATCATCTTGTTGTTTTGTTTACAAGTCTGTATATGTATATATTTGTTGAATGACTTGTAATGTTTATCGTTTATGCTTTATGGTCTGTATCGGAACATGACATCCTGAGTTTTGATTATATAATGAAATGCATCTCTTGATGAAATGCTTTGATAAATATTATTTTATCATGTTTTGTTTTGGGAACAAATTCTGCAACTCTTTCAAATCAAAAGGATTTACTCTGAAATTATTTAAAAGCATAAATGAAAATTGGTCTTTTCTGGCCGAGATTTTGGGGATGTCACAGTTGGTATCAGAGCATTAGTTTAAGCGAACTAGGAATTTGTAGGATTTCTAGACTTAAACTTAGAATGCTAAATGGAATGATGAGATGTGTGTCTGTTGGATTTTAGACACGAGCACTAATTTGTTTTAGGAAAGTTGCCTAAAATGCTTTTATGTGCTAAATGTTATATGTTGCCATATATGATATTAATTGTTCGGATCTACGGTCTGTAGCCGACCGGATCTGGAAACCTTATGTGTGTAGGATTCTAAGCGTGCGTCTACGTCATTAGAACTAGCATGTAAACGTTTCGGAGTAATAAGGATGATTTGAATATCTATCGTGAATAAGGATCTAATTTCACCTTATTCGGTGTGTAGATCGAAATGGTGAGAACAAGGAGTGGCGTTGGAAACGCGGATGAAAACAGGAATCAACCGCCAGTAATTGAGCAGATACCTGTTGTAGCAGCAGCACCAGAACCAATAACGATGGCTGCGGTGCAAGCCATGATTCGGGCTATGCTAGCCGAACAAAGGGAGGAGATGCGACAAATGTTGCATAATAATAGGGATGAATCTGTCATACCTATTGAGGAACCTGAATTGATTCCCGAGCAATCGGAGGAAGGGAACAATAGTCGCATGGTGAGTCAAGTTGGGACTCAAGAGGAACGAAGGAACGATCCAGAAAGGAGAAACAACAAGGATGGGCGTATGTACAAGAACTTCTTGGGCGCCAAACCACCAAGTCTTTCTGGGAGCCTAAAGCCTGTTGAGATAATGGATTGGATCTCCGAAATGGAGATGGTATTTGAAAGTTGCGACTGTAGCAACAAACAGAAGACCGTCTTTGCGGTTAGACAACTGAAGACTGGAGTCTTGAGTTGGTGGAAGTTGTTGGCAGATACTATGCCACGAGGAGAAGCCCTGAAAATGTCATGGGAGGAGTTCTTGGAACAGTTAAGGGTGCAGTATTGTTCGGAGATAGATTTGATTGATCTGAACAATGAGTTTTGAAAACTTAAAGAAGGGGAAGATGAGCATAGATGACTATGCTACTGCATTTACTGAGAAGATGAAGTTGTTTCCATACCTAGTGCCAACGGAACTCTCCAAGATTGAGAGGTTTGCTAACGGACTGCCTGCCGACTTTGGTCCGACAGTCAAGATGGCAACTACTCTGAAAACGGCTGTTCGTGCAGCTAAGAATGTGGAGGCCCAGCAGAAGGAAAGGGGTCTGGAAAGGATAGATGTTGGAGAAAAGAGGAAGTTCGATGGAACTTCAGGGTCCAACAAGAAAAACAAGTTCTCGAAGTCTGGTTCGAGGGGAGGTGGAGGTGAAGCGAAATGGTGCGACAAATGTAAGAAGAAGAATCATGGAAGATGTGAGGTGGCGAACACATGCTACAAGTGTGGAAAGCCAGGGCACTATGCCAATGAGTGTAACCTCACAAAGAAAGTTTGCTATGGTTGTGGTGAGGAGGGTCATATGTCGAGGGACTGCCCGAAGAAGAAGGAGGCAGCTAGACCCAACATTCCGCCAAAGCCAAAGGCGAGAGCATTCCAGATGACACTGGAAGCTGCTAAAGATGAAGCTGATGTCGCTTCAGGTACCTTTCTCGTTAACGAATTGCCTGCCCAAATTTTATTTGATTCTGGAGCCAACTACTCCTTTATATCGCATGAATTTGGTAGAAAGCTAGCTTTGCCTGTTGTTAGACTAGATAATGCCTTATTAGTCGAAGTTGCTAGTGGCAAGTTTGTACCTGTTAGCTATCGCATGAAAAACATCTTAATTGATCTGAATGGGAATAAGTTCCACGAGGAATTATTGCCTATCGAACTTAATGGTTTCGACATCGTATTGGGAATGGATTGGCTTAGCGCCAACGACGCCGAAATTTTATGCAAGAAGAAAATAGTCAAAGTAAACCCGCCTGGGAAAGATTCGTTTATGGTGTATGGAGATAAACGCAGAGTGAATTCTGGAATCATTTCATTGATGAAAGCCAGAAAATGTTTGACCAAGGGGTGTACATCATATTTAGCATTCGTGATTGATGCTAAGAAGGAAAAGAAGGTGATGCAGAATATTCCAGTGGTGTGTGATTATCCGGAAGTATTTCCCGAAGATCTTCCTGGATTACCGCCTGATCGACAAGTGGAATTCCGTATTGACTTGTTGCCAGGAACGACGCCAATTGCAAAAGCACCTTATCGATTAGCACCGACGGAGATGAAGGAGCTAATGATGCAACTTCAGGAGTTATTGGACAAAGGTTTCATTAGACCTAGTTCATCACCCTGGGGAGCTCCGGTGTTATTTGTAAAGAAGAAAGATGGAAGCATGAGAATGTGCATTGATTACAGAGAGCTAAACAAGGCAACAATAAAGAATAGATATCCGTTGCCGAGGATTGATGACCTGTTTGATCAATTGCAAGGTTCGAGCTATTTCTCGAAGATCGGTCTTAGGTCAGGATATCATCAGCTGAAAGTAAGAGAGCAAGATATCGAGAAGACTGCATTCAGAACTAGATATGGACACTACGAGTTCTTGGTTATGTCGTTTGGACTAACCAATGCTCCAGCAGCGTTCATGGATTTGATGAATAGGGTTTGTAACCCGTTCCTTGATAAATCCGTGATAGTGTTCATAGACGACATTCTGATTTACTCGAAAAGCCAGGAGGATCATGGCAGACACTTGCGAGAAGTGTTAGAAGTTTTGAAGAAGGAGAAGCTTTATGCAAAGTTCTCCAAATGTGATTTTTGGATTCGTGAAGTCCAATTCTTGGGTCACGTGGTCAACCAAGAAGGGATAATGGTTGATCCGGCGAAGATTGAAGCTGTGATGAAGTGGGAACAACCGAAAAGTCTCATGGAGATTCGAAGCTTTTTAGGATTAGCCGGATATTACCGAAGGTTTATCCAAGGCTTTTCTTCGATCGCTAGTCCATTGTCAGCTTTGACCCACAAAGGAGCTATTTATGCTTGGAGTGAGAAGCATAAAGAAGCATTCGAGAAGCTAAAGAAGAAACTATGCGAGGCACCGATACTTTCTCTACCCGATGGAGTTGAAGACTTCGTTGTCTATAGCGATGCGTCTGGTGTTGGATTGGGTTGTGTTTTGACCCAGAGAGAAAAGGTGATAGCATATGCGTCTCGACAGCTGAAAGAGCATGAAAAGAATTACCCGACTCATGATTTGGAGTTGGCAGCGGTAGTTTTCGCTCTGAAAATATGGAGGCATTACCTCTATGGAACGAAGTGCAAACTTTTCACTGATCATAAGAGTCTCCAATATCTCTTTAATCAGAAAGAATTGAATATGAGGCAACGACGCTGGCTAGAATTACTTAAAGACTACGACTGCGAGATACTTTACCACCCCGGTAAAGCTAATGTTGTTGCTGATGCTCTCAGTCGGAAAGTCAATCCTGAAAGGAAAAGGACAAGAGCGTTGAGAATTGAAGTTGTCTCAACTATTTTGGACAGTATAAAGAAAGCTCAGAGCGAAGCTTCTGAGAAGAATGACAGAAAGGAGGAACGTTTGGGCAAAACGTTGGTGTTCGGTGTAAACAGTCATGGACTGAAGGTATTCCAAGATCGTATTTGGGTACCTAAGTCAGGAGGAATTAGGGATCTTCTGATGGAAGAAGCTCACAAAACCATGTACTCAATTCATCCGGGTAGCACTAAAATGTATAGGGACCTGAAACCCTACTACTGGTGGCCGACGATGAAGCTTGATGTTGCAAAGTATGTGGCCGAGTGTGTGACTTGTGCGAGAGTCAAGACACAACATTAGAAACCTTATGGGAGTTTAGAACCATTGCCTGTGCCTATGGGTAAGTGGGAAGACATTGCTATGGATTTTGTCACTAAACTGCCCAGAACAAAGAATGGTCACGACATGATTTGGGTGGTCGTTGATCGATTCACTAAGAGTGCACATTTCATAGCGGCCAGGGAGAAATGGTCTATGGAGAAGCTTGCGAATTCTTACGTGAAGGAAATTGTGAGGCTTCACGGTGTTCCGTTAACGATTGTGTCGGATCGTGATAGCCGTTTCACATCGAGGTTTTGGAAAAGTCTACAAGAGGAATTGGGTACCAAGTTGTGTTTAAGTACAGCTTACCATCCGCAGACTGATGGTCAGAGTGAAAGAACAATACAAACACTTGAAGATATGCTGAGAGCATGTACCTTGGAATTCCTAGGTAATTGGGATGAACATTTACCGTTGGTAGAATTTTCCTATAATAATAGTTTCCACTCGAGCATTAAGATGGCACCGTACCAAGCTTTGTATGGACAGAAGTGTCGTACGCCGTCTTGTTGGCTTGAGGCTGGGGAAAAGCAGTTTATGGGACCGGAGTTGGTTCATCAAACTACTGAAAAGTTGAAAATAATTAGGGAAAGAATGTTAGCAGCTCAGGATCGTCAAAAGAGCTATGCTGACAAGAAGCGAAGACCGATGACTTTTGAGGTTGGGGATTCGGTTTTGCTTAAAGTCTCGCCGTGGAAGGGACTTATAAGATTTGGTAAAAGGGGAAAGTTGAGTCCAAGGTTTATTGGACTGTTTAAAGTTCTTCAGAGGATTGGGAACCAAGTTTACAAGCTCGAATTACCAGAAGAACTGAATGGAATTCATAACACTTTTCATGTGTGTTATTTGAGGAAGTTCACGGGAGAAGTTCCCGACATAATTCCAATCTCTGAATTGAGAATTGATGAGAACAAAAGGTTGATTGAAGAACCAGAGGCAATTGTTGACCGAAAGACTAAGAAATTGCGACGCAAGATGGTTGGGTTAGTGCTTGTCCGATGGAAACACACGAATGGGCCGAATCTCACCTGGGAGACGGAGAGTGACATGATGGGTCGCTATCCGCATTTGTTTGTTGATGTGTGATTCTGGGGACGGAATCATTCTAAGGTGGAGAGAATTGTAACGCCTGTGTTTCCGGTCTTGCCATTTTTAGCAATATAATAGTCTAGGTTAACCTTTGTAACCCATTTTGAAATAATAAGAATGTATTATTTGAGTATTATGTGTTTTGTGCTTAATTGCTTAATTATGTGGTCTGATTAATTAAGAATAAAAATAAGCGTCAAAATTTAAGTGTAAAATAAACTTAACATCTTTGGTTAATGTTGTAGTAGTTGAAACGAGGTTTCCGAATATATATAGAACGCCCAAATCTGACTTCGTATGAGGAAGTTATGATTTATCGAAGTTTCGACTTAGCGGTGTGCAGCCTGAAATACTCGAATTGAGATCGAGCGGTTTTTAGCCGAAGCAATCTAAATGAGAATCGAAGATCTCATTGTTGGTATCGAAGCGATAAAAAGTTAGGCGAGAACGGACGTCAAACAAAGAAGTTATGAATTTATAACGAAGTTTTTCTGTCGCGGCCTATTAAAAATAAATAATAAAAATAAATTCAAAATTAGCCGACGGAGTCTAAACGAAAGTTGTAGAGTGTAGTCTCACCTTTCCGTGGATATAAAGAACGTCGAAAACGGAGTTCATATGAAGAAGCTATGAATTTCCGAAGTTTATTAATCATTTTGTATTTAAATTTAATTATAAATTCGGAGGTATTATCCGAAGACGAGTCACCAGTCCGATCTGACGTACGCCCCGCGTACTCCGGAAGTGTCGACACTTCGGATGACACATGCAGTGATGATTTCGGAGGCTAGTATGCCCCACGTACGCCTGTACGCCCCGCGTACTCCGAGGCTCCAGCCTCTATAAAAGGGATCCGAAGGCAGCCGGCTATTTCGCCAATTTCTTCTCTTCTCTCTCCCGTTTTGCATCGTTTTGCATGCCAGAAATACCCCGAAGCCCCGGTATTATTCTCTAGCCCCGAGGCAAGTCCCGAGATCCCGAGAAGTGCGGTTCCCGAGCCGAAGCTCTGCCCGCGAGAAGTTCGATTTTTGTGAAGATCTTCCAGATCTGCTGTGGTTACTACTTCTGCAAGTCGTAGTGCTGTCCGATCGTCTTCTGATCAAGTGAGTGTATACTACCTTTCATAAACACGATAATAATACAAGTGCGGTTTGAGTGTATTAAGTAAATTGTGGTTTATATGTGCGAGGGTATAGTTACTTTCTTCTAACGAGTAACTATGAAGTATTTTATATGATATACTTGTTATGTGTATATTTTGTGATTGTATGCGTGAATGGATATTCACTTTATTCTATCTCATAGATCTGAATTGTTTTCTATGGAATACGTGTTATGTGGTATGCCTCATCTGTTATGTGGAATATATATTGAATGAAAATGATATACAGGTTTTTAAACTACGTATGAAAATATATATATTTTATCTACTAATATGTTGGGTAGAACATGGGTAGATAGTTGGTGTGTAATAAACAGATGAGAGGCCTCGATGTTGTTGTTGTTGTTGATCTAGTTATTCAGCGGAGTATGGATAACGACCACGGACTCTTTCTAGACAGTCCAGTGGAACGCTAGCAGGTTCATAACCTGTAGGTGTTGTGAACGATGTGTTCACCGGTGTACTCTATCCCCCTCATGGTTGCCTTTAGGATATCTATTGTTGAGGAAACCCCTTCGCAGTGATGTCCGTCCCGATGAAAATCCTAGATTAGGTCCCTTGAGATAGTTGTTGTTTTAGGGACGTAAAGTGAGGATAACGGGAATGGGTAATCGGGATAGTGATTGGTTGGTGAAATTAAATATAATTTATTTATTGTGGGTTGAAAACCCTATATGCTCACCAGGCTCCCAAGCCTGACCCACTTAGTTTTATTTGTATTACAGGAAGTGGCACAAGGGCGTAAGATGGATGGATCATCTTGTTGTTTTGTTTACAAGTCTGTATATGTATATATTTGTTGAATGACTTGTAATGTTTATCGTTTATGCTTTATGGTCTGTATCGGAACATGACATCCCGAGTTTTGATTATATAATGAAATGCATCTCTTGATGAAATGCTTTGATAAATATTATTTTATCATGTTTTGTTTTGGGAACAAATTCCGCAACTCTTTCAAATCAAAAGGATTTACTCTGAAATTATTTAAAAGCATAAATGAAAATTGGTCTTTTCTGGCCGAGATTTTGGGGATGTCACAGTTGGTATCAGAGCATTAGTTTAAGCGAACTAGGAATTTGTAGGATTTCTAGACTTAAACTTAGAATGCTAAATGGAATGATGAGATGTGTGTCTGTTGGATTTTAGACACGAGCACTAATTTGTTTTAGGAAAGTTGCCTAAAATGCTTTTATGTGCTAAATGTTATATGTTGCCATATATGATATTAATTGTTCGGATCTACGGTCTGTAGCCGACCGGATCTGGAAACCTTATGTGTGTAGGATTCTAAGCGTGCGTCTACGTCATTAGAACTAGCATGTAAACGTTTCGGAGTAATAAGGATGATTTGAATATCTATCGTGAATAAGGATCTAATTTCACCTTATTCGGTGTGTAGATCGAAATGGTGAGAACAAGGAGTGGCGTTGGAAACGCGGATGAAAACAGGAATCAACCGCCAGTAATTGAGCAGATACCTGTTGTAGCAGCAGCACCAGAACCAATAACGATGGATGCGGTGCAAGCCATGATTCGGGCTATGCTAGCCGAACAAAGGGAGGAGATGCGACAAATGTTGCATAATAATAGGGATGAATCTGTCATACCTATTGAGGAACCTGAATTGATTCCCGAGCAATCGGAGGAAGGGAACAATAGTCGCATGGTGAGTCAAGTTGGGACTCAAGAGGAACGAAGGAACGATCCAGAAAGGAGAAACAACAAGGATGGGCGTATGTACAAGAACTTCTTGGGCGCCAAACCACCAAGTCTTTCTGGGAGCCTAAAGCCTGTTGAGATAATGGATTGGATCTCCGAAATGGAGATGGTATTTGAAAGTTGCGACTGTAGCAACAAACAGAAGACCGTCTTTGCGGTTAGACAACTGAAGACTGGAGTCTTGAGTTGGTGGAAGTTGTTGGCAGATACTATGCCACGAGGAGAAGCCCTGAAAATGTCATGGGAGGAGTTCTTGGAACAGTTAAGGGTGCAGTATTGTTCGGAGATAGATTTGATTGATCTGAACAATGAGTTTTGAAAACTTAAAGAAGGGGAAGATGAGCATAGATGACTATGCTACTGCATTTACTGAGAAGATGAAGTTGTTTCCATACCTAGTGCCAACGGAACTCTCCAAGATTGAGAGGTTTGCTAACGGACTGCCTGCCGACTTTGGTCCGACAGTCAAGATGGCAACTACTCTGAAAACGGCTGTTCGTGCAGCTAAGAATGTGGAGGCCCAGCAGAAGGAAAGGGGTCTGGAAAGGATAGATGTTGGAGAAAAGAGGAAGTTCGATGGAACTTCAGGGTCCAACAAGAAAAACAAGTTCTCGAAGTCTGGTTCGAGGGGAGGTGGAGGTGAAGCGAAATGGTGCGACAAATGTAAGAAGAAGCATCATGGAAGATGTGAGGTGGCGAACACATGCTACAAGTGTGGAAAGCCAGGGCACTATGCCAATGAGTGTAACCTCACAAAGAAAGTTTGCTATGGTTGTGGTGAGGAGGGTCATATGTCGAGGGACTGCCCGAAGAAGAAGGAGGCAGCTAGACCCAACATTCCGCCAAAGCCAAAGGCGAGAGCATTCCAGATGACACTGGAAGCTGCTAAAGATGAAGCTGATGTCGCTTCAGGTACCTTTCTCGTTAACGAATTGCCTGCCCAAATTTTATTTGATTCTGGAGCCAACTACTCCTTTATATCGCATGAATTTGGTAGAAAGCTAGCTTTGCCTGTTGTTAGACTAGATAATGCCTTATTAGTCGAAGTTGCTAGTGGCAAGTTTGTACCTGTTAGCTATCGCATGAAAAACATCTTAATTGATCTGAATGGGAATAAGTTCCACGAGGAATTATTGCCTATCGAACTTAATGGTTTCGACATCGTATTGGGAATGGATTGGCTTAGCGCCAACGACGCCGAAATTTTATGCAAGAAGAAAATAGTCAAAGTAAACCCGCCTGGGAAAGATTCGTTTATGGTGTATGGAGATAAACGCAGAGTGAATTCTGGAATCATTTCATTGATGAAAGCCAGAAAATGTTTGACCAAGGGGTGTACATCATATTTAGCATTCGTGATTGATGCTAAGAAGGAAAAGAAGGTGATGCAGAATATTCCAGTGGTGTGTGATTATCCGGAAGTATTTCCCGAAGATCTTCCTGGATTACCGCCTGATCGACAAGTGGAATTCCGTATTGACTTGTTGCCAGGAACGACGCCAATTGCAAAAGCACCTTATCGATTAGCACCGACGGAGATGAAGGAGCTAATGATGCAACTTCAGGAGTTATTGGACAAAGGTTTCATTAGACCTAGTTCATCACCCTGGGGAGCTCCGGTGTTATTTGTAAAGAAGAAAGATGGAAGCATGAGAATGTGCATTGATTACAGAGAGCTAAACAAGGCAACAATAAAGAATAGATATCCGTTGCCGAGGATTGATGACCTGTTTGATCAATTGCAAGGTTCGAGCTATTTCTCGAAGATCGGTCTTAGGTCAGGATATCATCAGCTGAAAGTAAGAGAGCAAGATATCGAGAAGACTGCATTCAGAACTAGATATGGACACTACGAGTTCTTGGTTATGTCGTTTGGACTAACCAATGCTCCAGCAGCGTTCATGGATTTGATGAATAGGGTTTGTAACCCGTTCCTTGATAAATCCGTGATAGTGTTCATAGACGACATTCTGATTTACTCGAAAAGCCAGGAGGATCATGGCAGACACTTGCGAGAAGTGTTAGAAGTTTTGAAGAAGGAGAAGCTTTATGCAAAGTTCTCCAAATGTGATTTTTGGATTCGTGAAGTCCAATTCTTGGGTCACGTGGTCAACCAAGAAGGGATAATGGTTGATCCGGCGAAGATTGAAGCTGTGATGAAGTGGGAACAACCGAAAAGTCTCATGGAGATTCGAAGCTTTTTAGGATTAGCCGGATATTACCGAAGGTTTATCCAAGGCTTTTCTTCGATCGCTAGTCCATTGTCAGCTTTGACCCACAAAGGAGCTATTTATGCTTGGAGTGAGAAGCATAAAGAAGCATTCGAGAAGCTAAAGAAGAAACTATGCGAGGCACCGATACTTTCTCTACCCGATGGAGTTGAAGACTTCGTTGTCTATAGCAATGCGTCTGGTGTTGGATTGGGTTGTGTTTTGACCCAGAGAGAAAAGGTGATAGCATATGCGTCTCGACAGCTGAAAGAGCATGAAAAGAATTACCCGACTCATGATTTGGAGTTGGCAGCGGTAGTTTTCGCTCTGAAAATATGGAGGCATTACCTCTATGGAACGAAGTGCAAACTTTTCACTGATCATAAGAGTCTCCAATATCTCTTTAATCAGAAAGAATTGAATATGAGGCAACGACGCTGGCTAGAATTACTTAAAGACTACGACTGCGAGATACTTTACCACCCCGGTAAAGCTAATGTTGTTGCTGATGCTCTCAGTCGGAAAGTCAATCCTGAAAGGAAAAGGACAAGAGCGTTGAGAATTGAAGTTGTCTCAACTATTTTGGACAGTATAAAGAAAGCTCAGAGCGAAGCTTCTGAGAAGAATGACAGAAAGGAGGAACGTTTGGGCAAAACGTTGGTGTTCGGTGTAAACAGTCATGGACTGAAGGTATTCCAAGATCGTATTTGGGCACCTAAGTCAGGAGGAATTAGGGATCTTCTGATGGAAGAAGCTCACAAAACCATGTACTCAATTCATCCGGGTAGCACTAAAATGTATAGGGACCTGAAACCCTACTACGGGTGGCCGACGATGAAGCTTGATGTTGCAAAGTATGTGGCCGAGTGTGTGACTTGTGCGAGAGTCAAGACACAACATCAGAAACCTTACGGGAGTTTAGAACCATTGCCTGTGCCTATGGGTAAGTGGGAAGACATTGCTATGGATTTTGTCACTAAACTGCCCAGAACAAAGAATGGTCACGACATGATTTGGGTGGTCGTTGATCGATTCACTAAGAGTGCGCATTTCATAGCGGCCAGGGAGAAATGGTCTATGGAGAAGCTTGCGAATTCTTACGTGAAGGAAATTGTGAGGCTTCACGGTGTTCCGTTAACGATTGTGTCGGATCGTGATAGCCGTTTCACATCGAGGTTTTGGAAAAGTCTACAAGAGGAATTGGGTACCAAGTTGTGTTTAAGTACAGCTTACCATCCGCAGACTGATGGTCAGAGTGAAAGAACAATACAAACACTTGAAGATATGCTGAGAGCATGTACCTTGGAATTCCTAGGTAATTGGGATGAACATTTCCTATAATAATAGAATTTTCCTAGGTAATTGGGTTGAGCCTTTTACTTGAAGAATTATCTGATGTCTGTTGCATGTGACTATATTCATGAGGAAGCTAGTTGACATTGGTGGGAGTCCTTCAGTAGCCGAGGGTTGGGTGAGGCCGAGAACCTAGGAGAGCATATGATATGCTTCATTGGGTTTAGTGGTGCGATTTAGTGAGTTTTTTGTGCATCAGTTTGAGTAGGTGACTTAGAGGATTCAGGATGATTGTTTAGGAAAGTATTGATAGGTGTGGAAGGTAGTATTGGGCCCATACTACTGAAAGCATAAGATTCATACTTGAATCATGGATATTCTTGGAGAATTTAAGAAGCCTGAGGAAGGAGGATTTTTTGGTATGATCTGATCGTTTCATGTTGTATTTTAGTTTGGTGATTAGCACTTAGGGAGGAGGTTCTGGTTCTGGTTCCGGCTCAGGTGCAGGTACTGAGCCAATTCGGGAGTTCATCTCACTGGAGATTTCTCACGGTATTTTGCAGATCTTGGATAAGCGCTTGGGTGCGTTCCATGCTGAGGTTATGGCTATCATCGGAGCTTGCACTTTTTCTTTCCGTGAGTTCCGTGCGTGTGGAGCTCCTGCGTTCTATGGGAAAAGGGAGCCCATTGCCAGTATGAGGTGGTTAGCAGATATAGATAACGTGTTCAGGAGTGTTTCCGCCCCGAGGAGGCGAAGGTCAGATATGCTTTCTTCAATTTGAAAGACAGGGCACGAGATTGGTTGGAAGAGGTTGGTAGTGAGGTGCGTGATGATGCTGTTGATGCTATGTTATGGGATGATTTCTAAACCATGTTTCGAGATGCCTTTGCACCGGTGATTAAAGTGCAGCAGTTGGCGCGAGAGTTTCAGGATCTCTGCCAGACTATTGAGACTGTGGCAGAGATCACTGCCAAGTTCCAAGAGAGGGCTTTATTGGTTCTGCAGTATGCAACAAATGAGGAAATGAAGAAGGAGAGGTATCATGATATGTTACGGGATGATATCAGGGAGTTTGTGAGTATTTCAGGGTGCAAGAACCTAAATTGATATGATATCTAGGGCTCGAGAGCAGGAGATCGATTTAGAGCACCTGGGGAAGAGAGGGCCAAATCATGTACAAGTAGTGGAGGGTCCCGGTAAGACACCCATGATTTCTGATCAGCATTTGGGAGGCCAACAGAGTTGGAGTCAGTGTAGCACGTGTGGGAAACTACACGATGGGGTTTGTTGTTCTATGGGTTTGGGCTGCTACAAGTGTGGTTTGGTTGGTCATGTCAGCAGGAATTTCCCTCAGGGGCAAGCCCGTTATGTTTTCACTACAACCAGGTAGGCTACAAGAAGGCGGACTGTCCGATGTTGAGGGGAGGAGAAGTGAGTGCACCTGCTTTGGCTACTTTGAGGATCACTGATGGTCGTGAGGCTAGGGCTAGAGCCCCATCAGAGAGGAGACAGGCATTGCAATGTCAAACAGGGGAGGTGAGGACTCCAACATGCGATATTGCAGGTATGTTATCTTTTGCTTTCTTTCGGTTTTATCAGTATTTATGTTTTTTGGAATCTTGCTTCAGTTTGGGTAAGTGTTATCTTTGGTTGAATTCTCTATTTATGTTTGGGTTATATCTTCAAGAACTATTATATTCCATTCGCATGCCGTGAATCATTAGTGGGTCAGAAGGTGTTGCATCTTGTTGATCAGGTTTTAGCATGTACAATTGTTATTCCAGTTCTTAGTCGGAATCAGTTCAGGGGTATTGTGTGGAAGGTCTATGGTCAAGATTCAGTGGGCAAGTTCTCCAGTATTGTCAAGGTTCAGTGGTTAAAGCTTTTATGCTCCGTTGGTAACTAGGAGTGCCAAGAGAAGGGGGTCTATTGCTAAGGTTTTGGTCTTGACATCAGTTCCGAGGACTTCAAGACTTGGGTGTTGTATTATAGGAAGCATCTAGAGTTATCGGTTTTGATGGAATTTTGGGAAGTGTTCATTTGGTCTTCAAGGGTTGTGCGACCTTTTGGGTTTGTCTAGTGAGGGATCACTGGCATTGGTAAGCGTAGGTTGTCAACAATTTGATAATTGGAGGGTAAGATGGATTGGTATTCCTTCAAATCTTGTGTGCTCTAAGAGCTTAGATGAATCAAAGTGGGGGAGAACCGTTCAAGTATTCAGGATCAAAAGCAGGTGTGAAACTAGGATAAGTTTTGCATCCCCGTCGAGGAGGAAGGCGGCCCAAGTGGCCGCCTGGATTGAGGATTGTGCGAGATGGGAGTTCGGGAAACTTCCCAACAGTTGGTTAGCGACTTCTTGGTGTTGGTTAGCAGGCTTTTAATAGGCCCAAGTTAGGGATTCCAATCATTTCTCGAGTTTAGTGTGTGTGCTTGTTTGAATGCGTGTTTGACTCTGGGTGTGTTCGGATTAATAGATGATCGGTAAAACCATGGGCATGTTTATGGCAAAGTGGAAGTGTTGTAAGACTGTGGGGTGGCCCGTAGCATTCACCGATCCCTGTGCAATAGTAAGAGTGTGTCAAATATATGATTTGGTCATGGATTTCTTCAGATGGTTTAGACCAGAGTGGGTCAGTTCGCAACGCTGTGGGAGGGCCACAACATGTTTGAAATCATAAAATGGTAGGTTGTTGGAGGCCTGATGTGATATGAGACTACTAATGGTTATGTAGCATCCATTTTAGCATTGGTTTTGGTGGCGAGATGGTTTGTTCAATAATTGTCAAATAAGGTTTATCTCAGAAGTTGCATGGGGTGACTGTGCTTGTGTGATTTTTGACTCAAAACCTGGGTAGGAGTTCGGTGTTACAGATAGTTGGCAGAGAAGTTGGGACTAGGGAGGTCTCAGCTGCTTTTAGGAAGCAACTAGGGGGCAGCAAGATAAGTCGGCGTGGTTTCAGTGATTTGGGATTCGTGTGTGGAGCCACTTGTTATCCGGGGCATTTGCTAAGTCACTTGCAGTGGATTAAATAATCTCAGAGTGGATGATTTGACCCTGTTGCGCGACTCTCGTTTGAGTCTAACCATTGTAGGGATAAATCTTCTACTCGAAGGATTATCTGAGCCTTCTGTTAAGTATATGTGTTCTACAGCTGTTTATGGCCAGTGACTTTGTTCCCATTGGTAGCGTAAAGATAATTAGGGTTGGAAGTGTTTTTTCTTGGTTGTTATTCAATGAGAAATTAGCATGGTAATGATTTAGTGTGGGCGGTCATTCGGGGAGTCAGACCAATGTAAATTTCAGGTTTCGGAAAGGTGGAAGTGGTTTTCTGCAGGAACTAAGGATTTGTTCTTCTTCGGGTTGGAAGTTTCTGTTTGGGTTGGGTTTGGTTGCCGTGGGAAGTTCGTTTTATGCTCAGGATTTTCGGTTACGTTCCTCAGGTTGTTTGGTATGACTGAGTGTTACTAAGGAGCAATTTTGAGGACAAAATCTAATTTAAGTGGGGGAGAGTTGTAACATTCGGTTTCAAATTGCTTCATTATTTTGGTGTTGCGGCCCAGTCATCAGTTGTCATGAGGCTTAGGGCCATAGATTGGAACCCAAGTGTTAATTGGGTGTTATTTTGTACTGATTGCTCGGGGAGTCGTCATGGCAGCGACTAGGAATTTCTTTTAGTGAGCTTCAGCATTCAAGATGAGTATCCTCACTGTTCTATGGGTCGAAGGCACCAATGCTGGACCATTTGGTTTATGTATTATAGGAAGACGAGGGGTTGGCCCTTGGAATTTTGTATGAAAGACCAGGAGGCGGCTCTTGGAAGTCTATATGCAAGACCAGAGTCTGAACTCTAGAGGTTAATTAGTTAAGTAGTTGTAGATTGTATGCTAGTTGTCTTTGAGATGCTTGCATGGAAGACTAGGAGGTGACTCCTAGAACTTTTCTATAAGACCCATGGTTTTGGCCCCTGGCCTGGCAAGGATTACCATGAATCCATGATACAGCTCATGGCGTAATGGCAAGACTATGGTTGGCACGTAGCACTTTCTATTGAATGTTGGATATGTGTGATATGTATGGCTCGTTTGATATGTATGGTATGTGGTATTTAGGGAACTCACTAAGCTTTGGGCTTATAGTTGGTGGTTTATGGTTTCAGTTGCTTTCGGTTCGAAAGAGAAGGGCCTAGCTTGATCGCAACGCATCCACCCGTGTTTTTCGTAATTCGTGATTTTGGGATTTTACTTTGATAATTGTTTTACTCTGGAATACCTTTAAATGTTTGAATAAAGGTAACTGATTGTTTGAAATTATATTAAAAATGAAATTTTACCATATGATTTTCGGGATGTTACAGTAGAAGAATCCTTTTACATCCGAGATCCATCACATGGTAACAATCAAATCTCTCATACCATCAAACTTTGGGGGCTTGGTGTTATTAAACACTCGATAAGGCATCCCCTTTTCTGTAACAACCCGTTACTTTTCAAGTCAAATCCGACAAATAAAATTTCGAGTTTTATTTATTTATTTCGTTAAGTCCGTGAGGGTTAGAAACTAATTTAAATTATATAAATAATGTTTACATAAGTTTTCAGAATAAAAAACACTCGAAAATCAACATCTTTTCCATCGAAACCGAAAACCCTCACACCAGAATCCTTTTCGGCCGAAAACCTTAGGACTGAAAACTAATTTTGGCCAAAATCTCTTTTCCGGCCAAAAACCTAACCGTATATAAGTTTTTCCTTCGAAAACTTAACCATTTCTCACCGTTTACACTCGAAAACACTCTCATTTTGCTCCTAAGGATCATCCAAGAACATTCATACCTTCAAGTGAAAACCTTCAAATCTTCATATCTTCATCAAGAACACCAAGAACACTAAGAACACCAAGAACATCCTTCTAACCTTCAACTGACCAAAAACACCCATGACCGAGAACCTGTGTTCGGTCGAGAACCGTTTTCGGCTGAGAACCCCTTGGAACCGAAAACTCTCTTCAACACTTATAGAATTCTCGGTAATTATTCCTAACACAAAACAAGTGTTTTCTAAAACTGTAAGTAATAGTTTCGCTAATTTAAATACACTTATGTGTTAACTATTATTAGGATACCGTTAATTCCACGCACCTCAATCCGGGGATCATCTCTACAACACCGTTATCATTACACAAATACATACCATGGGTGAGTTCATATCCCTATTTTTCAATGTTTTTAATGTTCTTAGGGAGATAATACGAGTAAAACACAAGGACTTGTGTTTATACAAACCTTTTTTTAAGAATTTTAAAAACCTTTGCAATCAATTCAAACCGAGTATTCGCTACATTTCATAAAAATATTCTTATATTTTAACCATTTTGTAATATGTCGAGTATAAGGGTGTTATACTTTCATATAATTAAATTGATAACGTTTTTGGTACACTACAGAACATTACAGTTAAACTATAATTGGCATAGTTTGGGAATCACTACACTAATTTGCTAAATACAATACACAGAACAAGAACGTTTATTCAAACTATAATAGGTATAGTTTAGGTGGCACTACCCTAATACATTGATACAAGCATACACTATTAAAATAATTATTTAAGTATAATTATTTTACATTACAAAGTACATTATTACAAGGCAATACATACAATTTCTAGTTCAAGAGAACACTACAACACTACACGTAAACTAGTTAATACAGGGTTGTGAGGCAGTACTTCAATTGTTCCCCTCGGGGTACGAAACTAAATCCTATACATTATAAACAAAGTCTCGTGGAGGGAGGGCGTAAGATTTGTGTATAGATGTATATAGGACTGACAATCCCACACCTGATCTGCTTGCTACAGTTAGGCCGACTGGCCTGGGGTGACAAATGTCATAACTTTCAGATGCCTGAATAACATCGTAGATGTCACTAGGTCATATCAAGCATGGTTATATGAAACTCACAACAATATAACTAAAACATATGTTTATGGGATTAACAATACTTCAATGGTTTTATTGTATTTAATAAAACTACTATGATACACTACTTTACACTACAGCTGGTGGTATCCAGGCATACATAAAAAGATTTTCATACAAATACAAATACATTACACTATTTTCTAGAATAGGGTACTCTAATACAACATACAATTATAAGGAATACACATGAAATAGTTCATCCATTTACAATACTACATTACATTCACTATAGAAAATATTGGATTTTCTGGAGAAACATACTAGCATTTTCAAGGTACAAAGACAAGCTTCCTATCACTAAAACATACTTATGAACTCACCATCTTAAATTTTGATACACTTTCAAATTCACTTGTATTCTCAGGGAACCAGTAGACAGGTACACCCGTAGGATTTTGAGAAGATGGAGCTTTATAGAGTCTCGTCTTTTATACTTTTGTTATACACTTTTGAGGTCATACAAACTATGTTATGAACAAATGTAAATACAATGTTTTATGAATGTAATGGTTATGTTTGCTTTTATTACTATTATACAATTGTTGTGATATCGTACATGATGTCCTCCGTCCCCAAACGTTTCCGTCGTTCTGGTTTGGGGGTGTGACATTTTCTCCAGGTGAAGCTGCACCAGCGACATTGGTACTACGAACAACAACATGCCTCTTGTCGAGAAGGGTGATTAGTTAATTTTTGATAGATCTGAACATCTCTGGAATCATTTCTCTCATGACAATGGTACTGCGACCTCTATCTAGTCGCGTATGTCAGTCTCAGTTGGTCCTGGACCTTCCGATCTAGATCCAAAACCACTTGCTCTAGTAATCATCACCATGATGGAGATATAAGTGGGACTAGATCAATACAAATTTATTGTGTTATCTTTTAACAACAGTCAATCCTTTCCAATTTCTTAGTAACTCTGCAACTTTTCTTGATTATCATATGGATCCTATGCTTTAGGTAGTACGGGCCCATATGACCTTCGACACCTATCCAAACTAGATCAAAAATCGTTTCAAGGTTCCTAAGTCACTACACTCTTCTATTGGTATGCCTTTTTCATACAGCTAGTGTTACAAGGACCTGATCACTAATTCTTCAAGACTTTTCTGTAGGGTTTCTCCTAACCACGTTCTTGTATTGTCACAAGTTTTTTCGTAATATCAATGGTTGCCTCGTATATCCAAGTCGTACGTAATCAATGAATCGATAGTCTGTCAAATAATTAATTCTACTCTAATCCCACAACAAGAAAAGGAAAAAAAAGTAAGGGTGAACTAAGTATTCTAAGGTTATAGAATCCTAGTCATGTATAACTCTAAAGCATACACTTAGTAATTACATGATATCAGTACAAGCTTCAAGTTGAACATAAAAGTAATCCTTAAGGCTGCAATGCATCCAAAATATCAGACAATTCTAACTAATAATTCCTAAAACGCTCATTAGCCTTACAATAGCATGCATTTCTAACGGATCATATATCAACAAATAATAAAAGTATGAATATTTTGGGAATCACTTTCCTTTATGAGCTTCGCATGATTGTACACATCACATCCATTTCTTTTTTGTACCATTTGTTTTATAAAAAGATTTGTTAAGATATTTAGATCATTAGTTTAAGTCCGGAATCACATGAGTGGTCATCCAATTCTCTCAAACCCAGAGCTCTGATAGGAACTTGTAACATACTGAATTTTGAGGCAATTTTTTCATTTTTATTTATTCAAAACATAAGTTATATTACATATTAATTATAAAAGAGAGTTTTAACAGAAGCCTTAAAAATATTTTCTTAATACCTTTGATGTAGGTACAGTCTTGTGTGAGCCTTTCCTTGGTTCGAAGAACAACCTCAAAAGTAGTTAATCAACAACTGTAAGCCGAGGCTTAGTGAATTCTCCTAAGCTACCATATACTACAATATATATATATATATATATATATATATATATATATATATATATATATATATATATATATATATATATATATATATATAATGCATACACATAATGTCCTTCAACATAAAGCCGATCTACCCCTTTTTGAGTTCAGCGTAAAGTTGGTTCGCACATTGGCCTTCAACATAATGCTAGTCCGCCTGAGTATATTGGCTTTTAGCACAAATCTTGTCTGCCCTCAACTCCCATATGTATAGGTATATCAATATTCATCTAACATGAAATCAATTCAACATGATGGTGAACTAACTATACTATTCTAGTGGTTTGACTTTGTACTACAGGGTAAATATATCCTAACATACAAAGAATACATACCGTAGTATTCAATATAGTGAGGAGAACTCTCGTGAACAATTTCTCAGAGGTTTAATAGTTAACCGTACAATTCAACTGGCGAGCAACAGGCTGACGAGGATTTACCTATAGTATTGTAGTTTATTAGTTCCTATGGGAATCTGGTAATGAGAAACTAGATCCTTTAATAATCCAAATGAATGTGGAGTGTTCTATCAAATAAGGACCAACCAGTCAGGACAGTTGGTAGGAAAGACTATTTCAGCATATAGTTTTTCTGAAATCCAACAACCAAGCCAATGTGACCATTCTAGACACCTCTCACATAAGTAGATCAATCGGTATTATGATTAGAATTACTGATAAATCTTATTTACATATTCATAACAATGACTATGAATATAAATACAAGTTACACTTACTAAGTTTAGTATGACTTATAGAGAGTTCTTAGCGAAAACTGGGAGTTATGCAGTCAGAACTCAGATCCAAGAGCTTCTAATTGCCAGCTATTATACACCGCAGGGCCTCACTGTAGTAGCCAGGAACTCGGGAGTAAAGGAAGTAAGGGTTATGAAAAGTTCCCCAGAGAATGTGTAAGAAGTGTGTGAGAAATAGGCTGAAACTCGCAAGTATTTATAGCCAAAACCTGAGTGCGTGCCTGACACTCAGTCTGGGCGCGCTGCACATAATGTCGGGGAGGGTGATGTGGCAGTTCCAGGATGGTGACACGCTGCTAAATTCTGGTGGAGTTTCAGGGTCTTCCACGCCTGTTGTCCGTGTGCGTGAGTGCGCGCGAAAAATCTTCATTTCTTCAAAAATTCATATCTGCTTCATATGAGCTCCATTGTCGATGCATTTTATATCCGTGTATAGCTGTCGACGAGATCTACAATATTCGTTCAGACTCCGTCAGCTAATTCTAAATTTATATTTTAAACAGACTTAGACTGTTAAAGTCTGTATAAAAATTATAACTCTCTTATACAATATTCATATTCTACTCTCTTTATATTGAATGATAGGCATGCATTTTATATCCATGCATAGCTACTGCCGCTTGCTTCCATCGACCGCCACCTCTAACCACCACCAGCCGCCCACCTCCACACCCTTTCGACCACCGCAAACCACTGTTTTGGTCATTTTTTTTGAAACAACACCTTTCCGACGATCGGGGCTTATTTTCAAGCAAACCTATGATCGTGATCGTTTCCTGACAGAAAAATCTAGTAAGCTCGCATCTCTTTTCAAGCCACATCCCAACTCATTTGACGGGGATGTGCTGCCCGTTCGTTTTTACGCAAAATAAACACATTTAAAGCATGCTTCGAGGATAAGTTTCACGACCCGATTTTAAACATTTTACTGTTTTTAGGGGAGCATACTGCATACATGTTAAATAATAATAATTGTTATATAAATATCAACTTTTTATTATTGTTATTTTATAAATGTTATTATCTATATCGTTCTTATAAATTTGTGGCTAAAACTATCGCGTTGGTATAACGATGAATTGTATTATTAGAAATACTATTTTTAATACTTGGATATTAGCTTTACAATGTCGTTGCTCTGTGCATATAATATGCATATAATTATTATACCCTGCTGTTACTTTGCGTGTTTAATTTTCCGAAATAATTAAATGATATAATTATAAAACATTATTATAATTATACAATATAAACTTTGGCCTGGTAAACTCAAGCCATTTAAAATTAAGGCTACGGCTTTTAGTGCTACTCACTCAATGATTTACATGAGATAGATTCATCACCTATGTGTAAATACTTAGCAATACCTCTAGCTTATAACCATTAAATCTTAGGTGAGTGGGAGAGTTATGTATAAATCTATATAGATTCACACCCCTACTTGCAGTTCCTAGCTACAACCATCGACGAACAAGTCACGAGTGATAACTGTCTAAACTATACCACGTCCAATGAAGTGTGTCGATGGGCAACAAATCGTTAGTAGCTCGGTTATTACAACTCATTGTAATGTTGATAACGCTAGCCTAAAATCACATAATATAAGTTGAAAGATTACTTATATACACTAAAACGATTAGTTTTCGGGGTAAAAGTACACATATAAATATAATTTGAAAATACTTATATACGATGAAAAATATAATTTTTGGTATGAAAAGTACGTTTGATACAAATATAAAAACCTATGAACTCACCAACTTTATGCTGACGTTTTCAAATCACATTCATTCTTGGAAACTTAAAAGTCAGATGTTTCAATCTTTTGGGAATCATTTATGGAATCGCGGAGTACTACTTGTCTTTATTATTATTGTTATTATTTTGCCTATCTATTTAGGGCAATACTTATACTTTAATTATTTGTATTCTAAAACATCATACAATATGTAATGTATTTTATTCATTAATGGAAGTAATATTTATGTTATACTTTTTATATATTGTTTAATGTAATCAATATTTATAATCCATGATGACGTCGCATATCCCAGTGTTTTAGTCGCCGGATGGGGGTGTCATAAATTGATATCAGAACTATTGACTATAGAAAACTTGTTTTTTCTTAGGAATTGTGACTATAGCTTTAGGCTCACCGCTCCGATTAGGTTTATCCCTTAAACCTACAGATAACAAGCATTATTGTTAATTACACTATTGATTGACTACTCATGGGAGAGATATCTAGGATGAACATGGTGTAAGGTTGTTGGATTTCAAAAAAGCTACATGTTGAAATAGTCCTGCCCTCCGACAGTCTTGACTAGACAATCCTTATTTGATAGTCTTGAAGCACTGAACAAAATTTAATAAAATACACAAACAAACATCATATATGTATATATATATATATATATATATATATATATATATATATATATATATATATATATATATATATATATATATATAGGTTCTATGGAATACAAAAACCCTAAAAATCATAAAAATGCATAAAAAATATTAGAGATCACAAAACTTTTTTTTGAATTTTTTTATGAAAAAATCACATGTTTTTAAATAAACTCGGTGATTTTTTTTGAAATTTAAAAAAAAATTGATTTTTTATTTTTTTTTCAACGAATTTATTAAAAAACCTGCGATTTAAAAAAAAAGTTTTGTAATCTCTAAGTATTTTTTTTATGCATTTTATGATTTTTAGGGTTATATATATATATATATATATATATATATATATATATATATATATATATATATATATATATATATATAGTCAGACCCTTGATGAGAACACACATATATAATACATAAAACACAGACCCTCTATGAGAATACAACTCAAGAGTTTACGTTAAATACATTATCTAAAGTTGGTACGGTACATCGGACGAACAACAACTAAACCTAGTTGCGTACTGATGTTTTATTATGGTCCGTCTGATGCACGACTGGAGTTGGGGACGGTAGTTGGAGAATTAAATGCTTTAGAACACTAAGGAATAGATAAATTACTCCCAAAATGCATAACAAGATAGTCACTACATGGGAATGCACAAGAAATACCAGTACCATCTTTTACATCCTTATACTTAATAAGTTGTATGTATTATACATCCTCACACTATCACTCATAAAACATCTGCACTGTTAATATCTTATGTATAGACATATCACTGACCTAGTGCCTATACTAGGTACTCTTTTCAGGTTATGGTAGTATTATTAGGGTTGTATATGCCTGAGGTTAGCGTTAGAGTTACATGAGAAAGTCAATATATGAAAGTGTATTGTATTGTTGCTACCTAATTTTTGGGGCATAGTCTTTTGGATGATAGTGTTTCAAAACTTTTTCATCCTAACCACACAAGACTTTTTTGGTTTTTATTACTAGCTTTAAAGAAACCTGTGTGTGTGTATATATATATATATATATATATATATATATATATATATATATATATATATATATATATATATATATATATATGAAGCATGTGTTATTATAAAAATAATGGGTTACATAAAATATTGTAAGATGAATTTTGATCATGAACAACGTAGGAATCGGTACTAACACTCGAAAAGCAGATATGATCAAAAAAATTTATTTGGTTATCAATTACAATATTTTACGAACAACGAACAACTAGAGTAATTAAATTTTTATGCGACACTCATTACAACTTATAAATCCTTAAGGGATTATTGAAAAATTTACACTAAGTCTTACAAATGAGTTACTCATAGGTATTTAGATGACTCACCAAAATGTGTCAAACGACTCACACTTCCTAGTGTTTAAGGATGATTTTTGTTACTCCACTGTTGGAGCTGATTCGAGAGGTGTAGATTTAGGCAATGAAACAAGAGCATCAAAAGAATGAGATGATTACTGGTCAAGTTCTTAATTCATGTGACGGAAATGTTTAGAGACTTAAGACTCGATCTGCGGTGGTCCTATATAAAGTGGTTCCGAAAGCAGGGCAAGTAGGGCCGCATAAACATTGGTGTATTTAAAGTTGTTGCTCGGGTGGGCAAGGTTGCCTATTGGTCGGAGCTACATGGGGAGCTTAGTCAGATCCATAACACCTTTCCGGTTTCTCAACTGGGAAGTGTTTAGCCAATGATTTCATAGTAGTTCTTTGTATAACATTCATATTGATGAGTGCATGAATTATTTGGAGCGACAAATTGCAATTTTAGACAGGAAGACGAAGGCTTGGCGCAACAAGGTGGTAGTTTTGGTTAAGTTGCAATGGCAGCACCGAAAAGATTCTAAATGGACTTGGGAGCACAAGGAGGAGATGGGGGTGCATTACCTCGAGTTTTTTGCGATAACAAATTTCAAGGATGAAATCTGATTCAAGTGGGGGAGAGTTGTAACACCCATATTCCAAGTATAAGTATTATGTTTTGCAATGTTATGAATTTTGGGTTTTCTCGAAACCATGCCATGAGAGTCATTTAATGTCCACAAATTTGTCAACCCCTCACAACGATGTGGTGGCGGCTAGGGTTAAACCATTTGATCTTAGGCCTCAGGCATTATTTAAAGGATATGATGGTTAGGCTTCCTCACACCCTCAACCTCCTTCACCTCCAAATTTAGAAAACCAAAACCTTGCCTCATCTTTTTGTTTTTGTGTTCATTTGCTTCTTGGTGTCAATTGAAGGAAGAAGGAGGTAATTTTTGGTAAAAGAGACCATTTATCAATCTCAAGAAAATATTTTTGAACGTTTTCTAGACCATTGTAAGTCTTCATAGCTCAATATTTTTGGCTTAATTTCTTTTACATTTCGAGTTAAGCTACTCGTGGTCCTTTGATGAGTTTTGAGTAAGTGGTTGCAATAAAAGTTGCAACTTTATTAATCAATGAGGTCCTAAGAGTATTATATGTTTTAGATATGGACCCTCATGTTGTTTGGGTGCTGTGGATGGTGTTTTGACCCCATTTCTCTTGATGTTGACCTATTTTGGGAAGGACATGTATTGGACATGCATGTTTATAAAGTCACAATTTTTATGGACCATTAGGGTGCCATGAAGCCAATGTTGCAAAAAATCGTTATGTGTCCCCAGGGTGCTTGGCTAGTGCCTAGCAAGTATTTGGTCTAGGTGGGGAGTACTCGGATAGGATAAATTATATGAAATTAAGTTTAGGAAAATTATATATATAACAAATATAATAATTTTACTGAAAATTATAACAAAATAGATGAACATCAATAACAATTATATTTTTTTTCTAAAAAAGTAAAAATTTCCGAGTTTTCCCAATTTTTCCTGATTTGGAGCCGATTTTCACCATGTTGTGTTCAAGTGTTGGATACGGTGCGATGGGCAGATCCATCACGCTTTCTATTCAATCCAAAACACAGTGTGGCCAAGGTCTTCCAACGACGTGGTGATATGTAGTATTGACCTTGACTGTTGATCGTTGAATTTTTTACTAGGTTGACTTGTGGTCAACTTTTTGGTTTTAGGTTGTAGACCGAGATATGATGTTGGTCTTAATGTTTAGGTGGTCTTTAGTATCAACCCTTACATTATTGCGTGTTGTGGTGTTAGTCTACTTCGACTATGAGGTGAGTCTTCTCACTTAATCTATAGGACACTTGGTGTCATTAGATGCTACATTGTATTTGTGACTTTTGCATGAAAGACAATAGGGGAACATGGAAATTATATGGGAGACTATGGAGGAACCATGGTAATTGTATGAAAGACCATGGAGGACCATAGTAGGAATGACTGCAGTAGGTTTGTAGCAACAAAAGTGGTTGTTAGAGCATGGATGGACAATAACATTCACTTGGTTTGATATATAACCCTATAACGGGGCCAAATGTTATTTGTTGTATGTGGTATATTGGGGAAAATCACTAAGCTTTGTGCTTACGTTTTTAAGTTTAATGTTTCAGGTACTTCTTGTAGCAAGCGGAAGATAGAAGCTTGATTGTGTTACATCAACTTGAGATTTCCACAGTATTTATTTTGGTGTCTTTCACTATGATGTTTTGAAACGACAACTTAGTAATTTTATGATCTTTTGAGGAAATGGAAATGAATAGTTTAAGTGTATTTAAACATGGAAATTTTACTCTATATTTTTGGGGACGTTACTAGTTGGTATTAGAGACTTGGTTTGAGGGATTCGGGCTAGCATGAGGTGTGTGTGAACTCAACCTGATGCTTAATAAAATATTTTACAAGAAAATATTTTTCTAAAAAGGTTCTTATAAAGAAAAGGTGTGATGCATGCAATCAGGTGAGGCTCAAGTAAGTGATTCCTAAAATACCCACACGTGAATGTTATGTTAAGTATGCTATGATATGAGTTTCATGCTGGAATTAGGCTAACGATCTACTCAGGATTGCATGATAGAATGCTTGCATAAGAGAGATGCGTTTTCATTCATGTTATGTGCTAATAGTCAGGTGCTTTAGGGGTTTATCTTGAAAATGGAAACTTATTTGATGAATGCATTAGGGTGATACATAATTAAGATTAGATAGTATTAGAATGTTTGGTTCAGCCTTATTGCATGATCTTGCTTGATGAACGCCTTATGGTAGAGACATCTCTTTGAATGTCTATTTTATTTTGATTATATATCATCTGCATTCATTGAATTGTTTTCCAACTTCAGCATTGGCCTTTCGGAACATATGGGAAGTAGAATCCTATGAATGCCTAAGAAGCGTTTTAGATTATGAATAAACTATTATGTCAAAAAGACCATGTGTGTGTGACTATAAGGAAGCAACTTAGAATTTTGGAATGATTCTTGAGGAAAGTACATATATGTGTGGAAGGTAGTATGGGCTCGTACTACTGAAAGCACATGATCCGTACTTGAATGAGGAAATGTCCCAGAAATCATAGGAAGTTTTTAGTGTGAATGGTGGTGAGTTGTCACGGACATGGTTCTGGTTCTGACTTATGCTTGGGTACTAGAACGAGTGATGTTGAGTTATATGAGTTGATCGCTACATAGGTTTCAAGAGTTTTTTTTGTAGGACATGCCTGACATGTTTGGCATGATGAATGAGGGGATGATTGAGATAATGGATGAGTGCATGTGGTCCATTTTGGTAAAACTGAGAACTGGTCAGTTTAGGGCATGCAATCTTACTTTCCTACACTTCCACGCTTGTGGGGCTCCTGAATTTTAGGGTAAGAAGGAGCTCGTTTTGAGTATGAGGTGGATTGTAGATGTTGAGATCGCTTTCCTAACTATCTTCTGACCAGATGGGGAAAATTTTAGGTTTGCAACATGTATTCTTCGTAATGGAGTTAGAGACTAGTGGTGCGAGGTGGTTTTGGGCTCTTGGAGGAGAGCCCATCGAGACTATGGTGGGCAAATTTTGTCACCAAGTTCAGGGTGAAGTTTGTACCTACTACGAGCTGCAATAGCTGGCAAGGGATTTTCATGATCTCCAGCAGATGATGGAGACTATGGCCGACATCGCCAGCAAATTTAGAGAGAGGGCCTTGTTTGTTCCACAATATGCTGTAGATGAGGAGGTGAAGAAGTCAAGGTACCATAATATGTTGAGGGCGAAAATCAGGGAGTTTGTTAGTTTTTCGTTCTACCAGACATTAGAGCAAATGATTGACAGAACCCGAGAGCGGGAGATTAAGTTGGAGCTTCAGAAGAAGCGGAAGTCACCATAGGTTTAGACTGTAGTTGTTTCGGCGACGAAGTATTAGAATTTGATTCACAATCAGGAGGCCAACATGGTTGGAGTCGTAGTGGAAAGTACGGTAAGCCGTACGATGGAGTTTTTTCGGGTGGCAGGGTTTGTTGTTTCAAGTGTGGCTAGCCATGACACTTTAACAAGGATTGCAAGTAGGGGCACTATAATATTTCCACGAAACTAGGTTCGCTACAAGAAGGCCGATTGTCAGAGTTTAGCTAGTGGGGAGGTAAGGCTACCTGCTCCATCTACCATAAGGATCCCCTATGGCCTCTAGGGTAAGTCGGAGGCCCCTGTGGTGAGGAGCCGAGCTTTCTATTTGACGGATGAGGAGGCTAGAGCAACACTAAATGTTTTTACCAATATATTTCCAATTATTCTTATTATTGTTTTCGTTTTGATGCTTATTTTTTTTGTTTGATTTGGGGGCCATTCAGTCGTTTATATCTCTTGTGTTCGGCAAGAAGTTTGATGTTGCTCTAGAGGAGTTAGATCATTCCTTGGTTGTGGAGATTATGGGCGATCGTATTGGCACAGTCAATTCATAGCTATGATTAACTGCAAGCGTTAATTAGTATGAATTCATATCCCAAATGGGAGAGAGTTAAATATCTGTGGAGAGGACGCACGATGTGGGCGAACCAAATTTTCAACTATAAGGGTTAGGAGGTACATCCAACATGGGTGCATAAGAATGTTGGCTTATATTGTGGAAACTTTGGACAATAAGATAAAGTTTATCAAGGACGTACCCGTTCTGCAGGATTTTTCAGATGTATTTTCTAAGGATTTGTTAGGATTGCCTCTTGAGAGGTAGCTGGAGTTTAAGAGTGATCTATTCTTGGGTGTGGCTCTAATAGCTAAGGTATCTTATCGTTTTGCACATACTAAGATGGAAGAGTTGTTCACACTGCTTTAGGAGCTGGTGGACAAGGGGTTTATTAGACCAGGCAGTTCGCCTAGGGGGCACCCAATTTGTTTGTTAAAAGAAGAGCAGATCCCATTGGATGTGCATCGACTACAGGGAGTTGAAAAAGATGACGATAAACAACTATTATCCACTTTATGAGGATCGATGACTTATTTGATCAGCCACATAGTGCATTTTGGATCTCCAAGATTGATTTTAGGTCAGGATATCACAAATGAGGGTTAGGGATGTGGATATTTAGAAGATGGAGTTCAGGAATTTTTATAGACATTATGAGTTCGTAATGATGCCATCCGAGATCTCCAATGCAACGACGACATTCATGGATCTTATGAATCAGGTGTGCAGGAAGATGTTGGTGTTGTATTAGGTGTCGAAGCCCATAACTATAATAGGTATGTACCTGACCTGATAGTAGCATGGTCCTTTTGGGTTGCCTTCACCATAGCAACTTGACAGGATGAATTATGAGAAAGAGGTTGATAGATGATTTATTAATATATTATAAGAATAATATATTAATTGATAAATCATATTACTTAATTAGTATTGATCAGAAATTAATTAGGTGATCAAGAGACTGATTAAATGTATGGGGATTGATATTGCAATTTACTGTTAGTTGCAAGTTAGGCTGTGGACTCCTAATAGAAGGGGTGGACGAATTTTTTGGGAAGCCCATAGAAGAATTCGTCCAAAGGGACTTCTAGAAGGGTTCCATAGATTGCTTAAGGCGTAAGCAGAAAATTAGGGTTGCAGTCAAAAACCCTAGAGGCATAACTATATAAAGACCCCTTGGCATGAGGATTTTGGCCACTTGATTCCTAGAAGAAACCCTAGCCGAAAATCCTAGCTTCCATCCTCTCTCTTGTTCATCTATTGCGAGTTGGTGTTTGTGACTCCATTAGAGGTGCAACAATGGAGGCAATAAGCTCTTGAAGGTCAAGATAATCCAATCAACAAAGAAAACGTATTCTTCTAACTATGTTTAAGTTATCAATATCAAAAAATTGTATGCTAGATTAGGGTTTATGATTTGGATAATAATTTTCATGTATAACTTGAGAAAAAACTAGATCCAAAGCATTAGTGTTGAACGTGCACCAGAGGAATGTTGTAGTGCTCAAAACCCATCAGTGGTATCAGAGCTTAGAGTGTTTTTCTGTTATATGATGCAACTGTATTTTTTTCAAAGTTGATTTTTTTTCGATTTTGGTCTGTGAATGGTGGACTTGAGGAGTCCTATGAAGGAACTCGACGAGTTGGACCAACTCTACGAGTCCAAGCCCTAACTCGGCGAGTTGGTTCGTCAGATGGCAGATTTTACGGATTTTTGGCCTAAATTAGATTTGGATAATTACCATAAACTGTTTTAACTGTAAAATTCAAATTTTATGTTATGGTAATGATTATCTCATCTAATTGAAGGATAATTGTCAAATTTTAAGATAATTACAAGATTATGTGATAAATTAATTATTTGAAAATTTTTGATTTGAATTTTCTTACAAAGTAAAATGGATAAGGTCAAATTTTTGATAAGGATAAATTATATGATTAATTTAATTGCTTTAAAATTTGATCTAGAACTTTTGAATTGTTTCAAAACTATCCCTCAAGTTTTGGAATTCAAAATTTGACTAAAAGTTTTAATTTTGAAATACTAAATTCTAAAACCCTAGTGTTTTAAAAGTTTAAAATACAACCATTACACTATTATAATATTAAAAGCTTAATACTTATATATATATATGTATAAGATGAGTCAGTGTTACCGTTAGTAGGCCTCATTCATGAAGCTAGTCTATAAGGGTGTTTAAAGTAGCGACCTGTAAAATGACCGCCATTAGGTATCCACTCTTACCCACCGTACTCTTAACTAGTAGAGGGTCGTTAGTCGAACGGATAGGATAGGACATTAATTCCTCGTTAATAAGTATAATGATTATTATAAAGTAACTAAATGTTTTCATAAATTCCCAATCTTAGTTACTTTAGGAAAAATATGAAAATGATGCTATTCCATGAATTGCACTTGGCACCTTGTCAATTTCGTTAGTGGAGCCTGTGTGGTTAATCGGCACACTAACTTGGACTAACAAGGGTGGAACAACGTAGATCGAGAATTATCATAGATCAATGGAGCATGTGTGGTTAACCGACACATTGATTAGGTGGTAAATGACTCGATAGTACCAAGTTAGGTTGCATGGTTATTCACAGCTTTTTTGTGATCCTCGGTATGCTAGTCACAAACTTGAAGGGCATAATCGAGATTAAACATGCCATTGAAAAGCTCAATGAATCTCAAAAGAATCTAGGAGTTTCATGTCATTTAAAACCTAAATGTTCATGTCGTTTTTCATGGTGGAAATTAGTAAATCGTCATTTACCTACCTTCATATAATTTGGAATTGGATTACGACATCCCTCTTCCGAATTGTGAATTATAGGGTTGGGTCCTAGCCTTAATATTTCATTTGGGTGTTATATTAAGGATTTCTTATCTAATCTAAACTTTGTTCCTTTTCTTTTTCAGATGTCTAGCTCAAACAACGCTTCCGGCCAAACTTGAACTCCTCAAGCTCCTTTTCTCTTATGAACATTTGTGGGAGGGTCACTTTCGATGGGTCCATTTTTAATGATTGGATGCACAACATTCTCATGGTCCTTCGATACGAGGAGAAAGAATACATCCTCGACGAAAAGCTCAAAGAGATATATGAAACCTAAGCTTCCGCTCAAGAAATAGTTGAGTATAGGGCTCACGAAAAGGATGCAACAAAGGTCTCATGTATAATGGTAGCCACTATGACTCCTTAGCTGTAGAGGTTCTACTAGGACTACTAGCCTTACAGTATGTGCCAAGATTTGATGGAAAAGTACCATCAAAGTGCGCGTTAAGAAAGGCATGAGATTGTCGCCTTGTTGATAACGACCAAGATGAAAGATAGAGAGTTCATCACAATCCACTTGCAAAGGATGCAAATGTATGTGGATCGTATTCTCAAGTTGAATGTCAACTTTGACGAAGCGTTGGCGATTGATATCATTCTCCACTTTTAACCTCCCTGTTATGATCAGTTCAATATGACTTATCATATGAACAAGGAGGAAGTCACCTTGAGAAAACTTCAAGGTTTGTTGAGAACCGCTGAAAGTGGGTTGAAAGGCAAAGCTATTGCAACCACCCATACTGCTACTGCCCCAATCCAAACTATTGGACAAGGGAAGGGGAAGAAGAGGAAAGCTCCTTCTAAGAATCGCAAGAGAAAGCCTCATTATCGATCTTATTCAAATGGATCAAAAGGAAAAGGTGGTTCTGTTGCTCCTTCATCTGATCCGAAAGAAGCAAAGTGCTTCTACTGTTACGACAAAGGGCATTGGAAACGAAGATGCCCAAAGTACTTGCAGGACATCGATGATGGGAAGATAAAGCCCTCATTCATATGTATTTATACTATTCATTCTAATAACTCATCACATTCTAGTTCTTGGGTCCTTGATACAAGATGTGGATTTCACATTTATTCTGACTTGCAGGGGCTAAGAAAAAGTAGGGATGTGGAGCATGGGAAGATGAACCTGATAATGGGGAATAGAAAATCTTTGCCTTTCACCAAGATCGGGATTTATTCTTTAGTGCTTAGTAGTGGGTTAGGTTTAGAACTAAATGATTCTTGCTACTTGTCAAAAATGAAGAGGAATATTATTTCTTTTCATGGTTTGTACAAACAAGGTTTTAGATTTTCATTTAATAATGAAATTGGTTCTATTAATGCTTTCTATAATGGTACTTTATATTTTGAAGCATTGCCTTGTAATGGTGTATATGAAACTATGATGGTTGTAGACAACTTAGGGAATAATGTGTTGCATATCGATTCGTCTAATGGTTTAGACAAGTCATGCTTGTGGCATTGTTGTCTTGGACATGTCAACAAGAAGCGCATAGCCCAACTCCAAAAGGATGGAGTGTTGGATTCGTTTGACCTAAAATCGGATGACACGTGCAGATCTTGTTTGCTTGGAAAGATGACTAAATCACCTTTCACCGGTACTTGTGAAAAAGGTGATGGATTGTTGGATATCATACACACCGATGTGTGTGGGCCCTTCAGATCCACCACAAGGGTTGCTAACCGCTTCTATGTTACGTGTTGGATTAGGTGTCTAAGCCATAACTATAATTTGTATGTACTTGACCAGATAGTAGCATGGTCCTTTTGGGTTTCCTTCACCGGAGCAACTTGACAAGGTGGATATTTGAGAAAGAGGTTATTTTTGATTTATTAATATATTATATGAATAATATATTAATTGAGAAATCATATTATTTAATTAGTATAGATCAAGAATTAATTTGTAATTAATTTAGTGATCAAAAGAGACTGATTAAATTTGTGGGGACTGATTAAGTAAATCAGTAATACTTATAGTTTGGGCTAATGATCCATGTTGATTAGAGATGGGATAAACCTATATGAGAGTCCATGAAGGTTTAATCCAACGAGCCTAAGAAATATAAAGAGTCATGATGAATTAGGGTTTGCATGGAAGAAACCCTAGCAATGCCACATTAAAAAGTAACCCCTTAACACCTAAAATCGGCTAAGGCATCCTAGAGGAGAACCATCAACGATTTTGGTGCTTCCTATCCTCTCTCTCATAATCCTCCTCTTGCTTTGGTGTTTGTGGCACATTAGAGGAAGCACATTTGAGGTGATAAGCTTTTAAAAGGCCAAGAACTACAAGGTACAAATAAGAGTTATTATTCTAACTAGTTTTTCATGTTGTACATCTCTAATTGCATGCTAGTTAGGGTATATGCTTTGGAAAATGAAATTGCATGTATAATTAGAGAAAAATTTGATCCAAAGCATCTAGGGTTGTATGTGCACCATAAGAGTGTTATAGTACTTAAAACCCAATAGTGGTATCAGAGCCTAGGGTGTTTTCTGTTATATTGATGCATTGGTTGATTTTCAAAGCTGAAAAAAGTCACATTTCTGGCCTCTAACTAATGGACTTGACGAGTCCAATTATCTAACTCGACGAGTTCACTCACAGACTGACAACTCGACGAGCTCAATTCATGCACTCGATGAGTAGGATCTTCTGCTTGTAGATTTTTTATTTTTTTTGGCCATAATTGGATTAGGATCATTACCACAAAACGTTTTGTATCATAAAATTTGATTTTTTTTGATATGGTGATGATTATCCTCATCCAATTAAAAGACAATTATGAAATTTTAAGATAATAAGTTGATTATTTGTATTATTTGTTTTGAATTGCCTTGCTTTGTTAGTTAAATTAGGTCAAGTTGGTAAATAATAAATTATATGATAATTCCATTAGTTAAATTTGATCTAAAGGTTTCTTGAAAAGTTTCATAACTTATCCTCAAGTTATAAAAGATGAAAAGTCTCATTCATGAAACATTAACTCCTTAAGTTATGGAATTCAAGAGGTTTTGAAGAGTTTCAAAATTTGCCCTCAAGTTTTGGAATTTGAAAAGTCTCATTTATGAAACATTAAAATTCCAAACCCTAGAATTTTAAAAGAATTAAATTCAACCCTTATATTATTATAACATTAAAAGTTTAATGCTTATATACATGTATAAGACAAGTTAGTCTTACTGTTAGTAGGCCTCATTCACGAAGCCGATCTTTAAGGGGGGGGGGGGTATAAGGAAACAGCCTATAAAATGGTGGTTGAATGGGTGTCCACTCTCACCCACCGCTTCCTTGATTGATGGAGGGTCGTTAGCCGAATGGGTAGGATAGGACGTTAATTCTCATTAAAAAGTATAATGATAATTATAAAGTAACTAAATGTTTTATAAATTCCCAATCTTAGTTACTTTAGGAAAAATGTGAAAATGGTGCTATTCCATGAAATTGCACATTGCACCTTACCAAGTCATTAGTGGAGTGTGTGTGGTTAACCGGCACACTAAATTGGGACTAGCAAGGGCGGAAAAGGGTATCTTGATGTTTGTCATAGATCAAGAGTACCAAGCACATTTGTATGGCTATTGACACCTTGTTTGTGATCCTTAGTATCCCCGTCACAAGCTTGAAGGGTATAATCGAGATTTAAACATGGCATTGAAAAGTTCAATGAATCTCAAAAGAATCTAGGAATGTCAATTCATTTAAAACTTAATACTCTTTTTTCGTTTTTAATGGTGAAAATTGGTAAATCGTCATTTACCTACCTTGAAATATTTTGCAATTGGATAATGGCATCCCTCTTCTAAATTGTGAAATATTGTGTTAGGTCCTTGCCTTAATTTTTCATTTGGGTGTTATGTTAAGGATTCTTATCTAATCAAAACTTTGTCTTTCTTTTCAGATGTCTTCCAACACCACTTCTGGCTCCAACCCCTCCGGCTCTTTCTCCCTCATGAACTTGTGTAGGAGGGTCATTTTCGATGGATCGGATTTCAATGACTGGATTCGGAACATTCGGATGGTCACTCGTTACGAGGACAAGGAATATGGCTTCGATAAAGAGCTTAAGGAGGTGGATGAAGCAACTGCTACTCCTGAAGAGGTCGCTGAATATAGAGCTCATGAGAAGGACGCGACAAAGGTGTCATGTGTCATGTTTGCCACTATGACAGTTGAACTCCAAAAGTCTTATGAGGACTACTATCCTTTCGAGATGCACCAAGACTTGATGGAAAGGTACCATCAAAGTGCTCGACTAGAAAGGTATGAAATCATTTCCTCCATGATAAAAAAATGAAGGATTGAGAGTCTATCACGACCCACTTGCAAAAGATGCAAAGGTTTGTGGACCGCTTGCTGAAGTTGAATGTCAACTTCGATAAAGAGTTGGCTATTGACATTATCCTACACTATTTTTCTTCTTGTTATGATCAGTTCCGTATGACTTATCATATGAACAAGGAGGAAGTCACTCTTAGCAAGCTTCAAGGCCTACTGAGAACTGTTGAAAGTAGTTTGAAAGGCAAATCTATTGTTCCCACTCCTACCACTACTGCTACCCCTATCCTAGCAATTGGACACAGTAAAGGGAAGAAAAGGAAAGTTCCTTTAAAGAATCATAAGGGAAAGTCTCATGATGGATCGTCTTCTAGTGAGTCTAAAGGTGGTTCTGCTGCTTCCTCTTCCAATCCAAAAGAAGCAGAGTGCTTCTACTGTCATGACAAGGGGAACTGGAAACGAAGCTGCCCCAAATACTTGCAGGACATCAAGGATGGGAAGATAAAGCCCACCTTCGCAGGTATTTATACTATTCATTCTAATAACTCATCACATGCTAATTCTTGGGTCCTAGATACAGGATGTGGTTTTCACATTTGTTTTGAATTGCAGGGTCTAAAAAGAAGTAGGGATGTGGTGCACAGGAAGATGAACCTGATCATGGGGAATAGGATAGTGTCACCTGTCACCAAGATTGGAGTTTATTCTTTATTTTTTAGTAGTGGGTTAGAATTAGATTTGAATAATTATTGCTACTCGTCCGATATGGCGAGAAACATTATTTCCTTTCATGGTTTGTATAAACAAGGTTTTAAATTTTCATTTAATAATGAAATTGGTTATATTAATGTTTTTTATAATGGTAAATTTTATTTTGAAACATTTCTTTGTAATGGTGTATACGAAACTGTGATGGTTGTAGACAACTTAGGAAATAATGTATTGCATATTGATTCGTCCAAAGGTTTGGACAGAGCATGCTTGAGGCATTGTCGTCTTGGACCTGTCAACAAGAAGCGAATAGCCCAATTCCAAAAGGATGGAGTGTTGGAGTCATTTGACTTAAAGTCGGATGACACATGCGAATCTTGTCTGCTTGGAAAGATGACCAAGTCACACTTCACTGGTACTTGTGAAAGAGGTGAGGGTTTGTTTGATCTCATACACACTGATGTGTGTGGACCCTTTAGATCCGCCACAAGGGATGCTAACCACTTCTATGTGACTTTTACGGATGATTACAACAGATAGGGGTATATCTACTTAATCATGCCTAAGTCAGAAACCTTTGAAAAGTTCAAAGACTTTAAACAAGAAGTGGAGAATAAATTGGGAAGGAAGATAAAGATGCTTCGATCCGATCGAGGTGGTGAGTATCTTAGTATCGAGTTCTACGACTATTTTAAGAAATGTGGAATTGCTTCACAATTGACGCCACATAGGATACCACAACTCAATGGTGTGGCTGAGAGGCACAATCAAACCTTGTTGGACATGGTTCGTTCCATGATGAGTCGAGACTCGCTACCTATCTCATTTTGGGGGTATGCCTTAGAGACTGCCGCCCATATCCTTAATCTAGTCCCAACTAAGAAGGGTGCCAAAACACCTCACGAGATGTGGACCGGGAAGGTTCCCTCGTTAACACATATCAAGGTTTGGGGTTGCGTGGCTTTCGTAAGAAGAGAGACTCACGGCAAGCTCGAACCTAGAAGTGAGCGTTGTATTTTCATCGGATGATTTTTTCGATGCAATGTACCCTAATAGAGTGTGTAAGCTTGAGAAACCCATTTATGGATTAAAACAAGCATCTCGCAGATGGAATCTTTGTTTTGATGAGAAAGTTAAAGAGTTTCATTTTTCGAGAAGCGAGGATGAGTCCTGCGTATATGTCAAAGCTAGTGGGAGTATAGTTAGCTTTCTTGTATTGTATGTAGATGACATACTGCTAATAGGAAACGACGTCCCAACTTTGCAGGATGTTAAGTCCAAGCTTGGGAAGTGTTTCAGTATGAAGGACCTTGGGGAAGCTGCTTATAATTTAGGGATAAAGATATTAAGAAATAGGAGTAAAAGACTAATAGGAATTAGTCAAAGTACCTACTTGGACAAGGTGTTGAAACGTTTAAGCATGGAGAATTCCAAGAAAGGAGAATTGCCTATCAAGAGTAATACCAAACTGAGTAAGACTTAGAGCCCAAGTACCGATGCTGGAATAGCAGAAATGAGACGAATACCATATGCTTCCGTAGTTTTCTCGATCATGTATGCTATGACATGTACTTGCCCTGATGTGGCCTTTGTTTGAGCATGGTCAACATATATTAGGGGAATCATGGTAGAGCTCACTGGACTGCAGTAAAGAACATTCTTAAGTACCTGCAGAGGACTAAGGACTGAGCCCTTACTCTCGGTGGGAGTGATGACTTGAGAGTGACAGGGTATAGTGACGCCAACTTTCAGACCGACATAAATCATTTCTGCTGTCAGTCGGGCTGGGTATTTACCCTAAATGGAGGAGCAGTAAGATGGAAAACTTCCAAACAGGAGACTGTTGATTCAACATGCGAATTAGAATACATAGCAGCAAGCGAAGCGTCGAAGGAGGCAATATGGCTGAAGAACTTCATCGGAGACCTTGGGGTTGTACCATCTGTAAACGAGCCTATGAAATTTTTTTGTGATAACGAGGGTGCGGTTGCCTTAACCAAGGAACCAAGGGATCATGGCAGATCCAGGAACATCGACAAAAAATATCATTTCATAAGACATCGAGTAGAAGAAGGAATCCTTGTAATGAAGAGGGTATCGTCAGAGGAGAACCCAACAGATCCCCTTACGAAGGGACTGGGTAGGGTTAAGCACTTGCAGCACGCTAGGAGTATTGGGCTGATAGACGATATTAGTTTTATGATTAGATAAATATTTAGAAACTTGTAATTGCTAAAATGTAATTGACATTTTATAATTGAATAAAAGGAGTTTTAATTATAACTAAAGTTACTATCTTGTGTCAATTGTTTACTAATGTTTCACTTTTGCATATTTTTACTTCTAGAATAATAGGATTATTCAAACTATCCACATTCGATCATACTTTGGAAGTAGGTATTGAGACAAGACTATCATGAATTGGCTTGTAGATTATCTAAAGTGTTTAGACATTGCAAAATTTTGCTACAACATTCTTGAATGCTCCTGAAATAAGATTTGAGTATTGGATTAAACCCACGCTCACATGAAGCACTTTATGGAATTTATCAGGAGTGATTGTGAGACGATATATCGTATAGTCTTCAAACCAAGATATATGAGTTATTGATTACGAGTTGGTTGTGCATTGATAGTACGAAAACACATAAGTAACTTTATGTTATAAAACGTGCTATTGTGCATAATTTAACAAGTAATTAGTACAAGCATATAAGTCGTAGTTTATTTGTTCCATTTATCCTAGGAGGATTAAAAGCGATATCTTGGGCCCCTTAATGATTTTGTTTTGACTTATGTGTCGGGCCCGGTCAGGACTCAATTGATGTGTTCAATTAAGTTCTATGTCAAACAAATCAGAAATCAGGAAACAAACTGCTGGACAATAAGTATGACTATGTTCCATGTATTTTTCCACATGATATCTTGAAGAACAGAGGATTATCTGATCTCTTATCTAAAGGACACGTCATTGACTAGGTTAGAGTTCGACAACGGCTTTTGAGAGTGATGATTGCTAATCGGTTTTTGAAGTTACACTGGCAGTTATTGTTATTAGACTCATCCAAGTGGGAGACTGCTGGATTAGGTGTCTAAGCCTATACCTATAATTGGTATGTACTTGACCCGATAGTAGCATGGTCCTTTTGGGTTGCCTTCACCGGAGGAACTTGACAGGGTGGATATTTGAGAAAGAGGTTATTTGTGATTTATTAATATATTATATGAATAATATATTAATTGAGAAATCATATTATTTATTTAGTATTGATCAAGAATTAATTTGGAATTGATTTAGTGATCAAAAGAGACTGATTAAATTTACGGGGACTAATTAAGTAAATCAGTAATACACATAGTTTGGGCTAATGATCCATGTTAACTAGGGATGTGCTAAGCCTATATGAAAGTCCACGAAGGCTTAATCCAAAGGGCCTAGGAGATATGAAGAGTCTTGGTGAATTAGGGTTTGCATGGAAGAAACCCTAGCAATGCCACACTATAAAAGTAACCCCTTAACACCTAAAATCGGCTAAGGCATCCTGAATGAGAACCATAACCGATTTTGTGCTTCCTAGCCTCTCTCTCATAAGCCTCCTCTTGCTTTTCGTGTTTGTGACACATTAGAGGAATCACATTTTAGGTGCTAAGCTTTTGAAAGGCCAAGATCTACAAGTTACAAATAAGAGGTATTCTTCTAACTAGTTTTTCATGTTGTACATCTCCAATTGCATGCTAGTTAGGGTATATGCTTTGAAAAATGAAACTACATGTATATTTAGAGAAAACTTAGATGCAAAGCGTCTAGGGTTGTATGTGCATGATTAGAGTGTTATAGTACTTAAAACCCAACATTACGTTCACCGACGATTATAGCAGATATGGGTATATCTACTTAATCAAGCATAAGTCGGAAAGCTTTGAAAAGTTCAAAGAGTTTAAACAAGAAGTGGAGAATCAATTAGGCAGGAAGATAAAGATGCTCAGATCTGATACGGGTGGTGAGTATCTTAGTATTGAGTTCCACGACTATCTTAAGGAATGTGGAATTGTTTCACAATTGACGCCACCTAGGACACCGCAACTCAATGGTGTGGCTGAGAGGCACAATCAGACCTTGTTAGACATGATTCATTCCATGATGAGTCGAGCTTCACTACCTATCTCATTTTGGGGGCATGCCTTAGAGAATGCTGCCCATATCCTTAATCTAGTCCCAATTAAGAAGGTTGCCAAAACACCTCACAAGATGTGGACAGGGAAGGTTCCCTCGTTGGGACATATCAAGGGTTGGGGTTGTGAGGATTTCATAAGATGAGAGACCCACGACAAGCTTGAACCTTGCTGTGAGTGGTGTATTTTCATTGGATACCCATAAAAATCTTTTGGATACTTTTGTACAGACCAAGTGACAATGTGGTCTTTATAGCGATGAGAGGGGTTTTTCGAGAAAGAGAGAGAGAGAGAGAGAGAGAGAGAGAGAGAACTCATGCCAAGAGGAAAATGGGAGGAAAATTGATCTTGAAGAGATTCAAGTGTCAAGCGATGAAGGAAGCTCTAACATTAGCGCTCAACTTGAGGAAGAGATTCATGTGGAACCAGTTGACGTGACCTTACCTCTAAGACGTTCCGGTAGAGTTAGTGTTCCACCGGTGTTGTATGGTTTCCATATAACATTTGAAGGTGATATGTTTATCAACGATAGTACACTGATAAATTTGGATAAACCTAACAACTACAACGAAGATATGGCGGGCACAAAGTCTGTAAAATTGAAGGAGGCTATGGACAGGGAGATTTAGTCCATGTATGATAATCAAGTTTGGAACATGGTTGACAACGTACCGGGTCGTAAGACAGTTGGGTGCAAGTGGATCTTCAAGAAGAAGACTGACATGTATGGGAAAGTGCATACGTTCAAGGCACGATTGATTGCAAAGGGCTTTAGTCAAACCCTGGGTGTTTCCTATGATGAGACCTTCTCACCAATGGCCAAGATCAAGTCTATTAGGGTTATGTTGGCCATCGCTGCATTTCATGATTATGAAATTTGGTAGATGGATGTCAAAACTGCTTTTCTTAATGGGAAGATGGCTGAAGATGTTTACATGTGTCAGCCATAAGTTTTTGTGGATACTAAATACCCCAATAGAGTGTGCAAACTTGAGAAATCCCTTTATGGATTGAAACAAGCATCTCGCAGATGGAATATTTGTTTCAATGAGAAAGTCAAAGAGTTTGGATTTTCGAGAAACGAGGATGAGTCATGTGTGATGTTAATGCTAGTGGGAGTATAGTTTACTTTCTAGTTTTTTATGTTGATGACATACTACTCATAAGAAACGACATCCCTACCTTGTAGGAGGTTAAGTTCTAGCTTGGGAAGTGTTTCACTATGAAGGATCTAGGAGAAGCTGCTTATATTATGGGGATAAGGATATTGAGAAACAGAAGTAAGAGACTAATAGGACTTAGTCAAAGTACTTACTTGGACAAGGCGCTGAAACGTTTTAGCATGGAGAATTCCAAGAAAGGGGAACTGCCAATCCAAAGAAATACCAAGCTGAGTAAGACTCAGAGTCCGAGTACCGATGCCGAGATAGCGAAAATGAGTTGAGTGTCATACGCTTCTACTGTTGGCTGGATCATGTACGCTATGACATGTACTCACCCTGATGTGGCTTTTGCATTGAGCATGGTTAGCCGATATCAAGGGAACCTGGGTAGAGCTCACTAGACCGCAGTAAAGAACATTTTTAAGTACCTGTGAAGGACTAAGGACTGGGTCCTTACCCTTGGTGGGAGTGATGACTTGAGAGTGACAGGGTATAGTGATGCCAGCTTTCAGACCGACATGGATAACTTCCGCTCTTAGTCGGGATGGGTATTTACCCTGAATGGAGGAGCGATTACTTGGAAATGTTCTAAGCAGGAGACCGTGGCTGATTTCAACGTGTGAATCAGAGTACATAGTAGCGAGTGAAGCGTCGAAGGAGTCAATATGGTTGAAGAACTTCGTTGGAGACCTCGGAGTTGTACCAGCCATAAAGGAGCCTATGGAGATTTTCTGTGATAACGAAGGAGCGATTGCCTTAACCAAGGAACCAAGGGATCATAGTAGATCCAGACATATCGACGGAAAAGACCACTTCATCATACATCGGGTAGAAGAGGGAGTCCTCGTAGTTAATAAGGTATCATCAGAGGAAAACCTAGCAGGTCCCCTCACAAAGGTTCTGAGCAGGGTTAAGCATTTACAACATGCGAGGAGCATTGGTCTGAAGGACGATATTAGTTTTAGTGATTAGATAGATGTTTAGAAACTTGTAATAGATAAATGTAATTGACATTTGATGATTATATAAATGAGTTCTATTTATGTGTAAACTCTACTATCTTGTGTCGATTGTTTACTATTGTTTCACTTTTACATGTTTTACTTCCAGAATAATTAGATTATTCAAATTATCTATAGTCAATCATACTTTGGGAGTATGTTATGAGGTTAGACTGTCATGAATCGGTTTGTAGATTGTCTAAGTGTTTAGACATAGCAAGGTTTGCTGCAACGTTCATGAGTGCTCTTGAAATAAGATTTGAGTATTGGATTAAACCCATGCTCATGTGAATCACTTCGTGGAATTTATCACGAGTGATTATGAGACGATATTATCGTATAATCTTTAAACCGATATATCTAAGTTGTTGTTTACAAGTTGGTTGTGCATTGATAATGCGCACACGCATCAGTAAATAGTATAAGCATTTACGTCAAAGTTTATATGTTCCTTTTATCCTAAGAGGGTAAAATCGATATCATGGGCCCCTCGATGATTTTGTGTTGACTTATGTGCCGGGCCCGGTCAGGAGTAAATTGATGTGTTCAATTAGGTTCTATGTCAAAAGAGATGCCGGGAAACAAATTGGTTGTGATTAAGAATGATTATGTTCCATGTCATTTTCCACACGGTATCTTTTAGAACGGAGGATTATATGATCCCTTATCTAAAGGACGTGTCATTGACTAGGTCAGAGTTTGATAGCGTATTTTTAGAGCTACGATTGGTAATCGGATTTTGAAGTCGTACTTGCAGTTATAGTTATTAGACTTATCCAAGTGGGAGACTGTTGGATTAGGTGTTTAAGCACATAACTATAATTGGTATGTACTTGAACCGATAGTAGATGGTCCTTTTGGGCTTCCTTCACCATAAAAACTTGACAGGATGAATTGGGAGAAAGAGGTTGATAGATCATTTATTAATATATATTATAAGAATAATATATTAATTGAGAAATCATATTATTTAATTAGTATTGATCAGAAATTAATTTGGTGATCAAAAGAGACTGATTAAATGTATGGGTACTGATATTGCAATTTACTATTAGTTGCAAGTTGGGTTGTAGACTCCTAATAGAAGGGGTGGACGAATTCTATGGGAAGCCTATAGAAGAATTCACCTAAAGGTCCTTTTAGAAGGGTTCCATAGATTGCTTAAGGCATAAGCAGAGAATTAGGGTTTCAATCTAAAACCCTTGCAACACAACTATATAAGGAACCCTTGGCATGAGGATTTTGGCCACTTGATTCCTAGAAGAAACCCTAGTGGAAAATCCTAGCTTCCATCCTCTCTCTTTCTCTCTCTCTCTCTCTCTCTTGTTCATATATTGCTAGTTGGTGTTTGTGACTCCATTGGAGGTGCAACAATTGAGGCACTAAGCTCTTGAAGGTCAGAGATCAACTAATCAACAAAGAAAAGGTATTCTTATAACTATGTTTAAGTTATCAATTTCAAAAAATTGTATGCTAGATTAGTGTACTCTAAGACCAAAGAGCATCATGGGGAGCATTTAAGGGAGCAACTAGAGACTCTGAGTAGGGAGAGGCTTTACCATAAATTCTCCAAATGCAATTCTTGGTTTGTGCAAGGTTCAGTTATTGGGTCACTTATAAGCCAAAATGATATCTTGGTAAACCCGGCTAAGATTGAATCTGTGATGCAGTGGGAGGTTATGAAGTCTCCATTTGAGAATAAGAGTTTCCTTGGGGTAGCAAGATATTATCGAAGATTATCTATGATTTCTCTAATACTGCAGTTCCCTTGATGTAATTGACAAAGTAGAACATCACTATTCAGTGGCGGCCTGAGTCGTAGGCAACATTTTAGGTTCTAAGACAGAAGCTATGTGAGGCATCGATAATGACCCTTCCTAAGGGTGTGGATAATTTTATTGTTTACTGTGATGCATCGATTTTGGGTCTAGGTGGTGTGATTTGGTGGAGGGGTCATATGATCACATACACTTTTAGGCAGTTGGAGCCTCATGAGGTGACTTATCCTACTTACAACTTGGAGCTGGGGTTGTGGGTTTTTCCGTTAAGATTTGGTGGGACTATTTTTATGGGTCCAGTATACCATTTACATGAACCATAAGTGTTTAACATGCTTTATCTATCAGTCAAATCTAAGTATGAGGCAGCGCAGGTGGCCCGAGCTAGTGAATGACTATGATTGTGAAATTTTGTATCATCCAACAAGGTGAACATGGTGGCCAATGCTTTGATTCGCAAGGAGAGTAATGTGTAACGCCCACAGATCTGGGCTAGTCAATTTAGAGATAATAGGGGTCGAAAACGACTTTTCGACAAAAGATAGTTTAGAATAAATAATCTTAACCAAGTTGTAGAATATGTCTCAAGGGTTCCATACATATAAAGAACACCGAAATCCGAGTTATAACGAAGAAGATATGACCCGTTGAAGTTTCGGGACAGAACCGACACAGCACTGGGAAACGTAAATAGTGAATTTACGATAGAGCGATATTCAGGCTTAGTGATCTAAACGGAAGTCGTAGCGTTCATTAAACCGAGAGTGTCCTTAAAAAGAACACCCAAATCTGACTTCGGATGAGAAAGTTATGATTTTTCGAAGTTTCGGCTTTGCAGTGTACAACCCAAAATTCAAATATTAGATCGAGCGGTTTTTAGCCGACTCAACCTAAACGAGAATCGAACATCTCGTTAATAGTAGCGTATCGGTAAAAAGACAGACGAAAACGGACGTCGGATGAAGAAGTTATCAATTTTTAACAGACCAGTCGTGCCCTGGCCTGTTAAGAATATAACTTTTAAAATAGAGACAAAATTAGCCTACAAAATTTAAATGAAGGTTATAGAGTACGTTCCTGACTACGCGTGGATATAAAGAACGTCAAAAACGAAGCTCGTATGCGAAAGTTATGATTTTTAGAAGTCGGAGAGGAAAATTGCAAGACTGATGTGAAATTGATGACGTGGCAACATCTGGACCATCCATCGCGGATCAGGCATCGCTTCAGATGAAGCCACGTAGCCCTTCGCTACGCCCAACGTCCGAGGTTGGTACGCGCCGTGTACCTTCGCTCCTTATCCACTTCTGAGAATGGCTCATGCGCGGCAACTAGATGCGAGCTGGTATCCTTATCCGGAGACTACGCCCAGCATAGCCTCGTTCGAACTCCCAATGTAACCGAGGCTGGGAAGCTATAAATAGCATGCGAAGTTGCTTGGATTTCTCACACCTTTCTCTCATCTCTCCCTCACTACTTTCTCTCTCTAGGGTTTCTAATCCCCCCTAAAGTCTAGGTGAACCCCTAGCACCCGAGGGAAGCCCCGAGGCTCCCGGAGTCCCGATAAAAAGGGTCTTTCGGTTCAAAAGATGCCGCTCCAAGCAAAGCCCCGGTTTTCGATAAAACCCGCTGTTTTGTCGAGGTAAATTTTTTAAGAGTAACGAAGTGCTGTCCGAGTACCGAGTCACCACCGCATCAGGTGAGTGCATGGTCCCTTTAATCTTACATATAGATATGAAATATTTTATATAAATTACGTGCTATGTGTGCATATTATCTAGATACTTGCTGTCTATGCTGGATGAATGATTTTATCTATGTTTTAAATGATTTAAACTATATATTTATTTTATATCTACAAATATGTTGGGATAAAACATGGGTAGATGAAATAGTTGGTGTGTGATGAAATAAAATGCTGAGAGATAGGTGATGATAGGAAGGTGATGATAATTAGGTGAGGATAGATAGGTGATGATGAATTGGTGATGTAGGATGAAAGATACTATAACCTTGTCCGAAAATTTGGAGATGTAATCCTCTACTAGAGTATAGATGGCGACCACAGACTATTATAGACAACACCGTGGATACACCAGCAGGATCATAACCTGTAGGTGATGAATTAAGAGTTCATGCGATGTTGTAACTACGTATTCATGTGATGATACTCTAACCCTTAGTATGAATTACGAGTTCAGGCGATGTTGTAACTACGTATTCATGCGATGATTCCCTAACCCTTGTTGGTCACGTATTGAGGGAGTAATCCCTGAATCAATATTGTCTATGCGATGTAGGCGATGATCCTTAGGGAGGGTCCTTAGGAACAAACATATAAGGAAATGCGATGTAAGGAGATGAGAGGTAAATATGATGTAGGAGACGACCCTTAGGATAAATCCTTAGGGAGGGTACTTAGGAATAAAGAAGATAACGGGGATGGGTAATTGGGTTAATTGTTTGATGATTAAACATAATAATTATATTATTGTGGGTTGAAAACCCTATGTACTCACCAGGTTTTCCAACCTGACCCACTCCAACTTATTTGTATCACAGGTGTCGATACGAAGCTACTTTGCATTGAGAGATTTAAAAGAGATGTAGATCACTAGTGTAAATGAATGTAAGTTCTGTTTATGCTTATGTTTCTGTATTGACAATGACCTCCCAAAGTTTTAAATGAATAAAAATACATTTCTTCGGAAATGCTTTGATAACTTATTTATCATGTTTTTCTGGGAACAAATTCCGCAACATTTTTATTAAAAGAAGTACTCTGATTTTATGAAGCATAAACAAAATCGATATTTTCTGGTCGTGTCAATGGGGATGTCACATAATGCTCCTATCAGAGACTTGTGCTTGAGGATAACTAATGTTACTCCATTGTTGGAGCTAATCCGAGACATGCAAATTGAGGCAATGAGGGAGGAGCATCAGAAATGTAAAAGGATTGTTGGTCATGTTTCTTCCATTGATTATGATTGTTGAGGGTTCTTAACTCTTCATGGTAGTATTTGGGTACCTTATTTAGGAGAGACATGCCAAACCTTAATTGTGGAGACACACAAATCAAAGTTCTCGATTCATCCTGGTGTGAAAAAAATGTATAAAGACTTAAAACTCAATTAGTGGTGGCCCTGAATGAAGCGGGACGTGACTTGGTATGTGGAGACGTTCTTGACTTCTTTGAAAGTCAAGGTCGAACATCAAAGGCCTCACATAATGATGCAGCCATCATATATTCCTATATGGAAATCGGAGTATATTACCATGGATTCCATCAAAAAGCCACCGAGGATGGAAAGAGGGGTTAATTCGATTTGGGTTATCACTTCATTTCGATCTTAGAGAGTTCTTCATCCAAGAAGTTAGCCGACATCTACATCAGGGAGGTAGTCGCATGACATGGGTTGCCGGTTTCTATAGTTTACGATCGAGACGTTCATTTTTCCTCCAGATTTTGGAAGAAGTTCTTGTTGGATTAAGGTGTCCAAGCTCATAACTAAATTTGTATACTCTTGTAATTAGAAGCAAAGTTTGTTTAGGTTGCCCTCAAGACCAGAAATAGCTAGAAATGATATTAGGATAGAGAAGAATAATTTACTAGATTATTATATGATTAATAAGTTAATTGGAAATTATGAGGAAATGATTTGCTAAAATTTTATATGATCAATATATTAATTGGAAATATATAGTAGACTTGTTAATTTATTTTGTGATTAATAAATTAATATGAGATAAATAGTTAAATAATTGATTTGTTAATTTATATCATTAATAAATTAAAGTGAAATCAATAAGAATTGATTAATTATTAATCAAAATTAATCTAGAATTAATTCAGGATTAAATGGATTTTATTAATGGTACAAGGGGTGAATTCTAATTTTTCAATAGTTGAACAAAAAAGGAAATTCTAGAACCGTACAAGCATAGTCGGTTTTGGGAGCTTTTATAGGGTTTTTGGAAGCCTCCTAGTTGCATAAAAGGAAATGATTTGAATTAGGATAAAATCTATTATTTAGTCAATTCAAAATTTGTTTACCTGCAAGTTACCTAAACTATAAATAGGACCCATTGGCTTGCAAATTTCGTTCATGACATTACATTGAAGCATATGAAAAAAAAATTCCCTCATATCTCCTCACTCCTCCTTATTTTAGGGTTTCTGGTTTTGGGCCACAGCCATTAGATGCATCATCCTTTTGATACTAAGCTTTCCAAGTCCAACATCTACAAGCTATTGAAGGGATTTGTTTGCTACAACAAATCAAAGGTATGTAACCATAATTCTTGTATTATGATTATACTAGGGTTTCATTAGGCTTCATGATACTTTTGTTGTTATGAGTATGTTACATTCAAAGTGTTATGAAATAGATCCTCTAGGTTGCATATTCCCTTAAGTGTTAAGTGAAATTCTACAAGCACATAGTTTTTGTAACCTATAAAACCCATCAGTTCCACGAGGAACTGGTACTCGATTGCACTTCATCACTGCTTACTAGCAACAAATCAATAGTTACTGAAATTAGACTATTTAGACTCCTGAGGATATGTATAGATCATGTGTGTTAAATTTTTTAGGACTTGGGATACCTAACTTCCTTTAGCTGATTTATGTTACAACAACATTTATCACACTTATATCGAAAAGCCTCCCCTTAAGATGCTTCATAGGAGGAAGTGTCGGAACCCAATTTTTGGGGAGAGGTTGGTTAGTGAGTGTTGGGGACCACGAAGGTCACGCTCAAGACTACATAGTTGATACCATAGGTGCATGGGAGGTTACAGACCATACAGAGCCGTCAGAAGGGTTATGTTGATTGGCATCGTTCCGATCTTGACTTCTAGGTTGGGATTATGTGCTTATGAAGGTGTTAGTTTGGAAGGGTGCCGTCTGATTTTGGAAGCAGGGAAAATTGGGCCCAAGGTACATCAGTCTGTTTAGAGTTGTTTCTTAAGAGGGCAAGGTTTCCTACTTGTTGGAGCTACCTATGTAGCTTAGTCAGATCCATGACACCTTTCATGTTTATAAGCTAAAAAAGTGTTTAGCCGATGATTCTATAATAGTTCCTATGTATGACATTCAAATTGATAAAAATATGAAGTATGTCAAGTGACTGATTGCCATTTTAGAAGGAAGACGAAGACTTTACGCAACTAGGTGGTAGTTTTGTTGAAGGTGCAATGACAGCACCAAAAGGGTTCCAAATATAATTAGGAACCTGCAGAGGATATAATGGAGCATTACCCTAAGATTTTTTTTATGAAATAGATTTTGAGGAAGAGATATGATTCAAGTAGGGGAGAGTTGTAACATCCAAATTCCAAGTATAAGTCTTATGTTTTGCAATGTTGTGAATTTGGATTTTTCCTGACAACACGACGCGTGAGTCCTTTAATAACCATGACATGGTCAACCCCTCACTACGAGACGTTGGCAGATAAGGTTCAAAACAATAGATATGTGGCCTTGGGCCCTATTTAAAGGATGCAATGGTGAGGGTTCCTCCCACCCTCAACCCCCATCACCTCAAGTACAGAAAACCAAACCATAGCATCATATTGTTGTTCTTGAGCTCATTTTGCGGCTTGGTGTCCATTAAAGGAAAAAGGAGGTCGTTTTGGTGAAATAGACCATTTAGCAAGCTCAAGCAATTCCTTTTGAACATCTACTGGACCATTATAAATCTTCAAGGATCAATCTTTGTGGTTCCATATCTTGTAGATTGAGTTAAGCTAGTTTTGGTCATTTTGATGAGTTTAAGTGAGTGGTTACAATAACATTTGTAAATTTATTGATCACAGTGGTCCTAAGAGTTCTACACATTTCAGTTCTGGACCGCCATGTTTTTTTAGTGCCATTCAAGGGGTTTTAACCTTATTTCTACCGTTTTCACCTAGTTTAAGGAAAAATGTATTGGACATCCGTGTCCATTAATTTACATTTTTTATGGACCATTAGGGTGCCATGAAGCTATATGGAAAGTTATAGCAGTAGACTTAGCGGATTAAGAAGTTAACAAGGTTTCGAATCTGCATGATTGACCACCATACATTGGGCAGATCCATCGTGTTTTCTGTTCGATTTGGACCACGGATTGACCAAGGTCTTGCCACAGTGCGATCGTCTGTAGGGTTGACTTTGACCGCTAGATTTTTGATTGGGTTGACTTTTGATCAAGTTGCTAGTTTTAAGTAGTGGACTGAGTTTTGACCTTTGGATTAGTGTTTATGTGGTGTGTATGTAGTGCCAAGTTTTACATTATTGCATGTTGTGGTATTAGTATACTTCGACTTTGAGGTAAGTCTTCTCGCTATACTATGTAGGACACTTGGTGTCATGATATACCAGATTGTCTTTATGATTTTTGGATGAAGGACCATGTGGGACAATGGAAATTGTATGAAAGAGAAAGGAGAATCCTTTAGTATCATGTTTTGTGATCATCTTAATGATTATGGAACTATATCCCAATTGACCGTCAAAGAACTTCTTAGTATAATTGTATGACTAAGAAGAGGAATCATATATTATTTGAATGGTTCAATCAGGACATGAGTCATGCTTCGTTTCTAATCAAGTTTTAGAGTCACACTCTAGTTACTACAAATCAGATCTTGAAACTCTTGTCAAACTAATAAGGTTGAAAAAACCTTGAATATGTAGAGTAAAAATGTATTCTTAATCTAGCACATATAGGTTAGGAGTTGTGATGTTTTGGTTAATCGAGAAACAAAAAATAAGTTGAGACCTATTCTATGAAGTGTTTTATTGTTGGTAATTCACACAGAGTTATGAATATTTGTTTTAGCTCGTCAAGGAATGTTCTTTGAGAGAAAAACTCATATATAAAGAAGTCAGTGGGAGTCCTATTGATTTTGAAAATTTGAGAAGTCAATTGACAATAAGCCTTTTAGTCATCACTAGCACACGACTTGAGGTTGATGACCAGTTGTGTTTGATTGACACATTCTTATTTCTATGAACTTCAAGTTGAGTTGGAAATGCTTATGAGTTCTATGTTTTCATTTAACTGCAAAAGCAAAGCGTGTTAGTCAATGAAAGTGTATTGATCAATATGGGTGAGCTCATAACAACACGGAAGCACTGGTAGGCCCTTGTGCTACCAGAGAGCAAGAAATTTAAAATAGTGAAGTTCAGTCCATTAATGAAAGAAAAATTAGAATTTGATTTTTTCCTATACCTTGTCTTATGATTTTAGGTTGGAAATGATAGATTCACCTCGGTGGGAATGCAGGCACAATAAAATCTAGATGTCAAAGGTTTCGCTCTATATCATGAAAATAACTCTGAGGAAATACTTTTACTAGTAGATTTTGAAAGGGATCTGATAAAGATCAGTGTGAATGTTGGTTTGTGTTAATTTCATTCTCAAATTCATAATATTATTACAACACCCCTCTTCATATTTCGAATTGTGAGGAGTGGAAAGGATTTGTTTGAAGTTTCAAGACATATATCTTTAAGTTTTGAAAGGGTTTAGACACACACATAAGCTGTCCAATGAAGGTGTATAAGCTTAAATGGTCTATTTGGAGACTTATCATAGCATCGTGTAGCAGAAATCTATACTTCAGTAAAAAAGTCTAGAGTATTGATTTCTAGAAGCCCAGTTGATATCTGGGTACATGTCAAAGTGTCACACCCCAAAACCGAGAATGGCGGAAACGTTCTGGGGCGGAGGACGTCATGTAATGTATCATAACAATGCAAAGTAGTAAACAAACAACAACATCATCCATTGCATTAATAGTATAATTTTAGTTACAAGTGTTCTTTCATAATATAAGACAACATAATGAACAATCAAAATAAAATAGGAGTCTTGATTTCTCTATCTTCACAAAACCTGGTCGTCGTACCTGTCTATTTGTGACCTGAGAATACAAGTTATTTTGAAAGCGAGTATCAGCCAAAAAGCAGGTCAATTCATAAGTATTAACGTGTCTTTGATTTGTAAAACTGTAAAGTAATGACTTGTAAACCTTTGGAAAAAGACTGTATAAGTATGAACTGTTTGAAAGCAGTTGAAAGCGTTTGAATACCCTAGCAAATCCCTATGATTTCTATTAGTATAAAGAGTAGCCTTCTACCAAGACCCGAATGTTTTGAAAGTAGTCTTCTACCAAGACTCAAATTTTTAGAAAGTAGTCTTCTACCAAGACTCAAATGTTTAGAAAGTAGTCTTCTACCAAGACTCGAATGTTTTGCTATAACAAAGATGGTTTTCCCCTCTATAACTACTATTAACAATATAAAGTCTACCTTGTCGTTTATGTGAATGTATCACAAAATAAAAATAATAGGAAAAATATAGCCATGTAAGTGTTATACTTTTGTATTAGGATCAACTCAACATCGCGACTGCCGAAAAGGTATTAACCTTGAACATCTGTAGATTGTTCATTAGTCTTGTAAAGGCACTCCTAATATAAGTATTAACCATAGGCATCCGTAGACGTTCATTTCCCTCTGTAGCTAACAACAGGTTTAAGGAATGGTTAGTCCCGTAAAGGTACCCCTAATATAAGTATTAACCGTAGGTATCCATAGACGTTCATTACCTCTGTTGCTAACAGGTGGGTTCCAGAATGGTTAGCCCCGTCTAGTTATCCTATTGAACTAGGATAGGCAGAACTAATTTACACGTATAATATGTACTAGTAGCTCATCATATAGAATCTAGGTACAATTATCCATGTAAGTGTATACAAGTAAATGTATTTATGTAAATGTATTCATGTAAGCGTATCTATGTAGACGTATTCATGTAACATGTAATGTATAGTATAGACTCATGAATGAACTGACTTTGGTGTATTTCCTTGTAATAGGAATAATGTTTGGCATCTCCTAAATATCCCTATAATAGTTTACTGGAAGGTAATTGATGTCCAAGAAGGTGTATACACCCTTGCTACACAAGAGTGTAGGAACTGAATGAAGGATGAAATCTATATCATATCAATACATATATATATATATATATATATATATATATATATATATATATATATATAAGAACATAAGTGTATAGATATAGTTCTAATCAAGAGGATGAAAAATGGTTTTGTAAGACATTTAAGAGTTTTGAACAATAACTAACAATGACTTGATGTCATTTTAATAAACATTTCAAAAGTATCACCTTTGATACCAAAGTATAATAGATTTTTGTAAATACCTTTGTAAAGTTTAACAACTACGAAAAATGACTTGATGTTAGTTTGTAAACACGTTTTGGAAAGCCATTTACAGAAATCTGTTTGGTAAAACAGCTTAAAGTGTAGTAAATTCTTTAGTATGCTGGTTATTAATCACATAATTGATATAATAACTAGCAGGATTCAACCTATATTCCCCCCATTAAAGAATTTAAAAACATTTAAAAGATTGATTTAGGGTTATGAACTCACCTGCAGTGAGCGGATCGGAAGGAAATGTCGGACAAGTGCTTGGTGTCAAGTGAAGGCTTAGACACACACAATGATCCTAATGACATATGAATAAATATGTATATATAAAATTAGTGATTATAACACTAATTAAACATGTATGAACATCCTATTGCGAGGAAAACACTTTGGTCAAGTGCTAGGAGGCTATCGGGTTGCAATAAAGGAGTGCAAAGCCCCATACGGGAGTTTATGGTTCAATGACCATCTTATTGGAGTTTACGGCCCATGGGAGTTTACTCCTGGCCGTAAACTCTCCATTGGTCACAAAAAGAGGCTTAAAACTCTAAGGGCTTAATTGGTTAAGTGCTCCAAAGCTTTAAATAAGTGTTTGGGTGGGTTTAAGGTCCTAAAATGGCCTTGCTTTGTGTTCACGGCCTTGGGACCACTCCCCTATGAGTTTACGGCCGTAAACTCATGGTAAGGAGTACCAATTCGTGAATTGGGATCCTTAGGTCAATGGGGTAAGGTTCTATGTCACTAACCAAAGATTACTAAGGTGTTAGGGTGTCATTTGCACCCTAAAAAGGGGTTTACGGCCCAAGAACATGTCTTGGCCATAAACTCCATGAATCTCATGATTTCTTATGTTTTCTAAGCTCTAAATATGATAAACATGGTGTACAATGAGTTGGATCAAGAGTACTTACAATCTACGAGCTCAAATGGTCGATAATGGCCAAGAACACGAGTGTGTGTTCTTGGTGTTCTTGGTGGATCTTGAAAATATACAATATGGAATGATTTCATGGATGAAATCATGTAAGATTACTAGATCATCTAAGATATCAACTAGTTAGGAAATAAACTTACGAGTTTTGAAGATCGGGAACGAAGATCGGGATCGTACTTGAGAGGATTTGGGCCAAGGAAATGAAAGAAATGAACAAATGACCTTCATCTTCACCATATAAGGTGAGTTTACGGCCCACATGGAGTTTACGGCTATAAACTCCCATGTGGTGGCCGTGAACTCATGGTTAATGTGCTTAAGGCTCGGTCTTTGTGCTATAAATTTAGCAGATAAACCCCGACACTTCTTCCTTAAGTGTACAAGGCTCAGAACTCTCAAACGGACTCTAAATTGTGCCGAATGATAGCAGGAATGAGTTTGACTTTCTATTGACTTGGTATGTTGTACAGAATGGAAATTTCGGGTTGTCACACAAAGTTAGTGGGAGCATAACTGTTTTGCTAAGTATTGCATATTGACGATACTGTTTATAAGGAGCAAAAATTTTCAATTTGCAAATTGCAAAGTTTGGAATTTGTTTCGCTATGTTAGACCTAAGGGAAATTGCACTTATACTTCATTTCGAATTTAAAGGTTAAGATCATATAATAGAACTAATTAGTCATCGATGTATATGAATATCATGTTGAATTTGTTCAACATAGGAGATTCGATGTATGGGAATATTATAGCAGGAGATGGAACATATATGAAATCCTTATGTGAGTCATAATGAATCGGTTTTCATTTCCTTTGGATATAGGATCGATTACATACGATGTAATATTCACTTATTCTATTTTTTTTCAAATGCCTTGAGCATTAAGAGGAAAAGGGATTAGAATTTTTGGTGTGACTAAAGTTGTTAAACAACTACCAAGAACACTCTGAGGTTTACTAAAGATTGGTTGCTTATGGACAGTTGCAAGTATCGTATTTTTTGGGAGGACCATAATTACATGTTTTATATTGAGATGATTCTTGGTCAAAATTGATGGCCATATAGGAATATGGAAATGTTTCCATAATGCGAGTTGATTATTAAATATAAATGTGATTTGGAAACTTTAATGCAGGAAAAGTGTTCTAGGAGTGTACCTTGAATTTGAAACTTTATTACCATATAATTGTTTCTAGTAACAAAGTTCCAATGGAACATTATGTAATATCTTTGGCTCAATCTATATGACTTAGACGCCTCGACATCCCAGAAGGTAAATGTATGTAAAGTTGGAATTCTAATACATTTTAGATAGTGACAAGAATTTGGAATTGTGAAATGAGCAACATTGGAATAATATCCAGTTGATCTGTTCAAAAAGAAAGGACCATAGAGAGACATAGTATGCATGTTCATAACATGGCATGACTGATGTTATTTAATTAAAGTGGTTAGTTAATTACTCGAAACCATATACAATGAATAAAGTTGTAATTATTATGATGATTAAATAATAAAGATTATTTATATTCAATAGGGTTGAGACCATAGTTAATTAATTTATTATTGTGTTTCACTTTGCATGTTTTACTTCCTGAATAATTTGATTATTCGAAGCTCAAAAATCACTCATACTGTGGGAAGTAAGTAGTGAATGAAGAGTGTATTGAATTGGATTGTAGATTATCTAAAGAGTCCAGACATAGTAATTACATTGCTACAACATTCATGAGTAGTTAGAAATGGATATTTAAGTATTGGATAAACCCACACTCAGAGAATTACTTCATGGATAATATCAAGAGTAATTGTGAGACGATAATATCTTATATTCTTGAAACGAAGATATATGAGTTGTTATTTACAAGTTGGTTGTGTATTGGAGTTGTGAAAACGCATCAGTAACATGATGTTATAAAACGCAGTGTCATGCAGGATTTGATGAGTAAAGGATAAAAGCATATGAGTCAAAGTTTATTCATTCCTTTGGTCCCTTGGTGACTTGGTGTTGACTTATAACGTTGGGCCCAACCATGACTTAATTGATGTGTTTAGTTTGAAGACTTATGTCGTCATCACAAATCGAGAAATTGGGAAACAAAACTTAGACAATGAGATTGATTTTGATCCATGTCTCATGTATGTACGATATGTAGAATAACGGAGTAATATTTGATCACTTATCTTAGGACGAATGTTTATTTAGTTCTGAGTTCGGTAGTTTCTATGGAAGCACTATTTGGTGTCTAATTTAGAAGTTATACTTAGAAATAGATACTCGGCCGATTACTCGGAATCGGCCCTCCACCGAGGCGAATAATATCAACTTGGCCAAAAACTCGGATTTAGTCAAAATCGGCCAAAAATCGGTCAAACTCGGTCAAAAATCAGACAAACTCGGTCAAACTCGGGCCTACTTGGTCTTACTCGGGCCTACTCGGTCAAAATCGGTCAAAGGGTCAAAATTGTCATAAAAAGAGAAAAAAATCAAGAATTTCAAGATTAATATGTATAATTCACTTAATGATTTATTATTTAACACAAACATGTGATTATTACTACATATATATCTTAAATTTTCAGTAATTATCCACGTAGTGAGACAATTATGTGTATCTCAGTTTTTATATATTCACATGTATCTAATTTTGGTTATATATTTCAATAAAATTATGATTTTGACATATATAATTTTCCAAAAAATATTTCTACATGAATTACCGAATCCGAGTACTCCCTGAGTACTCCCGAGTACTCGCTACTCCCCAGTCCGCCGAGCAAGTACCGAGTAGTGAGTTCTACAACCTTGATTGTAGTTATAGACTTATCTAATTGAGAGAATTTTGGATTAGGTGTCTAAGACTATAAGTGAATTAGTATATACTTGAATTATTAGCAATGTCCTTTTGGGTTGCCCTCAAACATAGTAATTGAAAATGATGACTTTTAGAGAGAGAGAGAGAGAGAGAGAGAGAGACTGATTTATTAATTTATTATGTGACTAATAAATTAATTAGAAATAAAAATAAGTAATTTATTAATATATTATGAAAATAATATATTAATTAGAAATAGTAACATTTAATTATGAATTAACCAGAAAATTAATTAGAATTATTTTTGGGATTAATTGGATTAATTAAAAGTGCAAGGGTTAAAGTTCAATTACTCAATAGTTAAACAAGACAGGTTTCAGTACCTTCCTTGCAAGGGGTGGACGATTTCTAGGATATTCTAGGGCATGTGGAATATTTCTTTCATATAAATAGGAAGTTGGATAATTACCAATTTGAATTAATATTATTTTATTCATTTAAGGGTTATCTAGGATTTCCAAGTTGCACTATAAAAGGATCCCTTGAGCTAGGATTTTCCGCCACTCCTTTACTAAGAGCCAAGGCCAAAATTTTACTTCCCCCTATCCTCTCTCTTCAAGTATCCTAGTTGCTAGGGTTGGGTGTGAACCATCAGAGGCATGAGATTTCTGGTGCTCACTTCCAATAGCTTTGAAGAAAGGTTTAGGTTTATTTACTACAAGAAATCAATAGGTATGTAACCTTCTTTGTGAATTTAATTTTATAGTTTGATTGTTCATAGTATGTTGCCATTATATGAATAACATAGATCCTCTTCAGATTGCATGTGACCTAATCATTTAATTATTAAATGTTTCTTTTGCTTAGAGCGTTGTTTTGTAATCTACGTTTTCCATCACAAACAAGGAGTCAAAATTCTCATGATAAAGGTCAAGGATAAGGCCTGAGCCAGTTGCCTCCTGTGAATTAGGGACCAAGAGTGGTCAACTAAGGCCACAATGATGGTCGTGCCGATCCTCATCCAGTTATCCTTGAGGCAATCCAACAACTGTTGCAAGCACATCAAGAGCAAAATCGAATTCAAATTTGATGATTGATTGATGAACGAAAGAAGGATTCATCGAGAACCTTTTGCAATCCCACAATCATTGAGACACCCCCGGGGATGTTGGATAATTTGATTCATCCACTCATGGACCTCCTACTCCTCCACCTCCACCACCCAAACCATCGATGATTGCTCTAGAATCACCACAAGGTGGACAAATAGGAGAGAGGGAATGTGACATCAATGACTTTATGACATGCCGCCCAATAAAGTTCAAAGGTGAAAAATACCCAATGGTGGTGATGAAGTGGATTGTCAAAATTGAACATATCCTCTATACTTGTAATTGCGCAGACGGATTGAAAATGGGATTTGCTAGCCACATGCTCAAAGATGATGCTCTCGGATAGTGGAACAACCTTCACGACGTGATTAGAAACGAAGGGATTACATCCCTCACTTAGGAAGAATTTGTGAAGCACATAAAAGCCAAATTTATTTCCACGAGATGGAAAGATTAGTTGGTGAATGAGTTCTTTGCTCTTCAAAAAGGCAATATGACAATTGGTGAGCATATCGAGAAGTTCACCAACATGCTTCCCTTCCTTTGGAATACATTGCCCAATGAAGAGGGACGGGTGAAACGCTACCTTAATGGGATTCCAGGTGACTTATCCTTGGAAGTGGGAAAAACCACAACGCTTGATGAAGCAATTGAGGCGGCCTCTAAAGTGGAAGACATGATACTCAAGAATGAAATTGAGAAACAAATGCTTGGTGAAAATAGGAAATTCCATGGATCTTCGGGATCACATAAGAGAAGTCACTCTGTATCTAGCTACTTTGAGAGATGAAGCTAAGGATTGTAGGAAATGTGGAAAACGACATGGTGGTGAGTGTAGAGTTATGTCGAGAGAATGCTACAAGTAGGATAAATCAGTCACAAGGCTAAAGACTGTAAACCGGAGGATGTGAGAAACATCAAATGTTACTCCTGTCATGAGAAGAGGCACTATAGTGCACAATGCCTGAAGAAGGAAAGTGAGACAGTGGCATCTACCGCTAACAATAAGGTAGAACAAAAAGTTGTTGCGGGAAGAGGGTACTTGATGAGTGAAGAGGAGGAAAAGACAACCCATAATGTCATAGTAGGTACCCTACTTGTTGACTCTAACGTTGCACACACATTATTTGATTTGGATGCTAGTTACTCTTTTGTATCGCATGATTTTGTCATACATTAATTGGACCCTTAGCCACACTATCACGATCTTATAGTATTGAAATAGCTAATGGTACCCATATCACAGTGAATCACATTTACCTAGATTACCTTCTAGAAATAAATGGTCAAGCATGTTCTATCAATTTACTTCCAATGGGGATTAAAGGATTGGATGTGATAGTGGGAATGGATTGTATGGGAGATAATAATACAAAAATATTGTGGGGAAAGAGAATGGTCTCTACCAAGACCTCCAAGGGAGAAAAGCTTTATGTGTATGGAAACTGGGACAACAAACTTCCTTGTGTGATATCGGCTTTCAAACATCAAATGTGTCTTTTAAATGGATGTGAATCATTTTTAGCATGTGTCCTCGATGGAAAGAAAGTAAAGGAGAAAATTGGAGAAGTGAATATAGTTACTGAATTTTCCAAAGTCTTTCCCGATGACTTATCCGGTTTACCACCCACAAGACAAGTTGATTTTAGCATCGATCTAATGTCGGGTGTAAACCACATGGCTCGTGCATCCTATCGTCTTGCTCTTACGAAAATGAGAGCATTTATACCAACTTCAAGAATTACTTGACAAAGGATTCATTTGTCCTAGTTCGTCCCCGTAGGGGTGCTCCAATATTGTTTGTTAAGAAGAAAGATGGATCAATGCGCATGTGCATAGATTACCGAGAACTCAACGAGGTCACGATCAAGAATTGTTACCCGTTACCTCGCATTGATGACTTCTTTGATCAACTACAAGGAGTGGACTACTTTCCATAAATTGACCTTCATTCCGACTATCATCAAGTTTGAATGAAAGATGAAAACACTGGCAGAACTTCCTTCTGAATGTGTTACAGACATTATGAATTTCTTGTAATGCCCTTTAGGCTCACTAAAGCCCCAACCATTTTTAGTACTTGTTGAATAGAGTTTTCAAGCCTTTCCTTGACAAGTTCATCATTATCTTCATAGATGGCATTTTGATATACTCAAGAAGTGAAGAAGAGCATGGAGATCACTTACAGAATGTTTTACAACTACTCAAGAAGGAGAAACTTTATGCTAAGTTTTCGAAATTTGAATTTTGGATACAAAAAGTTCAAATTTTGGGACATATGGTGTCTTGTGAAGGCACAAAAGTTGACTCGATGAAATTAAAGTGGTCATGAAATAGGAACCCCCGAAGACTCCAACCAAAGTTAGAAGTTTTCTTGGACTAGTCGGTTATTACAAACAGTTTATCCAAGACTTTCCAAGGTTACGGTCCCACTCACCCAACTTACCAAGAAAGAAGTTAAATTTGTGTAGGGGCAAAAACCAACAAGAAGCATTTAATATCTTTAAGAACAAACCTTGTGAGGCTCCAATCCTCACATTACTCGATGGCATGGAAGACTTTATAGTTTAAAGTGATTCCTCCAAAAAAAGAGCTTGGTTGCATGCTTATGAAAAGATTAAAGGTCATTGACTACGCTTCTAAGCAATTGAAGGTAGAGGAGACTCGGTAGACTACCCTCGATTTGGAGTTAGATGTGATTGTTTTTTCCCTAAAAATCTAAAGGTAATTCCTTTATGGTACCAAATGGAAATTATATAAGGATCACACAAGTCTTCAATATGTTTTCACACAGAAATAATTAAACATGAGACAAAGAAGATGGATAAAATTCATAAATGATTATGATTGTGAAATCATTTATCACGAAGGGAAGCCAAATGTGGTGGTTGACGCCTTAAGTAGAAAGGCTCATGAGAAATCCATTAAAGGACGATCAATGTGAATCGATTTGGTGTCCAACCTAATTCAGATAATCAAGGATACCTAAGTTGAAGCTTTGAAAGAACATAATGTCAAGTAGAAGAACTTGGGAAGGAAGATCAAATTTGGTGAAAACAAACAAGGATTGTTGACTGTTAAGTGCCGAATATGGGTCCCTAAAACATGGAAAGAATCAGAAGCTTATTCTAGATTAGGCTCACAAATTCAAATACTCCATTCATCCCGGAAGTACCAAGAGCTAAAGAGATTTAAAAACACACTTTTAGTAGCCAGGAATGAAACCAAAAGTGGTGAATTACATCTCTAAGTGTTTGACTTCTACTCAAGTCAAGGTGGAACACCAATTTCCTCATGGAAAGGTTCATTCACTACAAACACTGGTCGGGAAATGGGAGTACATTACTATGGGCTTCTTGATGGGTCTACCAAGGACAAGTAAAGGAAAAAAAATTCCATTTCAGTGATTGTTGATTGCTTGACTAAAAATTCACTCTTCCTTGCCATAAAGGAAAAAACCCCTTTAGAAAAGCCTGCAAAGATTTATGTTGATGAATTGGTGAGACTTCATGGTGTGCCACTTACCATAGTTTGAGAGAGGGATGCCAGATTCACATCTATATTTTGGAAATCCTTACAAGAAGAACTGGGGACAAAAATATGCTTAACGCTGCATACTACCATCAGACGGATGGGTAAACCTAAAGGAACAACCAAACTTTGGAGGATATGTTGAGGTCACGCATGATTGATTTTGGAGGAAAATGGGACGATCACTTACCCTTTGTGGAATTCTATTATAACAACAATTATCACTCAAGTATTGGAAATCCACCTTATGAAGCATTGTATAGTAGGAAGTGTAGAACACCATTATGTTGGCTTGAAGCTGGGGAAAAGAATTTCATGGACCCCAAACTCGTAAGGCTAACAAATGAAAAGATAAAAAGCATTCAAGCTAACATGAAGGTAAATTAATATTGGAAAAGAAGTTATGCAATTTTGAAGAAAATACCTTATGACAAAAAAGAAGGTGAATTAGTAATGTTGAAAGTCTCCTCATGGAAAGGAGTCATGAGACACGGTAAGAAGGGTAAATTGAGTCCAAGATACGTTGGATCCTTCAACGTATTGAAAGTGGTTGGAAACTAAGCCTTTACCTTGGAATTATCCCAAGAACTCCAAGGAATAAATGATATCTTTCAGGTAATCTACTTGAAGAAATACTTTGGAAAAAAGGAATTGATAATTCCATTGAATGACTTGAGAATTGATGAGAAGAAGAGACTAGTAGAAGAACCAAAAGCAATTCTCAAAATGAAAACATAAAGATAAGGAATTAGGAAATTGAATTGGATGTAATCAAATGGAAGCATACGCTCAGCCCCAATCTCACATGGGAGACAAAAGAAGAAATAATGAGGAAGTACCCTACTATCGTAGACTACGAGGCGATTCCAAGGACATACTCCTCTTAAGGGACATGTAATTGTAACATCCTAAAATTTAATTTAAAATAAAAATAAGGATTTTATTGGTTAAAATATGTCAAATAACAAGTTAGATTTGGGAAAATGCAAGTAATGGTAATAACTAACCAAACAATCAAAATAGAGGGTCCATAAGTGAAAATTTGAGGAAATAAGATGCAAGCATACTTCCCTTATTTTTGATAGATGTATTTTGCAAGGAAGAGAGAGCTCTAATGGTGAATACTTCATTTCTCAAAATTTAGGGCTTGACTCAAGAGGAGAATTGGCCAATCAAGCAAAGGAGAATATAAATGAAAGCTAGCAAGGCAAAACTCTTCTCTAGTACTCTTAAAATTCGAATTTGTGAAGAGGGTGAAACCCCAATGTCGATTTTAGTAGGATTTTATGATTAGCATTTCAATTTCTAACCCCCTTTCGGCGGTTTTGATGGGTCTAATCTCAAACCCATAATTCAATTGATGGTTTTGATGAGCTGGTTAAAAGTACAACTAAGAACCCTAAAATATCAAATTGAAAGATATTATATTTGAATGTGGAGTTATGATGGAATCAATGACCTAGATGAGGTTTGACAACAACAAAACCCATTGGGAAATGCTCAAACATGTCCATGATGGTAGAATCATGTACAAGCTTGAATTGAAAGGGAATTGGAGATATTAAGATGGAAACCACAGAGTTCCTTGGAAATAAACAATTAATGAGTAAAGGAAGTTCATAATCATGGATGGATACTCTTAGAAGGTATTGAACATAAAAAAAAGGTGTTGTTCGATTCTTAGATTGAAATATGGAGTTATTGACCTTAAGGGGAATTTGGGAACATGGATTGAAGTTGAGGGTTCCAAGATTATATTAGGTGTTTACAATGAGAGTTATTGTGATAACTTGCACTTAACAACACCTATTCAAGTATGCAATAAGTTGGGAGGAACCTTTGTTAACTTTGGAATGTTCAAGTGAATAATTGACAAGTTAGCCTTTCTTATGGAATTTAAAGATTTATATGATATTAGATGTTTGAATGAGAACATAATGGATAAAGTGGAGTATTTTAAGATGATAAAATACCTCCTAATAATGTGTGAGAACCTACAAATGGAACAAAGTGAATGGGAAAAGGGTCTTCAAGAACTACGCAAAGCAGAGTGTTATTTTGAGAAAAATTAAGCTTTGTGTGTGTGTGGACATGAAAACATGGCCCATGGAAATTCATGCCTTAATTTCCATGCCCATGGAAGTCTTTGCTAGAGGGTTTTTTTTCTTCATAATTTCTGCATACTGACATGGATTTGCGCACGGTTTTCGCCTACATTCATATTTTTACACGAGGGATAGTTTGAAACAATAAAATTTAGTAGTGGAACCTATGAGGGGTATTATTTTTCATCTTGATTGACATTTACTTGTATTGTATAGGAAGTACGTAAGGGAGGGTTACTTGTGAAAAGGAGCTTGAAAAAAGGGTAACAACCTACATCAGAGAACTAGGTGAGTATGTATGGACTTTTCCCACTTTGGGGTACACAGAAAATGAACTTTTGATTAACATGATAATACGTTTAATGTATTTAAATACGAAGTTGCTTTACTTATGGAACGAGTACTTTTGACACTAAGATAATGATTGATTAAAGTATGAAAAGTAATGATAAGAATGACTTGCTCGAGCCATGATATCCCCGTAATGAGATATAGATGAATCTATCGGGGCGGTGCCACCCCTTAGCTATATAGATTACGTAAGGGATATGATGCTAGAGTTGACTGATTATCCTATTTCCACTTTAGTATAGACTTGAGGGTATTGCTAAACCATAAGTATAAAAATTGCATTGGTTCATTGCCTTAATTAGACTTGAATGTTAAAAAGGAATGGAATGTGACAAGAAATGCTTTGAAATATGTTATGTTTAACAAAATATTTTTGATGGAATGTGAAAATAAATTCTTTTTAAATTGTGCCACAGATAATAAAATGTTTTTACAAATTGTGATAAATTTTTTGGGAGTCAAACCCACGTATCTCATGAGACATAATATCTTATGTATTTTTGTATGCCATGTATCTCAGGTGATAACTAAAGGTATGGAGTATTCTTAAAGTAATGAAGTCTATGGGGGATTAGTGGAGCATAAGTTACTTTTAGATATGATCTTGTAAATCTTGGTTTGCTTGATATGGTTTATTGATACAATGTTAGTAACACCCAAGAGACTGTTTTTTTTTTTAAAACTATTTGTTTAACGAACTAATATGTTGTTAAATGGATTTTGTTAAACCTTGTTTTTGGATTAAATCGTAGCCTTAAATTTTGATTGAAGTATACCGGGTGTCACAACAACCAAATTAAAAAGATTCCATATGACTTTAGATACACACTGGTCGCACCATAATATAAAAACGTTCCAATAATTCCTTATTGTGATGGTTTTGACAATTATATGTTTTCAAAAGTAAAAAAATTGTCAATTTTATTTTTTGTTTATATGACTGAATGATATCAAACGCCATGGGAAAAATAAATTAATATTACCAAAGGTTAAACCATATCCATACTTCAAATTATTTGATGTTTCTACACACGTACAACTATGGTTTAGTTGATTGATCTCTATATTACGATTATTACCCACTTGGAAAAATTCTGTGTGTCTAAAGGATAACAAATGTTATGGTGAACGAGACTTTTGAGGAGTACTAGACAATATTTTCCACAACGAAAGCAAAATGAATGTCTAAAACGATAAAAAAAACCCATGCTAGTAAAACTTCAGGTGACTATAGGTAAAATAGTCACATTTAAAAAAAACGTGACTATACAACAGTTACAAATACAATTTATAAATACGTTTGTGTATAAATTATAAAAAATAGTCACATTAAAAAATAGTCACATTAAAAACATAAGCCATAGTGAAAACAAATTATTGGGGTCATGAAATGAATAATGAACAGTTAAAGTGACAACATACATATGTACATAAAACAATTACAATCATTGTTTGATTGATTTTCTATGTAAAAACGATATAGAATAGTCACGGTTACACATATATGCATATTTGAATTGTGGCAATTTTCATTCTAAAAAAATCATATGATTGTAAGTTTAAGGATAAACATATTTAAAAATATTATGTGCATGTAACACGCTTTTGGTCATGCTTCCTTAAATCCATGTGGCCAAACTCACAAACAACTATTTTATGCCTAAATAATAGCTAATGACACATTGAAAAAAAATATGTGTGGCCATTGAATGAACAATAGTTACAATTAAAAAACACTGGTGTGTCCTAAAAGAGTTCATAACCACAATTATTTGGCAAAATATTTGATTACAACAACACTTTTCCATAATTTTCATAAACTGATGTGACTAAAGACTCAATAAACAATCCTTTTTGTGACTAAATAATAGGTTAGGTCACAATGAAAAAAATAATTTTGTGGCATTTTAGATGAACAATAGTCACTAAAAAAACAATTGTGTGTCTAGAAAGAGTTTATAACCATAATTATTAGGCAAAATGCATGATTACGACAACATTTTTGAAACAATTTTTTATTCGATGGTACTAAAGGCTCATTAAACAATCCTTTTTGTGACTAGATAATAGCTAAGACACAGTAAAAAAATTCTTTTTGTGACCCATTAATAAGGACCGAAAAATGAAAGCATGAAACCACAACCACCACTCCACCTTAAAGCTCAATTGTATCATCTAATAATCTTGGAAATTCCAATTTAACTTCTCAAATTTTTTGAATTTCACTTTAAATAGGAGCATTCTTTTTTAACTTATTTTCCTACAAGATTTTTTCGATTTATAATCAACGAGCCATTTATGATGTTCCTACCATTAAAAAAAATGTTATTTGCTATTTGCTAATGACTGTCTCAGTAACCCTTTTGAGTATCCATGAAAGAGTTATTGAGATTATTTTCCAAACACGCCTTATGATATTGATCATCATATAATCCTGAAGGTAAAAAGTCTTTTAGGTTTGTTAACTAGAGTGATGAACAAGGTATTACTTCCAATATTTGGGATCTGAGTTCTCTTCCACTAACAAAATGCTCAACCCAATAGTCTCCTAATATTTTGTCATGAATTTAAAGAAAACTCTATCTTTCTCTGAGTCCTTTTCATTGACACAACCCATGGAATCTTTCACTTCATTAACAAAACTAAAAGGGCCTTCTAAGAGAACATTTTGAGCATTAAGATATTTTTGAATATTTACCATAAACATATTTAAGAATCCCCAATATTATTACAAGTTAAATTCATACAAACATGATTAGGTTACATAATTCCTTACAATAATAAACATAATTTTAATGGTTAGTTACTTAAGTGTGATTATTTTCTTAATGCATATTTCACCAACCCGGGGATATGTATATTCATGAAGAAGTCTTCCCAATTAAGAGATTTCACATCAAAGAAAAATGTCTTTATCTCAGATATTCCATGCAACTTGTTGAGGTTTGTATCATCATACCTATATATAATGAAAACTTTTAATTAGTTAACAATATCTTTAGTATAAACAAAATCTATTTAGCTTCCAAGCATAGTCGCACATTCTTTTGACGACTTAGACCAGGGGAACAAGAATTTCAAATTTGTTTTGTTTTTATTTTGTTTATAAAAATTCATGTACTCAAAAGTCTCTTAGATTGCATAAGGTTTTCAAACTAATTCCAACTGTTAAGGTAGGTCAACTGTAAGTTTATTTATCTTTAAGTTAGTAGCATCATTTATTTTTTTGGGATTTGATCTAGTTTCTCGTAGGATTGTGCAACATCACTGTATGTTTTGAAATTAGTGTTTACCTTATGATGGATTTTTTTTTCTTATAGTATGTATTTTGATGTGATTGGTCTGTATCTATGTCACATGTTAATTAATAAGGTGAGTAATTTTATCTTAGAATACTTGTCCCCATTATATAAGTATCTTAAATTGTGATTTCCTTTATGTTCACTACTATACATGTATTCATATCCTTTGTCTACTATATGTGCATATTGCATATACGTCCTAAATGATTTTATTTATGATTTGGGGATGTCCTTTATTGAATTAAGGACATGCTTTTGATAATTTGATTTTATTGACCGAGGGGTAGGGTGGGGTGGGGGGGGTTAACTTATTTTTGCTTTGACGGTTATGACTACCCTTTTAATCTTCATCTTGAGTTACTGGGAGGATACATCATTTATTATTGATCTTGTGTTTTGAAACTTATCTAACATATACCTGATTTTGACTTGCTTACATGTGCCTATACTTGCTTTCATTCATGAAACAAAATTTTAAAACTGATTTGATAACAAAAGGTAAATATCGATCTTGAAAGTGTTTTAGCATCCTATTTATACATACATACTAGGATTGGCGACTTGTGTTTTCATGTACTGGACCCATTGCGTGTTGACTTGTTGTGAGTATATTTTGAGATAATCCTCATGTGCACATGTAGGCTCGATACCCCTTGTGTGGGGCTAGGGATCATGGCTATGTAGTTCCTAGATTGATGGTAGGAGATCCACTTACCCATACATAAAACTAAGGAGACCCTTCTTCCTAGAGATATACGCAAGTGTAAGACCCACCTTCTCTAGCAACTTGGACTTCTAGAGATTCACATGGGTTGGGACAGTTACATGCATTGCATTATCTATTCAAGTTGTTTCTTCGTAAAATATTTTTTTTTGGAAAAATATAAAGTTTAGTATATTTGTTTTCTTTAGGTTATCGAATCTGAATGTTTTGAATTCATGCAAGTATATATATATATATATATATATATATATATATATATATATATATATATATATATATATATATGATTTGATGTTGGTTTTGATTGTTAATAATTGACTAACTAAGACATAACTATGTTATGTTATTTATCTATTTTTGAATTTTATATAAGATTTGATATTTATGATAATGTACTTTGAGTATTGTTATATTTTCAAGTTAACTGTTGATGTTTTGTTGTTGTTTTGAGAAGGTATGGGTTTTATATTTATGTATGAGTTGTGTGTTCATTCATATACTACTAATGCAATGTCTAACCTTCAGATTGTACTTACTTGGCTCCCCATAGCCTAACCCATTATGTTGATAAATTTCGCAGGTTAGTGCATATTATCAGGAGCATAGAAGATTCGTAAGCTTAGATATTTAAATGACTCTTAGTTTGTAAAGACTTCTTAAAGCTTTGTTTTGATATATGTTGTGACATTCTCGCATGAAATGTTTTTGTTAAATCATAAATGGTTGGGAATTTATGTTTTTGTACTGTTATCTACATTTCAAATATGAAAAATAGTTGAATTAAACTTTTGGACCGTTTTCTGCAAACTAAAACTCTAAAAATATTTTAATACTATTATTAATAGGCTCGTGCGAGGGTGTTATACATATTGATTAATTTGGTATGTATATGTGGAAAGAAGATCATCAATGACAACCTATATGGGGGTGGACGGTGACGGTTGAAGGTAAAAAAGAGGAGAAGATGACAAATAAAGAAGTTGGAAGATAGTGTAAGCATAGAATATCACTTTACAAGTGAAGAAATAGTATCCTTTATATATTTGCCTTTTCTATATCAAGCAAAATTAATCTTTTAGTTATGTCTTTTCACGCAATTTCACTTATCTGTAACATCCTGATGTTGAGGTAATTCCAAATTTTAACCCTGAGTATGAAGATTATTGCATTTTAGCCCTTATGTATGAGAAATATTGCAAAATAACCCATAGTGGTATTATTGTAATTAATAGGGCATGGGATCGTACGCTGGGCGTAAATATTATACGCTAGGCTTACGTGATAAGATCCCAATCCCTATTTTTTAGGCTTTAGACCATACTTAAACATCCTTATGGCCTCAAAACCTCTTCTTTTATCAACCTCCATCACCCTATTCGACCTTAGCAAACCCTTGTTCCTTGTTTGAGCATCCTTGACTTTTGGTACGTATTTTGGTGACCTTGAAGGAGAAGAAAGGAAGCAGAAGCACTTTGGAAGCTTGAAGAAGCTTTAGATCTAGAATCCTCATCTATCGAGCAACCTCCAAGAGGTATACAGTTTTGAACTTGCTTGCATTTCTTTAGATCTTGTTAGTTCATGTTTCATGAAGAACATTGGTCCCAAGTTTTGACCTTTATGAGTATGGCATGCTCTATCCCATATAAGTTATCCTATCAGATGCTTTGAGATCTTTAGAAGCATAAAAGGATGATCTTGGATCTTAGTTCTTTCCTATGCATGTGCTAGGATGTCCTAATGTATTAAGAAGTTAGGGTTTGTGAGTATTAAGCACTTCTAGCCATGCAAAGTCATAAAGTTGGAAACTTTATGACTTATGATGTTATTTTGGACTTAGATATTTATTTGGACGTAAGGACTTGATGTATTAAGCTCTTAATAGGAATTTGAGGTCAAGCCCCCGACCAATTGGCCAAGAGAAGTACACTCCACGTTCATCTGGGAATGCCCAACGTACTCGGCTAGGTTGACTCTGCTGGATTGTTTACTTTGACCTTTTGTCCACGCTTGACCTAAGAGTAGTTTGGGTATTTTCGTTCTTTTGGGATTATTAACTAAGCTTAAAGTCCTGATTTCATTTAGGTGATCAGTAGAGTTGGTGTTGAAGTTGTACTCGGCGAGGTGTAGTTTTCTTCAATTCGTCGGACTGATATGCTAGTATATGGTTTATTGGTAGATCTATATGACTATTTAAATTTGTTGCATCTATGTTTATGTTTATCTAGTATGTAAGTTGACATATTATGGTTCAGTTGAGGCGGTCCTGCTTTGTGGTGAAGGCCAAGACACCTGGGCGGTTCGGATAGGCTGTAGGCCCTGCGAGGCAGTCCAGTTAGGCTGAAGGCTCATGTTTGTATGCTTTTGTTTGTTATGTGGTGTGGTGGTACTTTCGGGGAACTCACTAAGCTTTGGCTTACAGTTTTAGTTCATTATCTCAGGTACTTCAGAGGATCATGGGAAAGCGAAGGCATGATCGTGCACATATTCCTGTTTTATGACATTGGATATTGAGAAAAGCTGATTTTGATTAATATTTTTGGAACCATGGTTTTTTAAACAATGTATGGATGAAATGGGTTGTTTTTGAAAATTTTAAATTTCTATGATTTTTGGGTTGTTACAAGTCCGTATCTGAGCCTTGGTTTAAGTGAAATGGATGGTCATTCGTATGAATCCAGACTTAAACTAAGGAACTACAAAAGTTTCAAAACGGTTTTCAAAAATTGTTGTCAAATGTGACCAAGGAAGGATGTGATGTGTATGATCAGCTGGAGTAAGAAAGTATACCCCAAAATACCACATTGTTATATGATATCATGTTTATGATAGAGCAACATGTTAGTAATAGGCTAGGGATCTTCTAGAATTGTGTGATAGAATTGTCTGCTATATGATGCCTGATATCCTAGGGTTACTTCTTGTATGAAATTCATATCATTATTGTAGTTGCTTAGTGTGTGCATCATAGTTGTATATAACTAAGATTTTATATCTATAGAATGTTTGGTTTAACCTTATTTCCTGTTCCTTCTATGGTTGTGGGCTTAGGGTAGAATCAAGTATTCAATTTTCTATAGGATCCAGTGTTATGTATGATTAGCATTCACGAGTGTTGCAGGGTTGGTGGAAGCTTTATTGACGAGTATATGTGTGAGCAGCCGGGTAGTTGAGGAATGTTTAGCCATTCCCGGGAGAAGTGAGGATATGATGTAAGCATATCCTAGACGTTGTATTGCTAGGGCGGTTTGTGATGATCCTTTGAGGCAAATATGGGTAGGTGCGGAAGGTAGTATACACCCGTACTACTAGAAACCCAGGAGCTGTACGCATAGCAAGGAAGTCACAACCTCAAGGGTTTTATTTACTTATAATAGCTTGTATGGTATGAAATGCGACATGTTTGATATTTTATGGTTTATTTTCAGTATGGTGCTCACAAGGGGACCAAGTTTAGGTGCCAGAACAGGTGGCCAGGATAGGCCAGGATTGACCGAGGATCAGGTTGATGAGATGATTGTTGTTAAGGTTGTTACTTCTGTCTGGGGATCAATTCCGGAGTTGTTTGGGTCTATCAAGACCATCATGATTGAGCTTTTCGACGATCGTTATGTTGCACTTTTGGAGGCTGCTGTGGCTGGCTACCATGCTCGTTGCTGCTGCGGGGATTTGTGGGGAGAGAGTTTTATAGTACCAGGACTTTGACATTATGAAGCCTCCGGTGTTTGATGGAGTTCAGGACCCAATTGTAGCGATGAGGTGGTTGTATAATGTGGAGGGGTGTTTCTACACATGTTCTTTCCAAACTGACTAAAAGTTCAAGTGTGCCCTGAACCTTTTCCAGTAAGGGGCTAATGATTGGTGAATATTGGTGACTGGCTCGTACACTCCTAAGAAAAGGGTTGTTGTGACTTGGGAGCAGTTCTTCGAGATGTTTTGCATGATATATGTTCCATTGGTAGAGAGGGAGAGGCTGGATCAGGGGTATATGGATCTGAGGCAAGGGACTGAGACTGTGATGGAGATCACCAAGATGTTTACAAAGAGGGACCTTTTCTGTCCTGAGTTTTCTACTTCTGAGTAAGTTCAGATGGCCCGATACTTGAGCATGCTCAAGACGGATATCCGCGAGTTTGTGTCCACCTAGCGTTATGGTACTCTCGCTGAGCTACAGGAGTCCACAAGGAGGACAAAGACTGAGATAGAGCTCTAGGCGATGGAGCTGAGGCAAGTTCATATGCAACCACAACCTGCAGCAAAGTGTTTCAAGCCCGCTGATTGAAGACCAGGGGGACAGAAGGGTTGTACTTGTGGCAAGTTAGGCAAGGATCATGATGGTGCTTGTCAATCTTCATCTGGATGCCACAAATATGGCAAGGAGGGGCATTACGCCAAGGATTATAGTTAGCAGGCCCTAATAGTGATCATCAGGATTTGTTACCACTATGAGTAGGTTGACCATATTAAGGCCAACTATCCCTTCCTTACTGCGAGGTCGATGCGGGTTGCAACACATCTACCTTGAGGATCAAAGATGGATGTTAGGGTAGGGAGGAGCCCACAAGGGCTCGAGGTCGTGCTTTCCAGCTCACAAGAAAGGAGGACAGGGAGGCGCCAGACGGCGTTACTGGTATGTTTCCATTTATCATTCTGTCATTTATTTTATGATATGCTTATGTTATGATTCTGCCAGGTACCTTCTTCATGAATTCCTTCCCTGCTCTTGTCCTATTCGAATCGGGTGCAGTCGGTCCTTTATATGTCAGTCTATTAGTATAGGTTTTGATATAACTCTTAGGGAGCTAGAAAGTTCGTTGCGGGTTTCTATAGCCAACAAACATGGGTTTTCTGCATCGAGTGTTTTTCTGGATTGTGTCTTTGAGATTTTTGGGGTGCCTTACCTAATTGATCTGATCTCTATTCCCATGGGAGATGTGCGTGTGATTGTAGGGATGGACTGGCTAAGTAGATTCGGGGCTATGATCGATTGCGAGGGTCAGCAGGTAGTAGGTTGAACCTCCAGTGGGGGAGAACTGGTTATTTATAGAGAGGGTACCAAATTGGGATCAACCTTTTAATCTGCTACCACGATTCGACAATATATTCATCATAGTTGTATGAGTTATCTTGCTTACGTGGTTGATACTCGAGTTTAAATGGAGGCTTCGGTTTCAGATGTGCATGTTGTCAGAGAGTTTTCTGATTTGTTTCCAAAGGAGGTACCTGGTGTGCCTCCAGAGAGGCAGGTTGAGTTCAGCATTGCTTTGGTTCTATGTGCGGCTCCAATTGCTAAGGCGTCGTACCGATTGGCATTACCTGAGATGCAGGAGTTGTTCTCCCAGCTTCAAGAGTTTTTGGGAAAGTATTTTATTAGACCGAACAGTTTGTCGTGAGGAGCACTGATTTTGTTCGTCAAGAAGAATGATGGTTGACACCGGATGTGTATTGATTACCGGGAGTTGAACAAGTTGACGGTGAAGAACCGTTATCCCCTCCTATGGATAGATGACCTCTTCGATCAGTTGCAGGTTGCATCTTGGTTCTCCAAGATCGACATGAGGCCGGGGTATCATAAGATGATGGTTAGAGAGGACGATGTTGAGAATACCGCGCTTCGGACTCGTTATGGTAATTACAAGTTCGTGGTGATGATATTTGGGCTCACCAATGCGCCCAGATTTGATGAATCAGGTATGTAGGCCGATGCTTGATCGATCATTTATTGTATTCATTGATTATATCATGGTGTATTCTAAGACTAGGGAGCAGCACGAAAAGCACCTTCGAGAGCTTCTGGGATTTTTGAAGTGAGAACGGTTGTATGACAGGTTCTCGAAGTGTGAGTTTTGGTTATGAGAGGTCTAGTTCTTGGTACATCTCGTTAACCAAAACATGATTTTGGTCGATCCGGCCAATATTAAGGTTATGATGCAGTGGGAGGTTCCGAAGTCTCCCTTGTAGATTAGAAGTTTCTTGGGATTGGCAGGGTATTATTGGAGATTTATTCATGAATTCTCCAAGATTGTGGTACCCCTTATTTGTCTGACTTGTAAGGGCGTGGATATTTGCTGGGGGCCCGATCAGCAGGCCGCATTCTAGACTCCGAGACAAAAATCATGTGAGGCCCCAGTGTTGACCCTCCGCGAGGGTGTTGAGGATTTTGTGGTATATTCTGATGCATCCATCAGCATTCTAAGAGTCGTTCTTACGCAACGAGGGAGGGTTATTGTTTATGCTTCTCAGTATCTGAAGCCGCATGAGGTTCTCTATCCGACTCATGATTTGGAGTTGGGATCAGTAGTGTTCACTCTCAAGATTTGGCGGCATTATCTATATGGGGTCCATTGTACCATTTACACGGATCACAAGAGTCCGGGATATCTCACGGATAGGCTGAATCTAAACATGAGGCAACGCTGGTGGATGGATATAGTTAAGGATTTCACCTGTGAGATTTTGTATCATCCCGGGAAAGTCCACGTGGTGGCTGATGCTTTGAGCTGCAAGACGTCTACTTTTGCTATTGAGGGCCTTTGTATGAGGATTTTAATTGTTTCTCCATTGTTGGATTTGATTAGGGAGGCTTAGGCTAAGGGAGTCAAGAAGGAAAATCGGAAACGGGAGAGACTCAGGGGTGAGATTAACAGGTTTGCAACTGACAGTCATGGATTATTGACCCAATACGGACGGGGTTGAGTGCCAGACTTTGGTGGGATCAAGCAGACTATTCTGGAGGAGGCACACAAGTCTAGGGTTTTGATACACCCAAGAGCTATCAAGATTTATCAGGATTTATGACATAGTTATTGGTGGTCGTGCATGAAGAGAGAGATGGCCTGGTATGTTGAGAGGTGTTTGACCTGTCGGATAGTCAAGGCCGAGCACCAAAGACCGCATGAAAAGCTTCAGCCTTTGGAGGTTCTCATATGGAAATGGGAACAACTCACCATGGATTTCATCACCAAGTTAGCATGGACAACTAAGAGGTTTATTGCAATTTGGGAAATTATGGACCGGTTGACCAAGAGTGCCCAATTCTTATCCATCTGTGAGAGCTCGTCGGCCGAGAAGTTGGCCGATATTTTTGTGCAGGAGATCGTTGCTCGACATGGTATTCCAGTCTCCATTGTATCTTATCAAGATGTTCAATTCACGTCTCGTTTTTGGTAGAAATTCCATGAGGAATTGGGTACAAGGTTGCACTTTAGCACTGCTTATCATCTGCAGACGGAGGGTCAGAGTGAGCGGACCATTCAGACACTTGAGGACATGTTCAGAGCTTGTGTTATAGATTTTGGTGAGAGTTGGAACTCCTACCTTCTCTTAGCTGAGCTTTTTTACAACAACAACTATCATTCCAATATTGGTGCACCGCCTTTCGAGCTTTTCTATGGGAGAACGTGTTGTACCCCAATTTATTAGGAGAGGTTGGTCAAAGAGTCATGGGAAGGACTAAGGTAGTTCTTCAGATGACATAGCTCATTTAGAAGATTTGGTAGAGACTTCAAACAACATAAAGTCGGCAGAAGAGTTATGCCGACAAGCATCGATCCGAGTTGGAATATCAGGCCGGGGATATGGTATTGTTGAAGGTATCACCCTGGAAGGGTGTAATCCACTTCAGGAAGAGGGGCAAGTTGGGGCCCCGATATATTAGGCTATTTTGGGTGATAGCGAGGGTTGGCAAGGTAGCGTACAAATTGGATTGGCCTAAGGAGCTCATCCATATCCACAACACCTTCTATGTCTCGTAGCATCAGAAGTGTGTGGCTAATGATTCGGCGGTTATTCCTTTGGAGGATATTCAGATTGATGTGCTCTTAAATTATGTGGAGAGACCAGTGATGATCTTATATTAGGAGACGAAGGCCTTGCACAACAAGGTGGTGTCTTTGGTCAAGGTGCAATGGCAACACCGAAAGGGTCCCGAATGGACATGGGAACTCAAGTCCAAGATGCGGGAGCATTACCCTGACTTGTTCACAGCAGCATAATTCGAGGACGAAATCTAGTTCAAATGAGGGAGAATTGTAACATCCTGATGTTGAGGTAATTCCAAATTTTAGCCCTAAGTATGAAGATTATTGCATTTTAGCCCTTATGTATGAGAAATGTTGAAAAATGGCCCATAGTGGTATTTTTGTAATTAATGGAGCATGGCCACATACGTTGGGTGTATGTGGTAAGATCCCAAATCTTAATTTTTAGGGTTTGGACCCTATTTAAACATCCTTATCGCCTCCAAACCTCTTCTTTCATCAGCCTCCATCACCTCATTCGACCTTAGCAAACCATAGTTCCTTGTTTGAGCATTCTTGACATGTGGTGGCCATTTTGGTGATCTTGAAGGAGAAGAAAGGAAGTAGAAGCACTTTGGAAGCTTGAAAAAGATCTAGATTTGGAAACCTCATCTACCTAGCAAACTCCAAGAGGTATAAAGTTCAGAAATTGGCTTGTGTTCTTTAGATCTTGTTAGTTCTTTATTCATGAAGCATTTTGGTCCCAAGTCTTGACCTTTATGAGTATGGCATGCTCCAGCCCATATAAGTTGTCATTTTGGATGTTTTGAGATGTCTAGAAGCATCAAAATATGATCTTGGATCTTAGTTCTTTCCCATGCATGTGCTAGGATGACTTAATGGATTAAGAAGTTAGGGTTTGTTGGTATTAAGAACTTCTAGCCATGCAAAGTTATAAAGTTGGAAACTTTATGAATTATAATGTTATTTTGGACTTAGATATCGATTTGCACATAAGGACATGATGTATTAAGCTCTTAATAAGAAATTGAGGTTACCAGGTGCGTATGTTGGGTGTACCACATGGCATGCTTAACGTACACGATCAAGCCCCCGACTACTTGGTCAAGAGGATTACGTCCTACGTTCAGCTAGGAACTCCCAGCATACTCAGTTGGGTTGACTCGGATGGTTTGTTGACTTTGACCTTTTGTCCAAGGTTGACCTAAGAGTAGTTTGGGTAATTTAGGCCTTATGGGATTATTAACTAAGCTTAAAGTCTCGATTTCGTGTAGGTGATCAGTAGAGTTGGTGTTTGAGTTACACTTGGTGTTGAGTACTTTTCTGCTACTCGTTGGACTGAGCGGTGAGTTTTCCTCACTGTACCCATGGTTTGAAGGCACCTATGTCGGACCACTAGATTATGTATCCGGGTTATAAGATTGTGATATGCTAGTATATGGCTGATTGCTAAATCTGTATGATTATTTTTATTTTTGAGATTTGTGTGTATGTCTATCTTTTACATATTTCGACATATTGTGGTTGGGTTGAGACAATTATGCTTTGTGCTGAAGGCCAAGACACCCGGGGCGGTCCGGATAAGCTGTAGGCCCTGCGAGGCGGTCCAGTCAGGCCGAAGGCCCATAGGGTGGTCCAAATAGGTTGTAGACCCTACGAGACGGTCCAGTGAAAATAAAGGCTCATGTTTGTATGCTTCTGATTGTTATGTGGTGTGATGATACTTTGGGGGAACTCAGTAAGCTTTGACTTATAGTTTTAATTCATTTTTTCAAGTACTTCAGAGGATCGTGGGAAAGCAAAGACATGTTCGTGCGCATCTTCCTGTTTTATGACATTAGATCTTAGGAAACTCTGATTTTGAATAATATTTTTAGAAAACACTTTATAGATGAAATAGATTGTTTTTGAAAATTTTAAATTTTTATCATTTTTTGGTTGTTACATTATCTCTTATATCAATACACTACTAAAACACAATTGTGTATGTTTTAAGAGCTCTCCATAATTTAATAACTAGAAAATGATTGAAAGATTGCTTACATTGTGTTGATAAGAACGTATGGTTTATAAAGACTTGCTAAGCGGAATATGATATTGATTTTTCGTTCTGCGTCGAGATACCATGCATTGAAAGCCCTACCTAGTACAATGTTTACATATTTAAATACCTTCAAAAGAACATGAAGAAATGTTAAAAACCAGTGAAGTATAATATTTCCAAAACTAAATGTTATTTATTTTGTTTTTCCATATTAAAAGGTTGATGAAATGAAGAGATTACCTTTAAGGGAATCACGTAACGTATCACCATATATCTGTTAAAGATGCTCATGGAACTCAACAACGTAATTGTTTTGGATGTTCTGATGGGGTTTCCTTGCTGGATTTTTAATGGATGCTTAGCAAAGTATTCAATTACACAATTCTTAAATGTAGAAATTTTTAATGGGTTTGACATAGATGATCCAACATGATAAATAGTCATCGAGACTGGTTTATTTATGTGGGCACCCATTGCTGTGATCATAACATTAATCACCATGTCTGCTGGAATCTGCATATTTTAGAGAATATCATAATATATTATATACCAAATGGCTATTGGCCTAGCAATATTGGTGTTTGAAAATATGCCTCTCTTTTTAAGTGGTTGAAAGTTCAAATCTTGTCTGACTAGTAGTGGTGGACAAATGAAGTTAGTGGTGGACAAATGAAGTAGTTTACGAGTAAGATTTGGAAGGTATGCGTTAGGCTTTTAAAAAAAAAACATAATAAATTATATGAAGCCATTTACAAGAGTGGTTGTGTCTTTCTTACTATTATTATTTTACAAGTTTCGGTATAAGAAGAATGTGACATGCATTATTAACACTTTAATTAACCATTTCTAGCATTTTGATATAAAAAATATTATTATAATCCAATCAAGTGCTCGCAAACAATACTTTATAAAACACCATACCAAAAAGGGTAGGCAAGAGCATATCGTCACCAATATGCATAGTTAACACATAAGAGTGTCATCGTTCTAGTTAAGGAGAACTTACTATGTCAAGTACTTTGTCGGGATGAGCCAGAAAGCAAGAAGTCCTGCCTTTACCATATGCAGCAATGAAGCTATCCATCGTCCTATATTGTTTTTAATGTTTTTTAATGTTCATGATCATATTAAGAATAATAGAGTAAAATGTAATCTAATGCATGATCTTTATTCAATAAAATTCATGAAAATTTTGTAATGTCTATTGCAAATAAAATGACATTTGAATTACTTAACGCCTTCAATCCATCCAGGAAATGGTTCTTTATAGGTACTAGCGATGATGGTAGGACGTAGTATGACTAATGACACATCTTGTCTTAATCGCTTGATCAATAGCATCTCCCCCATTGCCTTGGTGAATACATAGACATTTGGCCATCCATGCAACTTTGCCCTTGCACCAGACAAACATAATACAAATTATAATGTAAATGATGGCGACACACATTGCATCTTAAAGAATTGGTAAACAAAGAAAGTTGACTTCTTGACCAATGAATCTGCCTTATCATGCATATTATTAGTGCAATGTCACTGTGTTTATAATTGTGTCACATCAAATTTTGCTTTAAATATGTCCCATCAAATTTTATTCACCCTAAGACCAGCCGGTATGGGCAAAGAAAAAAAAACCAATTGAAAGTCCACATAGGCATAAAACCCTCTTCATCTTTCCACTACAATTTTTAAGGGGTGGTGTTCCAAGGCAATAAACGCAGTTATGAGGCAAATTAAAGAGGCGAAACAAAGGAATAACACTCGTTGCATTTCGTTACCACCACCACGAAGCATCACATAACGGGTTTCCCCCATGTTCATGGCATGAAGGTGCAAACACGTCAGCAATAACCAGCCATGACGTGTTCATACCCAATAGTCTAATATAGTATTAACATTATTTCATGTGTGGTCCCTGTTGACTAGATAAGTAAATAATTTACATTTTTAACCAATATATTAATAAATTATAATTAAGTAAGTAGTATATATATATATATATATATATATATATATATATATATATATATATATATATATATATATATATATATATATATATATATATATATATATATATATATATATATATATATATATATACTTTGCAATTTATTTAAAAAATATGGTAAACTGTACAATATGAATGACTCATGTCATGTTGTCTAAAGGCCATATAAGATGTCAATTCATAGAGTACTACTAATATTTTAAGTATTTCATAATTTAAACTTTGAACTTTTTTGTGTGAAATTCTATTCCTAATGTCACTAGAATCCTATTACGGGCCCATTAATAGATAATTATTAAAAGACCTCATATTTTACAATACTAAAGATTCAATTTAATTTAATCTTTTTGATAATATAAGTACTCTGTAGCAAATTACAAAAGGGTTGAAAGGAGTTTGCAAGCCACATGTGGATGTAGTAAAGGTGTTGACCGGGCAAAAAGGGATCCGAAATGATAGAAAGATAACATGGGAATTCCATTGTTGGGTTATATATGTTGGAATACTCAGAAGCCAGAAGCCAACAGTTACTTTTGACAATCTAACAATCTTTTGCTTTATGTGTTTTTTTGAGGCTGATAGTCTGTTGAATAATGCCCTATACTTTTAGAAACTTGTTATTTGAATAGGCGTTAACTTCCTTGAAATTAGAACAACTTTGTAGCTAACGTTATTCTTTTTAGACCAAACATTTTGCTATTCCAAAGCCCTAAAATAGCAATGTCTTGTAGGACTTCTTGCAAGAGCGAGGCCAAGTCAATGATTTGGGTACTAGGTAAGCTGAGAAAAACCGCACCCCAACTAAAATTAACCGCATAAACCACAACCGATTAGACGCAACCGCAATAAAAACCGATGGTGAGGTTCTCTTTTTCTCACCATGTTGTTAAATATGTGGCTGTTCCCATTTTTCCATATATATAATCCAAACTATGGCCATAAGAACCACAAAGATTGAAATTTTTGACTTTTTGAGGAACTACAATATAATTATCCATCTAGAACATGATTTTTGTAGAAATGAAAGTTTAGGGTATTTTATCCCACAGTAGATACAAGAGCGAACGAACGCCAACAACAGACGACCCCCATAAAAATGGCTTCATTAGCATATTGGAGACGAGACAAGCAAGGGATATTTCTGGTTAGTGTGTGATTTCCGTTAAGAAGTATTGAAACTTTAGTTGAAGTAAGACAAGAAAAAATCCAATAGTCCACCTCTATTTGAACCTCATAAGCTTAGGAATATTAGGAAGAAAAGACCAAGGTTGCAAAACACCTCGTCAAAATCTACTTTAAATATGAACATCATTTTTATATTTTTTTCGCCCGTGTAATAGCCTCATTCATCATAAGAGGACCATCAAGAATATTTATACCTTGAATGTAAGATGCGAATTGTTCATTGTGAACAATCACCGAAATTGTGTTTTTCAATATCTCCCCCAAGGTTTTAGCTATTAGGAATAAATAAGCATAAATCTCTTATGTAAATTAGTTATTCTGTTTCCTTTTATTCCTGTTGTAATTGTGTATATATTTGCATCAATTCTTTAATAATTTATCCCCTTAAAAAGAAATCTGATTTTTATGAGGTTTTAGTTGGTTTCTTACAGTTTGCTCAAACTCAGTTTTCTTGCAAACTGAAGGTATTTCAAAGTGATGGCGGTGGAGAGTTCTTAAACACTCGAGTTACCAAACTTTTTCTTGATAATGGCACTCACCATCAAGTTTCATGTCCTTATGTACCTCAACAAAATGGCCGTGTCGAAAGAAAGCATCGTCACCTTACAGAAACCGGACTTGCCATGTTGTTTAGTGCACATGCTCCTGCAAATCGTTGGGTTGATGCTTTCACATCAGCAATTTATGTCATAAATCGTCTTCCTACAAAGCTTTTGGATCATAAGTCTCCATTTGAAGTTCTCTTTCACACCGTACCTAACTACAACAATTTTAAAGCCTTTGGGTGTCGTGTCTACCCCTATCTACGACCGTATGCGGAGCATAAATTATCTCCTCGAAGTATTGGCTGCATTTTTCTCGGTTATTGCTCTCAATACAAAGGATACAAGTGCTTGGATCCTTCAACTTCTCGAGTTTACATTACTCGCCATGCAACTTTTGATGAAAGCATTTTTCCTTATGCGTATGATCCTCCTACAGCTGACACATTACACTTGTTTTTATCTTCTTATTTTGAAGATCTCCCTGTGCAAATTCTGGACAGTTCCAAGCAGTCTTCTCCTACATCGGTACCTGCTGTTTCTCCTACCCCATCTCAGCCGTGTCTCTCTTGTCTACATGATGACTCGACATATGTCCAACCATCATCACAGCCTACGCCAGCTATGCCACCATCGCCACCTGTATCGCCAGTTCAAGCGTTGCCTCATTCACCACCTCCGTCACCGGTCGTTTTTCAACAACCTTCTCCACCACAGCCTCCGCCAATTCAGGGGCATTCTATGACTACTCGTAGTAAGCATGGGATTATTAAACCAAGGCATATTCTTGATCTCCTTGTTGTTTCTCCTTCTACTTTGCATGATGCTCTTTTTGCTACCACCGAACCTAAGGGTTTTAAATCAGCTTCCAAGTTTGAACATTGGTGTCGTGCTATGGATGATGAAATCAAGGCGCTTCGTGATAATCAAACCTGGACTCTCATACCTCGACCATCTGCCACTAACATCGTAGGTTCTAAGTGGGTTTTCCGGACTAAATTTAATGCCGATGGTACTATTGAGCGACATAAGGCCCGACTCGTTGCTCAAGGATTCACTCAGGTTCCTGGGTTTGATTTTTCTCACACGTTTAGTCCAGTTGTAAAAGCCACAACAGTCCGTGTTGTTCTTTCTCTAGCCGTTGCAAATCGTTGGAACCTTCATCAACTTGATGTAAAAAATGCGTTCTTAAATGGCCATTTACGTGAGACTGTCTATATGGAGCAACCTCCAGGTTATGTTGATCCACGCCATCCAAATCATGTGTGTCACCTTAATAAGGCTCTTTATGGTCTTCGTCAAGCTCCTCGTGCATGGTTTCAACGACTCAGCACCTTTCTTATTGCTCAAGGTTTTAAGTGTAGTCAGGCTGACACATCACTTTTTATTTTTCATCAAGGCTCATGTCTTTTGTATCTTCTGGTCTATGTTGATGACATAATTTTGACTAGTAATCATGAACCTTCAATTGCTCGTTTTGTATCTTCCCTCAAACGTGAGTTTGCTATTAAAGACTTAGGGAAGCTTACCTACTTTCTTGGTCTAGAGGTTACTTATACTGCTGAAGGTTTGTGTCTCACTCAAAGTAAGTATGCGCATGATATTTTGTCAAGGGCCGGTCTCCTTGATTCTAAACCTGTTGGCACGCCTCTTGCCACAAATGATGTTTTTACTACTGCTGGTACTCCTTTTCATGATGCTACTTTGTATCGATCCTATGTTGGTGCTCTTCTATACTTGACTATTACTAGGCCTGATCTAT